>NW_023144627.1:16773190-17250245 GCF_012932325.1 Thrips palmi | reverse complement strand
GGTACAATATTTTAAATACTTAAACACAATATAAAAATACTGTCCCTAACTTCCGTGTGCACAAAACGGCCACAGCTATGGACAATAAAAGTACATAAACATTTAGTGTGTAGCCTCTCAAGGAGACGAAGAGGATTAGGGTTTGGTTGTCTGCGATTGTTGCTGGTGGCGATGGCGGCTGTGGCGCTGGCGGTCTGTAAGTGGAACCGGCCGTCACTGAGTGCTTTGCGGGCGCCGCGTCGTCGAAGCCGTCGTCGTCTCGGATGTCGGCAAGTCTCGTTGTCGAGCTGCAAGTAAGTGGGTTGTGAATCGGCCCAGTTGGTTTTAAAGGCTGGAATGGGGTTGTAAAGCGGTGGGAGTGAGACAGACAGCCAGAGAGAGAGAGAGAGAGAGAGAGAGAGAGAGAGAGAGAGAGAGAGAGAGAGAGAGAGAGAGAGAGAGAGAGAGAGAGAGAGAGAGAGAGAGAGAGAGAGAGAGAGAGAGCTGGGCGTTGGATCGCCCTGTGGGGGCGAGAGTGCCGTGGCGTGCCGGGCGCGCGGCTCGGCGGGGGGTGCTGTACAGCCCGAGGCGAGGCATTGGGAAAAATATGGCACTTCGGTATTTCCCACTGTACCCGCCAGCAAGAGGTCGCCTGGGCCGCGCGCCTCTGCTGTGCACTGTATTTAGAAGCGACTAAGTGAAATGGAGTTTGCTCGAGTTGGTGTTGTGCCGGGCCGGGCAGGGCAGCGGCTGATGTAACAGGCTGGCGGCGCGGCGCGCACACTGTGGCGGACCGAAAGTCGGTGCGTTGTGCTCGGGCATCCGCTGCAGCCGACTGATGCTGTCGCTCTGTCTCTCTCGCACTTGTGGGGCGTCCCGCATAGGTGCGAGAGAGACAGAGTCTGCAGCACACTGCGTGTAGCCGGCCCTTGGACCCCCTGGCCGGCTGGCCGGCTGGGCAGCCACAGCGGCGCAGTGGGGACCCCGGAGGCCCCGGAGGCCTGCCGGCCGAAATGCGGTTACTTGTTCGCCTAGAATGTAGGTCGCTTCGCGTCGGGGAGCCCTGAGTCGAAGGCAACCGAACGGCGGGCGCGTGAAAGGGACAAGTGCGCGATTGCGGTTCAAAAACGTTCGACTTGCAGCATCAAGTCCTGTGTGCTTTTGTGAGGCGTAGAGCTTCGCCAGTGTGTCAGCCTGATGGGCATGTTTCACGTCAAACCCCACCCCACTGGGAGCCCCTGTGATGCGGAGGCTAGGCGACCCTCCGCGCGGCGACGGCTGCGTGGCGCCGGCGCGGCCTACCTCGCGGGCGCTCCCCGCCTCTGGAACGCGTTGCCAGCAGACTGATTCCCAGAGTCGCTCCGTCTCTCTCGCACTCATGGCGCGTGCCGCTTCGGTGCGAGAGAGACAGAGCGACGTGAAGGACTCTGCGTTCTTCCGCCTCAAAACTGAGGGCCCGCCTTTCCTTTCCGTCATTGATTCATCACAAAGTTGGCCGGCTCATTCCAACTTCGAGGACTGGCCGGACTGGCTGGCCGGGCCGGCCGGCGTGGCGCGACATTTCCCTGCATTTTGAATGGGCCAAGTTGAGTGCCGCAGCGAAACGTGACGTCACTTTGTGACACACCCGGGACGCGTTGCGCGGCGCGACGGTGACGCGGCGTGACGCGGCGGGACGGGGCGCCAGTGTTGCCACTCTTGTTTAATTATAACGAGAGAGAGAAAGGAAAAAAAAAGTGTGGAGGGCTTTCCGGGGCTGTAGTGGCGGTGGGCCAAGGCCCGGCCAAGGCCCGGACGCCGCCGCGGGGAGCGCCGACGGACACCTCGAGGAGAAGCAGCTTTGTGCCGTAATAAGCCCGCACTGCCACAGTGTTGCCAAACGGGCGCACCAAAAATCCCTCGCCGAATGCTGCCGTTAATGAGAAGGGACACTGTGAAAATTTGAGTCGTCACTCGATGACAATTTCCAGGCAATTTTCCTTACAACAATGTCATCAAAACAATCGATGACGTTGCTGTCACGCCCATGCAATAAAGATAGGAGCCAAAATTTGAGCTGTGCGTTTAGTGAATAGTTGTTGGCCACCCTGTCGCCGCTTTGAGTTCGCGCGTCCACTTTTACCGGGTGCCACAAAGGGGCGGCGAAGGTGGGGCCGCTGTAGTGGAAACAGGGGTGTGTGATTGGGGCCAGGGTGAGGCGGGGCGAGGCGGGCCCAGCCCTGGAGGCGGGGGAGAGACGCGACCCGTTTTAACGCGCCACCCCGTAATCTGAAGAGAAAACAACGAAAAAGGGCAGGGAGATGAACTCTCCGCGGTGGAGTTCCTCCTCGCGCGGCTGCCTGGGTTATGATTTTATTGTGGAGGCGGCCGAGGGGACGACGGCGACGCGTGGCCCTGGCCCTGGCCCTGGCCCTGGCCCTGGCCCTGGCCCTGGCCCTGGCCCTGGCCCTGGCCCTGGCCCTGGCCCTGGCCCTGGCCCTGGCCCTGGCCCTGGCCCTGGCCCTGGCCCTGGCCCTGGCCCTGGCCGCCTGGCCCTGGCCCTGGCCCTGGCCCTGGCCCTGGCCCTGGCCCTGGCCCTGGCCCTGGCCCTGGCCCTGGCCCTGGCCCTGGCCCTGGCCCCGGCCCTGGCCCTGGCCCTGGCCCTGGCCCTGGCCCTGGCCCTGGCCCTGGCCCTGGCCCTGCCCTGGCCCTGGCCCTGGCCCTGGCCCTGGCCTGGGCCCCGGCCCTGGCCCTGGCCCTGGCCCCGGCCCTGGCCCTGGCCCTGGCCCTGGCCCTGGCCTGGCCTGGCCCTGGCCCTGGCCCTGGCCCTGGCCCTGGCCCTGGCCCTGGCCCTGGCCCTGGCCCTGGCCCTGGCCCTGGCCCTGGCCCTGGCCCTGGCCCTGGCCCTGGCCCTGGCCCTGGCCCTGGCCCTGGCCCTGGCCCTGGCCCTGGCCCTGGCCCTGGCCCTGGCCCTGGCCCTGGCCCTGGCCCTGGCCCTGGCCCTGGCCCGGCCCTGGGCCCTGGCCCTGGCCCTGGCCCTGGCCTGGCCCTGGCCCTGGCCCCTGGCCTACCCAGACCTTGTTTTCCACTTTCTCGCACAATGCGGTCCACTAAGCCGCTTGCCGGCCCATTCCCCCGGTCTGCACATACATTCGTCCGGGGGAACCCGCTCTGCACGCCCGCACTGCCTCGCCCCCCTCTCTCTCTCACTCACACGCACACGCACGTGCGCGCAACATACATGCACAGCACTGAAATTTGCGCGGGCGCCCACCAGACGCACGAGGTGCACGCATGCACTCGAGAGCAAGAGCAATGCATGTACAAGTAGACTCACACACACACACACACACACACACACACACACACACACACACACACACACACACACACACACACACACACACACAAGCGTTCGCGCCTGTAAGGCCATGCAAACACAGACACACTCTCAACTCCATAAGTGCACCCGCACAGATGGACGCCTACAAGCAAACAGGACACGCACACAATGGCCGGCTTTGGCATGCGCCGCCCGTAGATTCGCTGGAGCCGTGCCACGTGACGAGCCGTGCCGCGTGACGAGCCGTGCCGCGTGACGAGCCGTGCCGCGTGACGAGCCTTGCCGCGTGACGAGCCTTGCCGTGACGTCGGTGACGAGCCGTGCCGCGTGACAAGCCGTGCCGCGTGACGAGCCGTGCCGCGTGACGAGTCTTGCCGCGTGACGAGCCGTGCCGCGTGACAAGCCGTGCCGCGTGACGAGCCGTGCCGCGTGACGAGCCGTGCCGCGTGACGAGTCTTGCCGCGTGACGAGTCTTGCCGCGTGACGAGTCTTGCCGCGTGACGAGCCGTGCCGCGTGACGAGCCGTGCCGCGTGACGAGCCGTGCCGCGTGACGAGCCGTGCCGTGACGAGCCTTGCCGTGACTAAGCGGGCCGGCAGCTGACTGGTGCTACTCGTTTGTCGGGACAATTAGATTTGCTGAGAGGGGGAGGCTCCTTTGTGCCTCGATGCGGCGTGGCGCATTGCATTAGGCAGCGCAGTGACGGAAACTCCCTGATTTGCCATCTCGCTCTCAGACTCTTCATTTCCCTGAACACCGCAACGGAATAATCATCATTCTAAGAATTGTTCTGTTATTTATTTTCTTTGTTTGGACTTCAAAAAAATGCAGTAAGTTGATTTTTCTTTCAAAATTGTGCGCCGTACGCCCTTTATTAGACAACGCGTATCGTCAGGTGTACTCAGAATTTTATCACCGTCATCTCCTGGTTCTTTTCCATATTTCTCCCCTCAGTGACTCTCTGCTCCCCTCCCCTCCGCGGCCAACCTTCCCGCCGCCTCCACGGCGTCCTTAAGGACCGCGGAAGCATTGTGTACCGAAGAGGCAAAGAAAAAAAAAGAAAAGCAAAAAAGGACAAAAAAAGGCCTCAAGACGGCCGTCTTTGCAAAATCCCGGAGGGAGAGGAGCGGCCTGGTCGCGGACTTCGATCCCAGAATCCCAGAATCCCGGCAGCCTCGTCGACGGTCCTTTAATTCCTGCCTCGTCCCTTTCTCCATTGAGATTAGTGCCATTATTAGCCCCCCGCCTTCCGTTTTGGTATTCAGAGGCAACCGGTGAGTATGCCCCCCTCCCCCCGCTCCAACCCGGGCGGTTCCTCGGCGACGCGGTGGTAGTCCGTTGTTCTACCACTGATTAGTGTCGAGCTGGTGCGGCAGCCGGGGCGCAGGGATTGCCATGCGAAACGCAAAGTAGTAGGCTTGAATAAGTCAATAAATAGCGAGTTTTCGGTCGTGACGGAGGTCGTTTCGGCCCCATAATATGTTTTTCGTTAATGATTAAAAACTTCAGTTTCCCTAATTTGCAGCAAATTTACTTTGCCCGCTCTTACTTGCAACCTTATTATAATTGTTTTTCTGTGTAGATTTTCCTAGAATATAACTTAATTCCTGCCGTTGGCAGGCTGTCGCCTGACTCCGCGACAGCGCTACGCGGGGCGGTCTTGCAAACCCTGCTTGAGGTGGTCTCACCCAGAACTCATTTTCGCAGGTTGTCTTAGGTTCCCCTAGGTTGCCCTAGGTTCCCGTGGGTTCCCACAGGTTCCCACAGGTTGCCGTCGGTGGCCGCCCGGAGGTCGTTACAGAGTTGCCGCCCCAATCCCGTGGCCCAGGAGCAACTTTGTAATGAGGTGCGACCTGCACTCCCCGTGAGCGAAATCGAATAACGTGGACCGCTTCTTCCGGCGAACCCATTCCGATATTTATGATTTTTTTGTCAGTTATCAACGTCGCTTTTAACCAACTAAACGTAAAGGGCAGCTCTTCGCCCAAAAAACTATGCCCAGCCAAATTTTTTCATGAATTTTTAAGGAAATTTTTAATGAAATATCATGGAAATTATATGTGACTAACGTGAGTGATAATTTTTGACAGAAAAGACTTTGTGTTTTTCAACAATTTTAATGACTGGGTGTTTAAAGTTGGTGATACCACCTTACTTACTCTGCCCGTTGTTGAGCTCGTGCTGTGAAATAGTCCCGTGTCCCAGGCTGTTCGTCTCTCGGTCTCTCCCCCCCCCCCTCTCTCTCTTTTTCTCCCCCCCTCCCCTCGTCCCCTTAGCCGCCACTTAGCGCGACCTCAAAAAACCGAAATCAGAAAAAGGGGGGAGGTTTGCCGGGACAGCTGGTGCAGCAGATGCGGCGGCCGGCCGGGGCTTGGCTTGGCTTGGCTGGCGCAGTGTCTGTCGCACCAGTCTTACTTTGTGGCGAGCTTGGCGTGCCCGCCGCCCCGCAGCGCGGCGTGGCGCAGCGTGCCGAGAGCCTCCTTGACCTTCGCGCGGTGCAGCAGAGGAGCATCGCCGTGTCTCGCTCGCACCTACAGTGAGTCCCCGAGAGAGAGACGGAGCGACGAAAATGACTCTCGGAATCAGTGTGCCTGCAGCGCGTCGGCCCCTCCGGGTTTGCCTGGGATTGCTGACGTATCGCGGCGGTCGTCAACTTGGCGTGCGCACTTCCAGTGTGCTTCCAGTGTACTTCCAGTGTGCTTCCAGTGCTTCCTCCCGGCCGTACGGGCCGTTCGAACGGCAGGCTGATTCGGAAAGGCCGTTTGGCCGCACTCATGGGGCGTCGGAAGGGCCCCGTCGGGGGCCCCGTCGGGGCGCGAGGAGAGACAGGGCGACCCAACGACTCTTCGGGATCGCTCGCCTCGGCTCGCCGGGCCCCTCGTGCATCTTCCATATCTCGCGCCGTGGCCTGCCTGCCGTAGGCTTGCCCGGCCCTGGAGATGAAATTCCGTGTTTACGGGTGTTGGCAGTTGTTACGTTGCGGCGCCGGTCTGTCTCTCTCGCACCCACGCGCAAAGCCCCACGAGTGCGAGAGAGAGCGTCGTTCGGACTGCTGGGCCCCTGCTGGCCCTTGGCCCCGCGGGCTCCGTCCCACTCCGTCCCCCGGATTCACGACGCTCTTTCGCCACGCTGCCTTATCCGGCCCAAAGCCTCGGCCTCAGCCCCGCCACGGCCAGGACCTCGGCCACCCCGTGGGACAAACCCGCGTCATTTTAGTTCCTTCGCGAGGATATACGTCGGGCTGCCAAAAAGATGCATGAAGAGAGAAACCCGCACTTTCGATGCCTTTTGGCCCCAAGTATTGACGCATTGTGGGGTTGTATGATGTGTTTGTACATAAATTAGGTACAATTTTATAAATACTTGAGCACAATAAGGATACATTGTCACTGATTTATGAATGAAATTGAACATATCTTACATATACACATGGTAAAAAAATGTGGACAACTAACGTACTCAGACGTTAAGTAAGCAGAAATGGAAAAAAAAATCATTATCCGGTCTAAACGACGCATGACACAACCGAAGCGTTGCTCGTGTCGTCCTTTTGCACATCCAAGCTTGTTTCATCCAATTCGACAAGTCGCGCTGAAGGCGCGTTCGTTTGGCCACTTGCGCGCGTATTAGGAGAGGAGTTCCATTTTGTTGGTTTTGGGAAAGTGCCGTGCCCCTGAATTCAAATCAGCCCCACCCTCAGGGGATCGCGCACTAAACACACAAACGCCGAGAGGGGCGTCGGCTTTCAAAGAGACGCCTGCTGCGAAATTCGCGAAATCGCTCCCGTCTGCTCACCTCGTTAAGAGACGCGGCACCTGATGACTTTTTGCTGCGCAAAGCGCGCGACCAGTTTCAGCCCCTATTTTTTTTCCCCCGAGGCATAGCATCTGTTGTCGGACGCGGCGATCCGTGAGGGAGGAGGAAAAAATTGACATCGCCCGGCCGCCATTTGAGTGCCACGCTGTACACTGCAAAAAACTCCGCCGTTTGGTTTGGAAAATGGAACGGGCCTTTCCTACTGGTTTTCCGTAGTCCCCATAAAGACCCCATGTTAACTAGTACGGAAAACATGCACGGAACTTTTGCAGTTGGCGTTCCGTACTTTCACCGTGAAAATTGGAGTCGCCACCTGATGACATTTCCAAGGCTAATTTTCCTTTCAACAATGTCATCAAAACAATTTATGATATTGTTGTCACGCCCATGCAATAAGTATAGAAGCTTTGATGAAAATGTCATCAATTTGTGATGAGATTTGTCATGATGAAAATATCATCCACGTTTTTGTCATAATTTAACAACAAATTTTCGCAGTGTTTCCATTCTATTCTTTCTACCAGTGTAGCGGCATTTCCGCGTTTTACGTGACAATGCACCATGCCGGGCTCCTCATCGGCAGTCCAGCCTGGAATGCGGAGCGCGCTGGAGGCTGCGCGTCGCCCCCGTCACTGGAGAGGCGCTGGAGAAGCCCGCCGGAGAGCAAGTTTGTCTCACATTCCAGGTTCCAGGCGACAAAAGGGGTGACACAAAAGGGTGTCCTTTTTTGACAAGTTGATATCATGGAATTTCGGGTTGCCGAGGCACCCTTGGAACAAAGTCCGCAATGTTTTGGCTAGGGAAGCAGTAAGAAACAAACGGCAAAAATAAAACCTCTTTAGAAAAAAACGTAGGTTTTTGGTTTGTTGACAATTTTTTCTAGAAAATCCGGTTTGAAGTCTGAGTTTTTCCAGGGTGCCTTACGAGAGAATGTCGATTGAACCCGCGTTACGCAAAAAACCAACAAACTGCATTTGTTTTTGGCTCTGCACACACTCGGCACACACACACAGACACAGAAACACACAGACATTTTAAAATGAATCCCTTTGATTGCAATGGCTGCACTGCTCCGTATCGGCTGCTCATTAGCATTCGTCCTTGCTCGTTTTACTCTCCGCCGGGCTCTCGTTTATGTTTTGAGCCGCGGAGCAGTGGCTGCAGTGGCAGTGGCGAGCAGTGGCGTGGCGGTCTGTCGGGGAGGGAAATGGAGACGAGTGCGGACGCACCAGATTTTTATACGGCAATAAAAGGGCGTTTAAAGTCCCCCCACCCCCTCTTTCCCCTCTCTCAGGGACAGTTCTGCTGGAAGTTGGTGTGCACAGTCAGAAGTATAAAGTTAAAAAAAGGTGAAATTTAAATTTTTTAAACTTACACCCAGTGGTTGAACCGTAGGGTTACGCGGAAACGCACCAGCGGCATTTGACACTCCTCTCCTGTTTGTTTAATTCGATTGCTGATTGTCGTTTTTTTGTTTCTTGATTGCAGGTATTTCTTCGGCAGTGGACGGTCACGGCCAGGTGGGCATGCTCGGGGTCGTTTCCAAAGGAAAGTTGTTAGTCACCCTCGAAGGGGCCGCCCAGTCGAGAGCTCGAAACGTCCGCGCTGTTCTGCGAGATGAAGACGTCCGTTTACAGCGTCGTGGAAGTAAAGGCTGGCTGGAAGGACAAAAAGATAAATAAATACACGGATTGGTCGTTTTTTTTTGTGCGTGAGCGGGTTCTGCTGGTGTCCACTACGGCGATTTTTTATGGACATGCTCGCCACGTGTCGTCGGACTGATTTTGTTGGAGTGAGACGCGCTTTGGAAGGCGCCGGCGCGTTTGGCCCCTCGCACCGTGCATATGGAAGCAGCATAGCGCCTGCCGGCAATAACTTTGCAGCGATCTCCTTTTACTGCCACTAGATTGTGCTCTGTGTGTGTGTGTGTGTGTGTGTGTGTGTGTGCACGAACGTGGGAGTGTGTGTATTGTGTGCTCTCCGCCGTGACTTGTGCAGTTGTTTGGGCAGGGCTGCCGCCTCGACTGCCGCCTTTGCACTTCTCGGAAGAAAAGAGGACTTGCCCGCCTCGCTTCCTGCCTGGAGACGAAGCCCTTTTGGCCTTTACACCTGTCGCGACGTGTGTGCGATGGCGTGCGTGGTTCGTGCGTCAATCGGGACCGAAGGCCGTCTATGAATGGCGTGGAACCGTTCGTTTACGGCGCAGCGTTTACGGCGCACAGTGGGCCGGAAGGCCGGCGGGGGCGGTCGCGCAAAGTCACGTAAAATCTGGAGGGCACGCCATCTTCGCGCAATTCGTTGCTTTTGGGAAGCGTTTTCATTCCTTGCCCCGGAGGCAGCGGAGTATTCACTCGCCCGACACTTTGGCTGGTTTTCCTCGATAAATTGTTGCTTTGAAGAGCGGCGAACCGGGGCGGCGTCTTCGGGGAAACCCGAGCTGACGGACTGCTAGATGCGGCGCGCCGTCCATTATTGAGCACGCCGTCGACCTGCAGACTTCGTCGCGCTGTCTCCCTCGCACTCACGGGGCGTCCCCTGCAGGTGCGAGGGAGACAGCGCGGCGAAAACGACTCTCGGAACCAGTCGGCTGCGTTGGCTGACTCGCGTCCAGCCCTCCGATTCCAAGCGGCCGCTCTCTCTCTCCCACTCACGGGGCGTCCCGCACGAGTGCGAGAGAGACACCTCGACGAATTTCGGATTGAACTTGGAGTATCGCCACCAGGTGGCAGCACGGCGGACGGAGCTCGCGTGAGAGAGCCGAGTCGATAAACATTATCGCTTTAGCCATCGTATTTTTACCCTCGTAACTTTTTTGATTGTGTGCTCGGTCACTTTTCTCTCCGTGGGTCGCGCGGTGGGCCGCCCCGGCTGCGGTGTGCCGTGGGCACGCCGTGGGCACGCCGTGGGCGGCACTCCCGAAGTACCCAGTTTCTTGGCGCAAAATGCACCGGGCAGGGCCCGTTGGGCTGTGTCGCTGTCAGGTTAGCCACTTTTCCCTGATAAACTTTGTTCGCGGAGTGGCAGACTTTTACGCCGCGTCCTAATTACTGGCTTCATTCTGAATCGCCCCTGGCACCGCACTGGCCCGCACTGCCGGCATTGAATATTCCACTTTTGAGTGGGTTAGGTTAAGTTCGGGAATGGAGATGTTTACTTCCTGGGGGCGGTGCCGTGCCGGGCCGCTGCCCAGTGCCAGGGCGGTCCGTGGAGAGGGAGAGAGAGAGAGAGAGAGAGAGAGAGAGAGAGAGAGAGAGAGAGAGAGAGAGAGAGAGAGAGAGAGAGAGAGAGAGAGAGGACAGAGCTCTGGGGCCTCACTGGAGCGGGGCGCGCCGGGGCGACCCACTCAACCCGGTTCACCTTTCCCCCTCCCGTTACTTCTGAAACTGTAATGATGCAACTTGTTTTTTCCCTTTTTTGTGACTTGTGTTCGGCTTTTGACGTGATGGGGCGACGCTGCTGGTCACACTGTCCACCTGGGAGAGAGTCCTTCCGAGGGTCGAGGGCGCGCAGGACGAGGGGAGGGGGTTTCCAATCCCCCGCAGAGCCCCAGAAATCCTCCCGGCGTCCCCCTTTTGTTCCTGATGGATACCCTCGCGGCGGCCCAAGTTTGTTTCGGCAGCCGTCTTATGAGCGGCTTCTGGCAGCCACGTCAAAGGCACGAAGCGAGAAAAAAATGCCTACTTTCATCTAAATGACAACCATTTCCATTAGAATGCTAACAAAAAGTCGGATAAACATTTATTCCACTTTCACCGGTAGCAGTCGTTTTGACCGAACTTTGAGTTTACAGCGAAGGACGTGAACTAATTACGATACATAAAAATGCGGTTTGTGTCACTGAATCATCCTGAAGTAATTACTCGAAATCCGTGCAGCTTGTGCACACCGAGTGAAACGCTCCCCCGTGTCCCGTGTGCAGGCAGGGGTCCCGTTCCAGTTAAACTGGGCGCGGATCACAGCCGGGTGATTGCATGCCACGCTGTGCCGCGCTGTGCCGCTCAGGCGGGGCTCGTGCCGTGCCCGTGCACAGTGTGCACACGGACTAAAGCATCATGCGCGCGCACGTCTGACGACTGCGTCGCGCTCAGCTCATGCGCGAACGCTGCGAAGTGGTGAAGCGAACTCTGGCGTGCGATACTGCCTGGGGGTGCTGCGAGGCACCAGGTTATGCAGAGGGAAGAGAGCACTCCCAAAGAATTTTTTTTTCGACTACAACCTTACCTAACTACCGTACAATTTTGTGCACCAAGTCCACTCCCAATATGGTACTCCCTTAAATCCACAACTGAAGTCCACCACTATTAAGGCAACCACCCTTAAGTCCACCCCCCTTAAGTGCACCTCCCATAAGGCCACCTGCCTTAAGTCCACCTCCTCTTTGTCCACTCTCCATGTGGTACACACCAAGTCCACTCACAATGTTGTACACTCAGCCCCCCCTTGGCCTGGACGGCTCATTGCGGCCTGAACAATCAGTTTGCCCTGATGAGCGGCTCATCCCAGTCCGTTTCGATTCACTCGCGCCTCGCTCGACTTGGTTCGGCTTCGCCTCGCCGCAATGCAGCAGGCCTCTCAGCAGCTCGCGGTTCATCGCGACGTCGATCGTATTCATCAGCAAAAGGAATGTTTTTATCCGTTTTCTCGTTTTGCTTGCTTTGCATGCCCGATTCCTGCTTTTTTCCCGGTAATTACGCCCCGTCGCGCAGAGAGGGAAACAGGTGTGTTCGGGAAGAACACACCTGGCGACGCGCTCTGCCGTTAATTTGTGCAGGTGCCCCCCCCCCCCTAAAGGTGGCGTAGCTGCCTGAAAGGTAGGCAACAAGTCTCACTTCGACCGAATTTGGTCAAATTTCGCGAACCCTCCGCGCTGAACCCGTCTCTGGAACCACTCTTGGCTGACTGCTGCTGGCGCTATGGCGCCTGCGGCCTTCAGGATAGGCAACACCGCGGCACGGATGTCTAGCGGGCTGGCCTACCCGGCCGACTGCAGGCGGTTCTCGCATCATGAAATATGATTCCGTACGCCCAGAAAATTCAATCTAGACGCAGACTTTGACGGCACGCCCATGCATTAAGTATTAGTGATTTGGTGATAAAATTGATAACGAGTCATGGAGTTTTTGCCCATAATTTCGTCATAAATCAACCAAAAAATTGCAGTAAAATAACTGACAAACTCACCCTTTTTTTAATTCTTGAAAATTGAATAAGACTTTTAAATTTGGCCAAAGTAAATTTTTGCTGTATGTGCCGTGCTAACCGGCACGGCGTGCCCCACGATTGGGTGCGCATCGCAGGAACCACGCACGCGTTGTCGCGAGGCGGGGCCCGGCGCGGCAAGGCCCGGCAAGGCGACGGCGATACGAGGCTCGCTTTGTGTCGAGTGGCCGCTCCGTCTTGTGGCGTGGAGAGCCGCCCTCGCCGGCCGCCCGCACACTGATTTCCGAGAGCCGCTTTCGCCGCTCTGTCTCCCTCGCACCCCATGGGGCGTCAGGCACCGGCCCGAGAGAGACGGAGCGACGAAAACGACTTCCCGGAATGAGTCCGCCGGCCGACCACCCTGGACTTGATTTTATTGGGGGATGTTGCCATCAATCCGACCGTGTCGCCGCCGCCTCCAATTTGTAGGCGTCGCCGGCCGGTTCGCCACCCCCGCCACTCACCGGGGCGTTTCTCATGGGCGGAGACGCACAGTGGGCCAGAAGACCGGTGGAGGCCGTCGAAATCCCGGACGCGTTTTGAGCCCCAGAGTCGCTAAATGGGACTCGAACCGAACGCATGACCCCACCTCTCTCCGAACGAGGAATCCATTGGTTAAGTCACTCGCTAGAAATATCTCGTATTTTTAGTAAGTCAAGTAAAGCTGACTGGAGCTCGAATATCATCCTGTGATTTGGTCGTGGAAATGCGCGCCGATTTTCCCGGGCTTTCTCCAGCAGGCTCATTGGGCGGCCAACCATTGCTGCTGAATTTGCCATGACGGCGCGCCGCAGGATGCCAACTTGTTGAGACTGCCCCCTCGGCGGGCCGGGCCTCCGAGCTGCCGTCGCTCTGTCCCTCTCGCACTCATGGGGCGTCCCGTCTAGGTGCGAGAGAGACAGCGTGACGAAAACGGCTCTCAGTCCGCCGGGCGGTGCATTTCCCGCAATGGACGCTCCGCGATGCATGCGTTGCGTTGCGCTGCGCAACTTTGGCTGCCGAAAAGGGGCCATCCCTTCATTCTGCATGAACTTGTTTGTTCACCGCGGGCTTCTTCCGTCGGTAGCGCCACGGCGCGCCGCTCGCGGCATGGGGCCACTCCGCACAGCACCACTGTTACTCACACTGTCGAGAAATTTGGACGGAGGATAGCTTAAATTCGTGCGGAGTTTCTTTCAAATTCGTACGAAAAATACACAAAACTTGTCTCACTTGCTTTACCCTCTCTCACTCTGCCCTCTCTCACTCTGCTCTCTCTCTCTCTCTCTCTCTCGCGCCATTTAAATTGATTGCGCTTCGGTTGGTGCGGCCGAATCTCGGTCGAACACGGAGGTTGTCCTAAACCAACAAAGTCCGCCCTCTGCCGACGCGGCGCCAACGGTGCGCCGACTAAGGACCGAGGGGGGCGCCACTTTCAAAAGTCATTGTCCGGGGTCCGAAAAAGTCAATTTTTCAGTCAAAAAAGTCATCATAAGTCAAAAAGTCACTCCACTCAAAAAGGCCAAAAAAAGTCAATTCTTCTAACTTTTGGGGAGATATTGCCTAAATTCAAGGGGTTAAGGCCACGATACGCCTTGAAAAAGTCGAAAAAGTCACCAAAAAGTCTTTAAAGTCCGTACAAAAGTCAGAAAGTCAGAGACAAGTCAAAAAGTTAGGGACAAGTCGAAAAAGTCACCATTGAAATTAGTCACAGTCAGTCAATCTAGTCTCAAGTCATTGTCCACCTTCCCATCCAGTGGCGCCCCCCCTCGCTAAGGACCCATCCCTCACCTCGGATGGGCCGAGGCGGCCGAGGCTGGCCAAGCAGACTGAATCCGAGAGTCGTTTCCGTCGCTGTGTCCCTCTCGCACCTGTACGGGACGCCCCGTGAGTGTGAGAGGGACAGGGCGACGGAAACGATTTTCGGACTCGGTCTGCGGGTGGACCTAGGTGATACGTTGACGGTCCTTGAAGGGCTTAATGAAGGTACCTGCGTCGCAGCGGCGCCCTGCCTTGGCTTATCCCTGGATGACGGGGCCACGAGGGCTGCGGGGGTCGCGGGGGTCGCGGGGGCCACGGGGGGCTGCGGGGCCGCATACGTGCACGGCGGTGCGGACGGAGACCCGCGGCGTAGCGCCGCGCCGGCTGGCTGGATTCGTGCTGTTTTTCGCTCTCTCGTTAAGCCTCCCTCCCCCCCCCTCCACCTCGTCACGCGCAGGGCTGAGTACGGACCCACGGCAACAACGCGACACAGAGACACTCCAGCACAGCTTCGTGACCTTTCACTGCAGCGGCTGGCGTTGCCTAGTGCTGCCTGCCGGGGCGCGCGTGAAGTTGTTTCTTCTTTTTTTCACAAAAAAAAGAGAATAATGGAAAATCGGTATGGGGAAGCGAAAATGAATAGCAGCGCGTATAGAAACTCAGCGAGTGCGGTTGGGACCGCATTTCTGCGGCGGTGAGCGGACTGGAGAGTTGCGGTCGTCTCGATGGCAGCAATCTTTCATTTTAAATCCCCAGCACTGAATCGGGGTAAAATGTCCCGTGGCGTGGGGCGTAACGTCAGTTTCAAAGCTCTCGAGATAAAGCGCGGGAACAATGACCTAAAGTGATATTAAAAAAAAGTAATTTAATAGTTTATTTGTGGCGTAGCATAGCACAGTCCCTGAAGCTCTTGGCGCCTCTTGGCAGTGCCCCGCGCTCTGTCTAATGGCCCGCGGGTGCGAGCGAGACAATCGTATCAGGTTGCCTCATTATTCCTTCAAGGTCTCCCGCGGCTGCTGCTGGGCCAGCTCCGAACGCTGCTTTTGCCTCTCTGTCTCTCTCGCACGCATTGGGCGTGCCACAGGGGTTCGAGAGAGACGGAGCTCCGTCCGCCAACGGGCTTGCGATTACTGGGTTACTGGGAGCCCAACCTCGCACACGGGGTTGCCTCTGAAAATTGTTTCGCAGATTAGTGAACAGAGAAGATGTTCGCCGCTCGCTTTCCCGCGTGGATCAGGAACCAAAACGCTAACCTGCGCTCAGGCCAGAATACCGGCGCAGGCGACCAAAACTCGAGGCGCGCTTTGAGCTCCAGAGCCGTTAAACAGGACTCGAACCGGCTCGAACCAAACGTGTGGCCCCACCAATGGATTCCTCGTTCGGAGAGCAATCCATTGGTGGGGTCACACGTTCGGTTCGAGTCCCATTTAGCGACTCTAGTGCTCAAAACCCGTTCGGGATTTTGAACGCTTCCACCGGTCTTCTGGCTCACTGTGCGACGGCTTGTCGGTGTAGAATCGCTGTTCGGTTTGGCGCGGAGCTTCGAGTCCACTGCCTCTTCTCAAACGGCACTGGTTTATGGGGGCGCGGTCGGTCCCGGCCCGGCTTGGCTTGGCACGCCACGGCACGGCCGTCTGGCGGTGAGAAGGCCCACTGCTGAAAAGATAAGCCGCCGGAACCATGCCAGGCTGTGCGCGCAGCGGCGCGCTGTGGCCTGCGCCCCGCCCGTCTGGCAGGGAAGCGGTCCACCTGAGTGAGTCCTTTCAAGTCCCTCCTCGCCGAAGGTCGCGGCACCTCGCCGGCACGCTAGCCAGCAACGGTGCTCTCTCCGTCCCTCTCGCACTCGTGGCGGCGCGAGGGTGCGACGGAGACGGGGCGACAAATTCGGAATCAGCCCGCGGGCTGCCGAGGGCCCACCAGGGGGTCAGCGGAACCACAGTTCGATGGCAGCTAACGGGGCCCTGAGGGGCTGGGGGCCGATGGGGGCCGAGGCTGGTGATGTGAGGGCACACAGTTGGCACACGGAATACTTGCCCCAAGAAGATTTCGTAGTGATTCCAATATTCCAACCACGCAGAAAAGTGCACATTTACATTTGGTGTGTGTACAAGTACGTCAGGGTCGTGATTCTCCGAGCAATTTTGTAGACGGTGAGGGTGCGCGACCGTGTCAAGAGTCTCGGAAACCCAATCTGTAACCGTCCGGGGAGTCGGGCGTCGGATTCTTCGTGGTCCCTGCTCGAGTCACGCGACACCGGAACGTAAACGACGATCGGTCGGGGTAATTTAATAAAACGGGCCTTTGACGGACACCGGAGGAGGAGGGGGAGAGGAGAGGAGGAGGAAAAGAAGACGGTAGAGCCCCGGGGAATGAGTGGGGACAGGGGGACGTGTTTGAAATAAATTTGATAAACACACAGGCAGTATGGCTGGGAGCGGTGCGGCTGGCATATCAAGGAAGTCCGGGTGAGGGAAGGAATGATGGAGGACTCAGTTCCGTGCCCTGCCACGCCGTGGTTCGCCGCGGTTCGCCGCGGTTGGGTCGCGAGCCACAGGGAAATAGAAAACGCCTCCAAAGGGAGCGGGGATTTGGGGGATCTGGCTCGCACCCCTCCTCTGGACCTGCTTGCCTTTTTGGGTCGCGGCTATAAAAACGGCTCGTGTGCCGGCGTTTTGCTGAGCGCGGCGACCGTTTTGCTTGCCTACCGCTGGCGGCACCTTGCTGCAGGCAGGCCAGCACGGCCAGCGCGGCCAGCGCTGCAGCCAGACCGCCGAATGTCATGGCGGGAAAAGGCTTGACCTCGACTTGAATCACCTTAAGAAATGATCCGCAAATTCTGACACACCGAAAAAGACCCTACCGTTAAACTCTAGCGCTTTTGCCTAGAATTTAGCGGCATATAAAAATTCATTGCTTTGACTTTAAGATACTTCGAATAAAATTGACTCACAAATTAATGCTATTAAAACAACAACAAAGAATCAGGTTAAAGTTGGTGGTTAAAGTACGTCACATGATGTCCTCTGGCGTTAAAATGATAATTTTATTCATATTTGCTTCTATTTAGTATCACAAGTAATCTTTGAATCTCTTTGACTTTTCTGTTCCCTCTGGGTAAGAGGGATGCACGCCTCCAGAGAAGCAACAAATCCAAGCCAGAAACATCAAAGAATCAAATGCCCGCTGCGAAAATGAAGCGGTATGTATAATAAATATCCAATTCCGAATTTAAGTCCGTGTTTCGGCCACATTTCGAGGCGGGTTCTCTGGGCTAATCCCGCTGGCCACAGTGGCCGTAAAGCGCCACGGTGTGGTGGCCAGCGCGGCTGGGCCGCCCGGCAGCCAGCCGCGAGTGGCACTTTTTAACCGCTTTCTTTCCACCGGTAATCCGGGGCCAGGGATACCAAGCGGGCGGGGTTGGGGTTAGTGAGGTGGAATCCTGCCGTGTTTGCGAACGGAGCTAAGCCGAGACGAAGAGGTGGGGGCAAGGGGGGCTGCCGGCAGTCTCTTGTGCCAGGGCAACAAACGTTGCCGTGACTGCGTGTTTCGGGCGTGCTGGCGGGACGTTGGCAACATTGGCGCCGCCAAGTCAACCAATAAGTGCTTTTTCGTTTTGTGACGTCACATTCGTGTCGTGTGAATTGTGTTAAGTTCGTTCGAACATGTCACGTCACATTCGTTTCAACGTTGATCCGTTTTCAAATCACAAAGTCGTCTCTGTTATGAAGGTGCCCAGTTTTTAAAGTCTTTCACTTTTTCATTGCTGTTTCGTCCGAAGCATGGTCATAGTTGGAGTGAAATTAACCTCAAAAGTGCCGCTTATTCGAGCACCCCGCTGCTGGCCTCCCGGTGCAGTGCTGTGCATTGCTGTGCAGCTGCTCGTGGCTGGCACAGTGCCAGCGCGAGGGGGTCAGTGCAGTAAAGGTGGGGGAGGGCAGTGTGGGCCCCACTGGGGGTGTCTGAGGCCCCGAGGGGGTGCATCGAGGAGGTGAGGGATGGATCATAAACCAGCTCAGCAGGACGGAAGTGGCATGCTTGCGTGTCTGGGGAGAAAACGGGGGCGTATCGCGTGCAGCGGCGGTCCCGCCCGTATATAGGGGCCGTTATCACACACGCTGTCCTCGTCAGAGATGCGGATGGAAACTTCAACTTCCTTTTTTGGCGCTGGCAGGAACAATAGTGTCCGCCCAAACAAACGGGTGGCCCAAAAAGTTTATGGGAAAGTAATTCTCCCCGCGGCGGGCGCCCCCTCGCTCTCTTTCATTCGGATGGAGCCATTCTCGCGCTTTTGTCATCGCGATTTGGACACTGTCGGAAGCAGGTGAGGTTTTTCAAGGCGTCAAAGGTGTGCCTACGTTTCTATCTGCATTAATTATTTTATTTCACAAGGGAGGAGTCTCGTTTTAGCAACGTAACTAGGGGTACGCGCCGTTTTGTTTGGGCGCGTAGTAGGCGAGCGATGCGTCTGTATTCTTGTAGAAGATGGTGAAGAATATATGCAAAGTAAGGCCAATACAGGGTCAATGTGAAACTCAATTTTAAAAGTTTGGTCACAAATTGGTAAATATTTGGAAAAGTAAAGGTCTGGGATGAAATTGGAAGTCATTTTCGTGATCAGCACACCAAAAACTGCAGGAAACTATGTAAAACTCGATGTAAAAATTTTGGTCCGAAATTGGTAAATATTTGGAAAAGTAAAGGTCTCAGATGAAATTGGAAGTCATTTTCGTGATCAGCACACCAAAAACTGCAGGAAACTAAAACTCGATGTAAAAATTTTGGTCCGAAATTGGTAAATATTTGGAAAAGTAAAGGTCTGAGATGAAATTGGAAGTCATTTTCGTGATCAGCACACCAAAAACAGCAGGAAACTATGTAAAACTCGATGTAAAAATTTTGGTCCGAAATTGGTAAATATTTGGAAAAGTAAAGGTCTGAGATGAAATTGGAAGTCATTTTCGTGATCAGCACACCAAAAACTGCAAGAAACTATGTAAAACTCGATGTAAAAATTTTGGTCCAAAATTGGTAAATATTTGGAAAAGTAAAGGTCTGGGATGAAATTGGAAGTCATTTTTGTGATCAGCACACCAAATACTGCAGGAAGCAATGAAACACCGAGGAAATTTTGGTCCTAAATCATGTATTTCTAGTTGAAAGTATGGGTCTTCAGTTGTTAGGTTTTTTAAGAGTGTTTCCTGTTCATGGTGTCATGCCATGAACCTTGACCCTGTTACGCAGTCGAGTAACATTTAACAGCCAGCATTGGATTGCTTAATACGATTCACAAATACTTCAATTACCATTCGATATCTCCTTGTTACTGAACTTATGAATACGCAATAATATTAGTAATACCTAAAAAGCCTTTCTCCCTTTTAGTTTAAACTAGTGGATTAAACTATATTGATTTATCTGCACTTATTAAAAAGAGACATATTTACAGGCAGGCTGATTTCAACTATTTTACGGAGAAGACCTTCTGTCAGATCCAATGAATCGTTTCATAGAATCCAATGTCGAGGCCACTTATTGCTAAACGCAAGTTTATCTTATTCATAATGATAGTCATGGTGTGTTATTTAAGCTTTGAAACAGTTCAGCAAAAGTATTTACCTAACATTCCGAGTAAATTAAAATAAAAAGCCAACTCAAACCATGACCAACACAAATTACCAGTGTCGCAGACAATGTACGATTAAGTTAAAAGAATCGTCTCATGAAATCATATGACCAAGTCAGTGAATCGTCTCATTGAATCTGATGTCAATGTCAAACCTTGAATGCGCTACCCTCACTCATCATATGGTTTTCTTTAAGGTTAGTACTATAGTAAACTCACAGCATTGCAATGAAGCCTTTTCCCAGAATCAGTGCCAAGAGTCAGCAAAGACTATTTATTTTGGCAAGATTAGCATCTGGTTTGTACTCATAGAATGTATTAATACATTTTCTAACTGTTATTGAGCAAAGCAAACAACTAAAAAACATAGTGTCTGAGAATATAAATGGAAATACACTCACAGAGGTTAAAAAGACCAAATCATTCTTTGCAATTATCAAACACACTCCACTGACTAAAACATTTCCCCTGTAGCGGGGGAGGGGAGGGGGTGGATGGACGGACGAAACGCGTAATAATTGTCACTTTCATTTTCCGTATTTCACTGAGTTGACACTCCGGAGGGGTTTCAATCATTCTAAAATATCGAAAAACTATGACCGTACTCACTTCTAAGCCCTTCTGCTCTTTAGTTTGTTTTATTTGCCAATGTTTTGCCAGGTCCCGTATTTGAGAGTCGCGGCAGCAAGTATGAAAAATTGCTACGAGCTACCAACCACTGCCAACCTAACCACGCTAAGAACCTAATTCAAAAAGATGTTTTGAATATTTCAAACAATAGTAATCGTGAATATAAGATAAACTCCCCCTGGGGGAGATTTAGGAGCCTTCCGGTGCAAAATTTTGAAACTATTTGTGCGGTAGTTGCTGAGAAACGTGAGTGATTACATACAGAGGGACAGACGCACGACCAGTCACTTTTTGGTGCCCCCCAAACACGGCATGGGCTCGCTATCGCTCGCCAAAAATAACATGTTTTTTAAGTGGTCTCGTCCATAAACGGTGTAAAGAAAAAAGGCGCATACCAAAACAAAGATCTGACATAAAAAATATTTAAAAACCAGTTTTCTATTTTCTATTAAAGTGCGAAAAGAGGTTTAAAACTCTTTTAAAACGTTGACACTTCTCTAAATCTGTCAAGGAATCGGGCTTCTTTCAGCAAAAGGCCAAGAAAGAAACGTATTGTGAAGAGCATAAACCGCCGATTTTCCTCGAGGTGTGCCGACACTCGCTCAGAAAGTGCGCTGTGGTTCCGCTCCGGGTAATGAATGGCCCCATTGAGCAGACGAGTAACGCACAAGCTGTGAGCTGCAGCGGGCCTTTGAGAAGGCGCAGCATTGGAAGAGCCCCTAACGAGTCCTCTGGCTGGGATAAAGTGGACTCTTATCGGGTCAGGGGCGCCGGGAGGTCCAGTCTGGCCGAGTGAATGTGAAAATGAATAACGCATGAGCGCTTTGCATCCCGAGACGCTTCGCGGATGCTCCGCGGATGTTCCGCGGCTTGGCCGGGCCAGGCTGCTCGTACGTACGGCCCCCTGGAGGGGCCCTGGAGCCTCGACCCCCCATATTTCGCACGAGGTGAACGGCGTAGTGCGTCTCGTGAAACGGTGTCCCTCAAGGCGCTAAGCTTTGTTCGGGCGGAGTGCGCGTGACAAAGATCTGCGAGCGCCGTGACAAGGAAGACACAGCGCGTGAAAGTTTGTGCCCTGCCCCTGGAGCCTACAAGGGGCGTTCTGGTGCATGCTTTACGTCACATGATTACGGCCGGTGTGAACACCTACCTGCCTAACCAAAACTTACGTACTTGCCTGTTGATGTCTAAAAGCCCATAAATGCATTTTTGGCTGCTTTGCCAAGCACACACACGTGCATATTCTTGGTCGTGGTTGTGTGGTGTGCGACCCAGCAAACTACACTCAATAAACACGTTGTTTCTTTAACAGTCCGCATTAGTCCGCATCACAGTCCGTGTGAGAACGTCACAGCGTGCAACCGAGCGCGTGCTCCTGGGACAAACAGACGGAGGCGGCAGAGCGATGCTAAATTCAGAACCTTTGCCGTACCCTGTCCCCCTTTTTTCCGCCCATTGCCATGTCTCCCCCTTAAATTATGGACAGACTGAACTAACGAAGCACGTGCGAGGCGCCCCGCATGTCCCTGTCGCTGCTTGGCACAATGCTTGACGCGTGCCCGTCAGGCAGCTGCCTTGTTTCTGCTTTCTGCCGCCGCCTTAACACGACGATATTGCATTGCAAGCCGGCACAACATATCAAGGTACCCCACCGGGGCGCCGCACCCCGCCTCTCTGCCTGGCCGTGCCTCTCCACATGCGTGCCACGCTCCGCCACGCCCCGCCACGCCCTGCCGGCTTGGCATGCCTCTCCACGTGCGTGCCGTGCCTCTCCATGCTTCGACCTGCCTTGCCCTGCCTCGCCCTCATTCGTCCCGGCGAGCAGCAACATTACTCGCCCCTGATTTACGCCGCTCCAGCGCCCTCGATTTCGGCCCGCGGAATGTACGGCCGGGCCCTGCGTCTCACGGGCTGCAGCTTCGCCGCTGGATTAGCCTTGCATCGGATACATTTTGCACTGTGGCGATCGAACGCAACCGGGGCCCGAGCCGCAGCGTGCCGCAACCTTCGCTTGGTTCCGGAGAAGAATGCGTCCGTATTGACCGGTCCGCCGCTGTCCACGCCGGGCTGCTCCTCCAGCTCTCGGAAGCCCTCACGGTGGAAACTGTTCCTGGTTTTCCCAGGAACTCCCTGGAAATCGCCCATGCCTTCACCATTGGCCTCCTGGGAAACCCAGGTTCCGTTTTTACCGTGCTCAGAAGATTCGGAAATAATCCACAGAACTTTTTGAAGCCCGTGGACAGAAACTACAGAAATATTTGAAGGTCAGAAAAAAAAATAACGCACAAGGTGCCGGAAATAGATACGAGGAAGACTGGCCTTGCGTCACTCCCGACCCTCGGCTGTTACCGTCGCTGTGTGTCGTTACACAACGTCGACACGTCATTTCGGACCGGCCCCGACGGTGTCACCGGCCCGGCCGGACCCCAGAAATTGGATTAGAGAAATACGAGTCTGTTTCTTTAAACTCCCACGGCGCTGGCGTCGTGTCTGGCCTCGTTGGATGGCTTTTCGTAGAGGTGGAAGAGAAAAAAGGAAAGTAAATTGAGGTTGGGCAGAGAAAGCAAAGAAAGGCTTCCGATTCCCGATGGAGTGTCGCGTTGCATGTTTCAGCGCGCTGGTCGCGGCGGCTGCGACGCGCTGGGGTGTATTTCTGCATAATGCCGCATCGTCAGCAAAGGTCCTCTTTTTTATGTCGTCTCCCCTGTGCGCTATCTCCCGGTGCCCCCGTCTTTGTGCTCTGCTGGGCCCTCTCACAGAACGAGGACAGGTGCCGATGAGGGTAGGCCCGTCGCGGGGCGCCAAATATCAACTCAAACGGGGCTTTCGTCCAGTGCGTTTTGAAGCGCAGGCATGGGAAACGTTGCACTTCAAATTATTTTGTGCACCAAAAAAGTCCACGAAGCATCTCTTTGAAAACGAAGGTCTCTTTTACAGTGTACGGGATGTTGGGTGGTGGTCGGACGGCCGCTTTGCGCGTCTTGGTGGCTCCCTCGTCAGCCTGTTTGTCTTTGCGGATTACACGAATGGCGGGATTAGTTTTTAAATAAGAAAATTGGAGCACGCGCCTCGTCTCTGCATCGCTCTCTCTTCATGGAGTGTTCCCGTCCTCGCTCTTGCTCGCTCCACACAGCAGCGCCATTTGCAAGCGTGCTGCGACACTGCGCAACCTCAGCGGCACTCGGCACCCCGTGACTTGTGTGGCGGAAGGGTACTCCACCAACCGATCCCTCAACGAGCGAGCGTGCGCACCTGCGTGTACAACCAGCAGATGCCACCTGCTTGTGCACTCTGCATACCCGCTCTGCAAACTGAAAAGTGTATTTGGTTGGCTCTTTTTAAGAGTGAAGCTGAAGCAGGCTGACGCGAACGGGATAGGGTCTGAATGGTTGAAACCCAAAACGGGCAAGTGTTTCAAGAGGGCAACAATCCCACGGGTGCTACGGGTTTGACAAGAATGCTGTCTGGGGCGGCCTAGTGTCGTAGCTCGCTTTGAATTAACAGCCCCTCGCTCCAGTCGGCGCTCTTGCCTCTAAAAATGGCGGGATCAAACTTGTCGAGCCTCGTCGCCAGTTTGCAGTGGTGCTCCCCTGGAGTTCCCTGGAGTCCTCTGGAGGACGTCGCCCTGCTTCGCCCGGCCAACCGCTCCCCGAGGACGCTGTCTTGCGATGCCTAATTGGCCTCGCGGCGCGATGGAGTGCAAACAAGACCTCGGCCGTTCTCGTCGCTCTGTCTCTGTCGCACTCATGGGGCCTGGCGTCAGGGAGCGACGAAACGTCTCTTTCAGAATCACTCGGCAGGTTTAACGCGTCAGCGACCCCTAATTGGTGTCAAGTAATTAACGGCTGGCGAATGGAAAACACAGCGTCTCTTTTGTGCGCGGCGCGAGGCTTGGCCGGGCTGACGTGCCGCTGGGGGGTTGCCGCGCAGAGGGCGGGGCACATTCTTGGCGACTGTTAGCCGAGCGAACAAAAAGCCGCACTGGCTGCTGACGTTCTTTTTGTCCGGACGAGCCAATATCAAGTTAAACGCGCGCTACACGGTTCCGGCTGGCCTGGGTCCTCTCGTCCCTTACTCAGAATTCACCTGCGCGCACTGGGCCAGAACACCGGTGGGGGTATAGCCTTAATTCTAGACGGGGTTGAGCTCCAGAGTAGCTAAACAGGGCTCGAAACGAACGTGTGACCCCATCAATAGCTTGCTCCCCTAACAAGGAATCCATTGGTGAGGTCACAGGTTCAGTTTGAGTACCGACTCTGGAGCCTGAAACGCGTTTGCAGTTTTAGCCGCCTCTTCTGGCCCTCTGTGCTGCGGTGCATCCAGCCGCCTTCCGGGAACCTGACAGCAGGGCAGCACCTTTCTGTCCCGCTCTGAAACTGAGTTGTACGACATGCACGTGATCGCTGCGAGGATGAATCTGCCTATGTTTGTGTTTGCGTTTGTTTGTTTTTCTGGCGAAGAGGCAGGCCTCACATCACGGCACGTTGCTCCTTTGAAGTACGCGCGTGGGGCTCGGTTGGATACGGCCGTGATGTGGCGTGTGTGTTCGGCAAAAAGTTGAGCTCTGTGTTCGTGCGCGCGTGCGCACAATTTAATTTGAAGGCGGTTCCGCGAATGGGAACGCCCGGCAGGGCTTTTAGCGCCGCGGCCGGCAGGTGCGAAGTCTAACGAACCGCGATGGATCGGCGAACAACAACACCAACTTCCCCGGAAGAATTAAAAGGAGCTGAATAAATGAATCGGGTCCCAATTAATAAAGGTGAGTCAGCCAGCCGTGCGGGTTGTGTTGTGCTGTGCGTTGGTGGAGAGGCTGGCCTTTTGTCGAGACTGCGAGGCAAACTGGATTTACGGGTTGGTGGATACTGTCTTCCTGAGGGAGTTGCTGATTCCGCCCGCATTCTCCTCTTTATTATCTCAGTGTCTAGAATTCTGTGTATACTTGACTGGCAGTTCCGAGGCAAAAATCTTTTTTTTCGTAATTTTGTTGTTGTATGAATGTCATAGGAAGGTTGTTTTATGCGCAACTTTCGTTCATTGTTCAGATCATTGTTCGGACGTATCTATCTGATCGCTTTGAAACCATGGTGACCCATTTTTTCCCCGGCGGACCGCATCATCACCAACTGGCCGTGCCGACGCATTCCAAACACGATTAATTCACGCTAAATACTTTGGGCCTGCGTTGAAACGAATGCAAACCGCTTTAAGTGGGACGTGGTGCCACCCCTGGCCTGCAATCTCTCTCTCCTTTGTCCCAAGACCCAGAGTCGGGACGTGGGGGCAGGGCCAGGGCAGGGCCAGGACCGGGAGGTGCCAATACGGCATTTACTCGTGAATAAACATGAAGGATCTGGTTAGGGCGGCTGAACGGGCAGCCCCTGTCCCGCCTGGGCAGCGCTTCGCCTTGCGCCGTTCCAACTCGTACCACCCTGCTCCGACATTCGGGGAGTCACTCCAAGGCCCGGTTACACACTTCCCATACGGTGAAATTTGCAGACTTCTCACGCGACTTCGCTGTTTTTGACAGCATTCATGCTGCGGCCTTAAATAAACTTGACGGAGAAATGGATTGTTAAGAAAAGTCATGGATAATTTTTTTGAAACGCAAAAGAACAAGCCATGCCATTATAAAGTACAATCTCGAGAAACGAAATTTGTCCTTCTCGTCAGAATGGTCCGTAAGGGTCAGGGTGATGAACGGGGCCGCGCGTTTACATGCTCAACAACAATTAGGATGCAATGAGGATGCAAAGAGGTTTTTTGGCTGGGCGACGCGGCATAACGCTGTATTGCGAGTGCTTTTAACTCTGTTACCGGACACGGCACGGCAGTCCCGCCGCGTCCCCGCCGAGGGAGGGCCGTGTCAAACAACAAATTGAGAAAAGCACTTACGCGGAGCCCCATCGAGTGGTTCATCTGGGCGCCGCCGCGGCGCACGGCGCAGAGGGCACGCCAAACCCCATCGCGCCGAGTTCCTTGCTCTGCTGAATATTAATGCCGGCTGCGCCTCTGTAGTTGGAAAATGGACTGTTTGTTCCTTCGGGAAAAAAATAATTAACTTGATCAAAATTGACCGTTTTAATCAGTACGCGATGGTGCGGTGGGGCCGTCCGAGGCCAAGAGTAAATTGTGACGGGGACGTTAAAATTCTCGTTCAAAAGACGGCGAATCTCTGCAGCCTCTGCGGGGAGATGCTGTTGCCATCGGCAAACTAATTTCAGCATCCTCGCAGATCGGCAGCAGAAACTGCCCCGTCAACGGCTGGCATGGAAAGGCGGGCTAGGGTTGCGCGTGCGCGCTGGATGGAACGTCGGGCAGGCAGCGTTTCCCAGCAGGTGCACTGTGCTGTGTGTCAAGCGAGGTGTCAAGTCGGGGCGGGGAGGGGCGGGGCGTTCCAGCAGGGCGGACGGAAGCGGCTGTATAATGGAACACCTCGCCCCGCCATTATCGCCACGACACTGTGCAGCACGGCACGCTTCTTCCGGTCCCGATCCAGCAGCCACCCTTGTGCTTTGCTAAGTGTGTTTACTCGCAACTTTTTTTTGCCTTTTGTGTACCATCAGGAGCTCTCAACACCGTCAGATACGTATTACATTATCAGCGCTTCATGCTTGTCGACAAGGACTGAAAAAGTCGACGAAGCATATGCTTTACTACTTGAAGTAAATCGCATCGTAGAATTGCGTGCTGTTTCATTTCATGTTCTGTTTCATTTAAAAATCATTCCTTCCAAGTTTCTCTGCTTTACGAAGCTGTGTTTCGTGGACTCTTTACTGTACGCATGATATAAATCGCTAGGCTTTTTTTCTTTGAAATTTTGCCGTTTTAAACTTTTATAAAAATGGCACCAGATCCACGACCTTAATTAGCGATACACTCGCTCTGGGGGTTGAAATATTTAAGCGCGGCGTCCCCGGGTCCCGCGGCGGCCGCGGCAGGTGGACTCATTCGCTGCGATTGTTTCCGCTGACCTAATTTTGGCGCGCGAACGCCGCGAACGTCGTCGCGAGGGACGTGATCGACACCAGGGGGAACGGGCGTTGCCTGGCAACGCGGCAGCGCGCGTCATCCACGTGTCAGCGCGTCACCTGCGTAGTGCCGGGCACATCTTTGCGAGAGTGGCGCGGCGAGCGCGCTGTCACCGGCCGCATTGTCCCCCCGTTCTCTGCCAAAAATAAGGGCGCACTGTAAAAAAAAAACATCTGTACTTCGGCACACAAAATAGACAGAAGAATAAAGTCTGAAAAAAAACAGAAAAAAATGAATGCCTGTTCGTTTTTCATAGGCTATCAATGAACTGTTGTAAATAGGTAGGGGAAACCAGTACGGAAGTTCAGTAGTTGGCAAGCACGGACGGACGGTCCAGGCAATTGTTGACCACACTATTTCCGCACTCGCCCCTACTCCTTTTTCTGCCAGGGCGCTGTAAATGTGCCACTGCGTCTCGTCGCTTGCTCGCGCAAACAAGTCAAGAAAAAATGACGCAAAGTAAACAGCAATCTGTAACCGGCTAGCGCTGAAAATTAAGAAAAAACATTGACGCACACTATAATGAATTTTGCTAGATTAGAAAGCAGCGCCTGAGTTGACCCTACACTGCAAATCCAAGTGTGGAAGAAAGTCACAAACTCGCGGACGTGGGGCATTTTCGTCCACGCTTGCAAGTTTAAACCATGTTTGTCCCACGCTTGCGAGTGTGATCCGCCGATGTCCCATGTACCTGTAAAGAGTCATACATGGTTTGTCCCAGTATTGTACAGTCTGACATTTGGATTTACAGAGCCCAGGACCAAACCCATCCTTCATTGACCAAATTTGCCTCATTTTGCGATACCTGCCGGTCACCTTGCCGAGATGGACCTGCTAGAGCCCCAACTTCAATTAGCCCCTGAGCTCGTCAGGTCCCTGCCCCGCCCCAGCCCCGCCCCAGGTGCCAGGTATCACCAAAGTAAACAGCGGGCTGACGAGCGCGGCGCTTTGATGGCTTGTCAGGCCTGTAATCTTGCGAGACGTGCTTTTGACCGCACTACGCTCGTCTCGCTAAGGTCCTCTCTCACTTTCAATGTGCCGTGCCGTGACTGAGGTGCCGATGGAGTTGTTTAAAGTGTCAATGTGTGCCTATGTGTGCCTGTGAAAAACAGAGCCTAGAGGCTAAAACTTGTTTTGCAGAATGGAGATGTCACTGGTTGGTAAGCCTTGTCTTCCAGGCCACTGATAAGCGGGAGTGAGATCCTCCCCGCAGAGTTCCCTCTTTTTGTGCTCGCGTGCGGTTTGCAAAGTTGTTATTGTTTTCATCCTTTTTATGTATTTACTCTGTCTCTTCACCAAACTTTTTATCACGGCCGCGAAGGGCGCGGCAGGCAGTCGTAACGAAGAAAGTCAACTTGAATTAAATTATCGCCTCCGAGATGGAAAAAGAGACAGGCAGTTTTGAAGCACAGGCTGGGCTGGACTTTACAGGGAAACAATAAAAATAGACGCACAGTCGTAAAGGGAGCGCTCAGTTGGCTTGTGCACATTGAAATAAATTGCTAGTGAGTCTTTGTGATAAATCGGGGTTAGCACAAGTAATTGCGCTTGCGTTACTTGAGTCATCTGAAGCTAGAGTCAAAATATAGAGTCAAACACTGGTCGTTACCTCAATGCATTTTCGTTCCTCGTCTACGTGATCTTTTACTGGCCGAGCGGGGACACAATTTGCGCGATCTACGCGCCACTAGTTTACCTTGGAAGTGTTTTGGGGCGTTGTTGGCACAAGCCCTCCCCGTCCGGTTATCTGTCTTAATTAACCATGTTGCGATAACGCAAAGGGCCGAGCGAGACAAAAGCCGTTCGAGACAAAGGCTGCGTTTGTCATCGCCTCTTAATGACGCAATGCAGCGCCCAATTAAGAAAAGCGCGTTAAAATTTTGGCGCTTTTTACTTGATTCCGTTGTGTCTGACAGTGTCGCACTGTGTGCACCTGTGGCCTAGACGAAAGCACTGCGCGGCATTCCCCAGACGATTTTCTTGGTTTTCTTTTTTGCCCTTTCTGCATAATACTCGCTGCTCGCGGTGGCGGTGGGGCTTTTCTACCCGACACAAAGGCGATAAATCATGCATCAATGCACCTGGCCGCTACACCCAAACAATGTTTTAAACCTCGCCGGGCTCGCGTGTGTTTGCACACGCACGTGTGTTTGTGTGCGTGAGGTGGGTCACACGTTAAACACTTAGTCACAGTGGTGGTGATTGATGATGCAGGTCTAGTTGCCTTTCCTCGCCATGCCTTGTCGCAGCCCGGCCTCTGCAGAGCCCGCACACAAATGCACTGTCGGGATTAACTTGATTCATCCGTCAGTTTGTCGTTGTCTAAGAGCCGAATTGTGTTCGCTAGAACTGATCCGCTCTTTGTGTTGTTTTTATTTTAATCGTGTGGAGTGTCAGGGCTTACGTATACGTAATACATCCCGTCTATCGGCACTCCCTTTGTGCCCGCCCCTGTTCCAAGTTTCCATCCGATTCTGACGGTGACAAGGCCAACTTTCCTTGCCGTGCTCTGGTGTCAGAAAGTGTCGCGTTTATCTTGGCAGACGGATGAAGGAAAGCTGCCAGAATCGGGTTTGCTCCGTGGAACCGAGGGAATCGATAAAAATAGCGTATACATTGAAAATAAAAGCCAAGGAACATAAAAGTTCCGTAATAACCGTGTTTTTGTCGCTTGTAGTCTTAATTGCGCTGCATGAAAATGGTTCCTGGTTTTCGCGGGGAGCCTGTAGTAAAGAAATAAGTGGTTTCCTGGGAGTTCCTGGAGAACCAAGGAACCGTTAGTGCCGTGTGCAGTCGCGGTCGTTTCCGATCAACCTTAGACCACCCACATACGCTAGCGCACTCTCTCTACCCCCCCCTCTCTCTCTCTCTCTCTCTCTCTCTCTCTCTCTCTCTCTCTCTCTCTCACATATAGACACACATACATACACACCCATACATACACACGCGCGCGCGCGCTCAGCGTGGCCCTCCGTATTTATCGCTTTGAAGACGTCTACGTCATACCCGGCTCCTGATTGGAGGCGTTCGAGGGGCGCAGGGGGCGGCCACTAGAGCACGTCCATGACGACGACGTCCATGACGCGGGTGTGTGCGTGATCGCGGCGGCTGACGTCTTCAAAGTCTATCACGCCATCGCGGCACGCCGGCACGACCCCCAGGCACGAGCCACACGCGGGGAAAGGCGGTCGAGATAGAGAGGGGGCCGTCCCAGAGCGACCACCGCGTTCTCCACTCAATGTCAAACCAAGTGTGGTGAACTTTACACTTGGGGTAACTCACGGAGCCAGCCCAATCTCACCACTCTCCAAAGCCTACGAAGCATTTCCTTCATAACCACAAAGTAAATGAAAGCATTGGAGAATTGCTTCGTATTATGAAGAAATGCATCACCTTACGGAGGATTTTGCTTCATAATACGAAGCATTTCTTCCTAGATTTGACGATACCTTCATATTCTTCGTATTGCAAAGCGATTCTTCGTAGAGTTTTTACTGTGATGGTGCAAACGTGGAGAACCCAACACTTGAAATGTGGACACTGCAAACGCCAAATTTCCAAGTGCGAAAATTCCACTCCGCCCCGTTTCAAGTGTGGAGTTCTAAACACTTGGATGTTCAGTTGAACCCTCCATGTAGACATGACCAACAGACTCCTCTCGAAGACATCGGTGACTGATAAGGAAGCTTGCGTCACGGACTTTACTGCGCGGGTTCTGAGCGACCCGCAAGTGCGTCGACGATGGCGTATCGGCGTGCGCGGCCCTTGGCGCGCCTTGGCGTGGCCGCTATTCCGACGCGACTTATTAGCAGTGTGCTGTCTGGCCGGGCCCTTCTCTGGTTTATGGCAGCAGTGGCGCTTGGCGTGCACTGCGCCGAAGCAATGAAATTGGCCAAGTTCAGCCGGCAAAACCTCACCACCGAGGGACGGAATGCTGCACGCTGATGAGGTTGCCCTTCGAACGGCCGGGTTGCACCCACCCGCTTGGTATTTCCCCTTATATCCTCCCCAGATAACACTCCAAAGTACACTCTCCAAATGCCTTGCCTGTCAGTATAATGCGCGGAAAATGCTGTACTCTTTTTCTTCTACGGATCGATTTCACACAATGCTTTTCCGCTCTGTCTGTCTCGCACCCCTTCGATTTACCCTGTCAGTGAGAGAGAGACAGAGCGACGAAGCCACAGCTCGGAACGAGCCCGCTGCTGAAGCGGCGCGTGAAAAGAGAGCTACTTCCGGGGCCTCGTTACGCAAGGCCCAGCGAGGCGCGGTCCAGACGGAAGTGCACACTGGCGCATTCCGGCCGAGTTTTGGGAAACTAATTAACCCAAGTTTTTGATGACTCGCCCGGTCGGACGGCGGAGCGCTGTGGCGCTGGGCCGCCGGGGCGTTGGCGGCCTGTAAAACTAGGCTTAATCACAAACTTAATTACGCAACAGGGCATGTGGTCGGAAGCCGGCCGATGCTTGATGGCGCGTAACAGTGTTGTCGTTGGGCTTCCCGGCCGACGAGGACACAGCGGGGCACTCTTTTTTCCCGCTGTGCCTGTGGCAAAATCGAACGAGAAACAAAGTAAAAAGAAGTCGAGCCTGGCCAGAGAGCTGAAGTTTACGGCCAAGAGGACCAATCTCTTTTCGCCGCTCATTCAAACTGCATCAATGCGTTCAAGCTCATTTGCAGCTGGGGCGGGGCAGTGCCATTGTTTTAGCATTCGAATCGGACAAAATTAACATAACAGAGTCTGGTTTTGCAAATTTAACTACCTCTTATTGATTTCCTTGCGCTTCCTTTCCTTCCCGATCGGGGCGCGGCGCGACGCAGCAAAAGCGGCCCCTCCGCAGACTGACCCAGTTGGGAGGGGCGCGCACAAGATTAAATTAATAAAGTCTTTTTTCGTTGTTGTTGTCTGGTGACCGAGAAAAAGAACGACGATGCGGATCATAAACAAGTTGACGGGCTCGGTTTGACGAGCCCACCACGCGACAGATGGTTGGCTGGATAGAACGTGATGGTGAGTGTGTGGTGCAGATCGTATCTCTCTCTTCTCTTCTTTTTCGCGCGCGCCTTTGTGTAGGAGAGAGAGAGAGAGAGAGAGTCTGTTTATGTGTCTGGCCTCACTTTCGGTGCTGTGTCAACTGTTGCTACGTGGTTGCGGGACATGTGAACGAAAAGAGCGGTGAGGTCCTCTCGTGACTATTTGCAGAGCTACAGGCAAGTTTGCCCGAAACAAGAAGAGCACGAGGACAGCAGCTGAGACCGTGCGCCTGAATAAAAGAAGAGTAAACTAGACAAGAAATTGATGTTTGGTGCCCCTCATTTTCGACGGCAAATGCTTGTTTTTAAAGTTGAAAACAACCACCAGGATTTTTTTCCGGAGGGAGGAAGGCAATGTAGAATTGCTTCGAATAATGCGTACGTCCGTATAATACGTGTTAAGCAGGATGTTGATGCGTTCCATAAAGCAGTTTTTCGTAGATTTTTCGTTTTCTGCGTATTTTGTTTCATTACACCTTACGTAACTTCCTCTGTCTCTCTCGCACTCACTGGCAGCCCATCAAGGAGCAGCAAGAACAGCTATAGGAAAACGTTACCTAAAAGGTAAACGATGTTTTGCAGATTTTTTTTTGTGTGCCTTTTTATCCTTTTTTCGGTATCGTGGATGACAAAGCGCCGCTTTTGCTGGGTTTGCGTTCCTTTCGCCGGGCGTGACACGGCCAGGAGGGGCGGGCCGGGGGGCGTCCCCGCTGTCGCTGAATGAGTAAGAAGCCGCCTGTCTCGGGGACGGCGCCGCCGGTGTAGGACGACGTCCTGGACGACGTCCTGGACGGCGTCCTGGCAGACGGACGGAACGGGCGTGCATCCCGACGTGTGCAGAGTAAAATGCAAGCCTTCCGGCTGAATATTAACGAGACGGGAACGAGGGTCCTGCCTTGGGCTGCCCGCTTTTCCGGCGTTCGGTTCCCAGGTTGATGCGTTTTCCTGGGTGTTTTCTTACTCAGTGCCAACAGCCCCACAGTGTGGCCCCTCACCCCAGTGGACCACCACAAACGAGATTCTTAAAAATTTTGGGGTTTGCACAAAAACTAACTAAAACAGGACTCTCTTTGTAAGGGATTGAGTAACGCAGCTGAGGACGGTGGTGGTCAGGCCACGGTGCCACCTTAGTGAAGTTAGCTGAACCCATGGATTCAACCCTTGCCCCCTTCCAGTGGTGCAGCGCGCCACGTGTCCGACTGGCGAATTCGAGTGAAAAAGACTGCATAAAATATTCCCCTAATGCCCTGATGGCGGTATTTATGAGACTAAACGTCGCCCTCGCGTGAACTCGCTCGACATTTTGACTGCGTGCGCCACATTTTCCACCACGTGGAGGGCGCTCGTTGGCCCCTGTGGCTGCTAATCCAAAGCGGGGGTTTGACCGTAGTCGTCCAATACTGGGCAGAATAAAAGAGAGCGATGACAGTCGCCGTTTGAAACCTTTTGTGAGCGTGCACTGATAAAGTATTGTTTGGCCGGTATTATGACAACGTGGGTCGCGCGTTCGGGGAGGCTTCTTCTCTAAATACGTAACAGAATGGTGTGTATTCAGACTGTATAAAAAAAGGAAACTGTGCCACGCTCCGAGTGTCAGCGAGGCGACAATTAAAACAGTGACATCACCGATATCTCTTTGATCAGTGAAATGTGCTTTAAATCTGTCACTACTGATGTCATAATGATGTTGGAAATGTGACAATTTGTTATTACTTTTGGTATCTTAATCATTTATTCATCAAATCACTCATGAAACATTTTTATTTTCATCAGTGTTTTATTGACCACCTTCCGAATACACTCGGAGCAGCAGAGGACTAAAAAGTGGTGATAATGATGCCAATTATTTTGGAGTGGGCCAACTGTGAAACACTGCGTAACAGTCGGACAAAGTTTGCATGCCTGCAGCAGGGTATTGATCGTCACTTTCTTTTGTTTTTTCAGGATGACAGCGCAGCTATGCCGGCCCGTGTAACAACCCTGGCGTGACACCTGGGCGCAGGCGGTGCCCAGGGCACATGAAAGTAAGTGACAAAAACAGACACCTTTCGCTCGATTGGTAGAATGGCGCGACGTGGCGTCCATTTGCTTGCTACGTTAAAGTGGAAAAGTGGGACGTAATCCGTTTTTGTGCACACGGAGAAAAACAGTTGGTTATGTCCAGTCGTCCCGGTTCCAATAATATCCTCCTTGTGTCACCCGTTGCCAAGATTTCCATAAATATTACGGTGTGGGCCAAACAGTGGAATAAAATAATATGCGCATCAGTCTTCATTGTTTTCCCCTTTTTTTCATACACACTAAATGTTTTTGTACAAATCTTGTACGAGACATCACAGTTCTTTGTGCACCCGAACTTTTCGTACAAATTTGTACAAAATTTTGCACAATTTTGTACAAAAATGGCGAAAAGTGTGCAGTTGTTGTATGAAAATTGTACGAAAATTTCGTGTGCACTTAAAACTGTGATGGCTCGTACAAAACTGTAGATAACATTTAGTGTGTACGCCATACCATGTCGCTTAATTTTGTTCTCTTGGCCTTTTTTGTGGCATTTATTTATACACTAATTGGTGCTGAACCTCGTTTCTTTTTGCCGGTAGACCTCTTCACAGTCACACCAGCAATGAAGAAAAAAAACTTTTTGAGTAGTGTTTTTTTTTCGAAGGCATGCGGTGGTTTGCACCAGATGGCCGTTTTTGCGCTGGGCTCAAGCAACTTTCAAGTGCGGGTGTGAACCAGGTGACGGATGGAGTCTGCCCCCTTTATTCATGGCCGCGGGGCCTGCACATTAATATTTCTTTTCTCTCTCGTCGAAAGGGCGTTACCTGGCGTTACGCGAGGGCTCGTGAATTGAGGGCGGGACTGAGCCCAGCCCGGCGTGGCTGGTCCAGGAGGGGCCGTTGAGGGCCTGCCCCTTGCCCAGCAGACTGATTCCGAGAGCCGTTCTCGTCGCTCTGTCTCTCTCGCAACTATACGGGACGCCCCATGAGTGCGAGAGAGGCACAGCGACGAAAACGACTCCCGGAATCAGTCGGCAGCCTGCCCTCCCGCTGCTTTGTGGCTCATTCGTTTGCATGATCGTGGCGCCGTACGCTTTCGTGCGAGCCACAGCATTAGCGGTGCACTGTCGAGTAGAACGGAGGGAGAATCACCGTAAAAATATGATTCGCGGACTTACAAAAGGTACCTCTGAAAAAAAAAGGATGTCCGCAAACCCACGAACGTTTGTCGCAGATTAACGAAAGGCTTTCGTTCATTCACGAACAATTTCGTGAATAACGCGGAATAACGTTAGAAGCGATAATTTTTCAGCAAATGTACCTTTGTTCATTCCCAAATTATTTGTTACAGTGCGGGCGGAAGGGAACGAAAAGGTTGGGGGACAAAAGCGGGCGCGAAAGGGATGCAATTTTGTAAAGGGGGAAAAAGGAAAAAAAAATTGGATGGGAAGGTAGCCATGCGCGCTGCTGTATGGGGGAAGGCTGCCGAAGCGGCCGTGTCTAAGTGCCTCCAGTGTGATGCGCGCCATGGAGGCTGCCAAAGCGCCACGAACCGAAGGCCGAACGCCTGGCGAACGCCCCCGAGGGGGCCGGGCGGCCCTTGGGAGGCTGAAGCCCCGGAATGAATGGCAGTGTCCCTGTTTGTGTGTGTGTGTGTGTGTGTGTGTGTGGCGGGGGTCTGTGTCTATTTGTCCCCCACTGCCACTCATACACCGGCTCACACAATCAAGCTGGGGGCAAAGAGAAGCAGTGACAGACAAATTGGCGCCAGGCAAGTAGGCCACACACAGACACACATACAGAGAGAGAGAGAGAGAGAGAGACAGAGAGACAGAGAGAGAGAGAGAGAGAGAGAGAGAGAGAGAGAGAGAGAATGAGAGAGAGAGCAGCGCGTGCACGTCGGACCTCCTGCCCCACCTTGCGACGCCGCTTAGGTAATGCGGGGCGACAGGAGCGCGTCTGGTCTGGACCTGGACGTATACGCCAAAGCACGTGCGTCCGTGTATCTCTGTGTGTGTGTGTGTGTGTGTGTGTGTGTGTGTGAGAGAGAGAGAGAGAGAGAGAGAGGAAGTGGGTCTGCCCTTGGCCTCTGTGGTGCTTTGGCCCCCAGGGCATATCAAGCAGCAGCTGGAGGATATGCAGGTGGGAGAGGCTTGCGTCGGCCCACTCTCCCCCTTTTCCTTCGGCGAAATTGAAAAAGAAGTGCGGGGTTCTGTTTTTATGAGAAGAGTATACGAGAAAACATGGGCCATGAAATTCGTGGTGGTTTAACCCTGTCTCGCTTTCGATTTCCACCCTTGGTCAAACTTAGATGTCGGACCACGTTCAGAACATGCTGGGCAATCATCTGTAGCTCCGTTGCACGGAAGTAATGTGGTTGGTGTCCCTGCCGGTGTCTGCCTCTTCTTTCGGCCGCTGTGTTGGCCAGTGAACCCCTTGTATGTCCAGCCCATGATGCGAGGCCTTATCTTGCCCTTTCGGCCGGGGCAGCCGGCAGCAGCCGGACCCAGCTTAGTCCTCTGCTGTGGCCGGGGTAATCCCGGTCAGGTTCAAGGATGACAACGGGAAGAAGGAGCAAAATGATCCTTACAGTGATGAAAGAGTAGATTTTGAAGTTTAACGCACAGTGTGTCTCACTGTGCGGGCCTACCCTCCCCCCCTCCCCAAGGAATAACAATGTTTCCGGGGGCGGCCCGCACCAACCCGGGGCAGAGGAAGTGGTGCCACCAACTCCCCGCCCGCGGCCAGGGACTTGGCCAAGCAGGACGAGACTGCCGGGGGAAGGCATGAATTTTGGAAAAAGGCAAACTTGGATCAGCCCCTAAAAGGCTGCAGTGGGTTTTCTCCCTTTTTTGCCCCCACGCTCGCCTGCGCAAACGGATATGGAAAAAAAAACAAGACAGCACTATGGGGAACTGGGGGCGGTCCCACCGGCGTCAGACGGGCGGCTTGGAAAGGAGAATTTGGCCGGACCCGCCGCCCTGGTGCCCCTGGTGTCCCGGGTTGGCTGTTGGGCTCTCTTGCTGGTCCCCGGCCCCTCTTTCCCCGGGCTCGCCCGGGCGGCCGACGCGCCCTCGGCCCTGCTGAAACCCTGGGCAACATGGCGCGGGGGCCCCCGCCGCGGCCACACAGCGGCCCTTTGGCGGGCCCTAGTTTTTGGCCTGGCCCCCGCCCTGGCTGGCCCCTGGCTGGCCCCTGGTTGGCCCCTGGCTGGCCCCTGGCTGGCCCCTGGCTGGCCCCTGGCTGGCCCCTGGCTGGCCCCTGGCTGGCACCTGGCTGGCCCCTGGCTGGCCCCTGGCTGGCCCCTGGCTGGCCCCTGGCTGGCCCCTGGCTGGCCCCTGGCTGGCCCCTGGCTGGCCCCTGGCTGGCCCCTGGCTGGCCCCTGGCTGGCCCCTGGCTGGCCCCTGGCTGGCCCCTGGCTGGCCCCTGGCTGGCCCCTGGCTGGCCCCTGGCTGGCCCCTGGCTGGCCCCTGGCTGGCCTCGCCACACCGCCGCGACTAGGCCACACCCTGGGCCCTGGGAGGCCGAACGTCCGTCGGGAACAGCGCGGCCGCCGCGTGCGGTGTAGTGGCGGTGCGCGTGCACGGTCTCCATGGGGCCGTGCGCCGCCGTGCGCTAGTGCACTCTGCAGTAACCCCGCCGCACAGTGGGCCAGAAGACCGGTGGAGGTGGCCAAAATTCTAGACGCGTTTTGAGCTCCAGCGTCGCTAAACTGGACTCGAATCGGACGTGTGACCCCACCAATGGATTCCTCGTTCGGAGAGCATTCCATTGGTGGGGTCACACGTCCGGTTCTCAACACTGGCCTGGCGAATCCCTGACACTATACCGCTCCGAGACACCACTTTACAGGCAGTATACCTCTGGAGCGTGCCTCGTAGTCTCGGACGGCACTGAGTGTCTGGAGCGCGCCGAGGCTCAGACACAATAAACCCGAAATGGGCTTAAGGCCCCACTTCTGTGTGCCCGGCATGCCAGTGGGGCGCGGATAGCTGGGCGCCAGGAGGGCTGCCCACCCTGGAGGCACACTGGATGAGGTCTCTGCTGTTGAAGGAGAGTGGCCGTGGTGCGTCTTGCCTAGCCCAGCCTGCTCCTGCATGCCGTTTGCTGCACCGACGGAGTGCATCGCCCGAGGCCCGGCCAGTGCAAGGCTGCTGTGTGTGCTCGCGCGTAGCGCTCAACCGTGCCACTCGAAAAGCGTGGAAAGTCGCAAACACAGTACAAAGTCTACACTCTCAATTTCCCATTGTGAAATGCTGTGCATTCATAATACTAGGCTTAGTATCCGTAGCCATGAAGCGGCTGCCTCGTACACTCTTTTTGTACAAACAACTCCTAATCCCCTATGCACTAGGTGCATGCTTCAGTAAGCGTGTACTTGGCATGTATGCACTGTTAAAAAAAGTGCTGTAAATTAACAGCACTTATGCTGTTAAGTTTGATAGCAACACGACTTGTTATATTACAAGCATGTTGTAGCCCTCGGTGCTGTTTTCTGACAGTTCGATTGTAATAAAACAATACTTCTTCGAAGTCTTCGACGATGTCTTCCCAACATTTGTGCACTGTTAGAAATTAGCTCCGAAATTTTATGGAGAAAAACCCTATAATCACGTTCATGGAGACTCCATTCATTTTCCATTTTTTTTCGGAGAGATTTTCTCAGGGTTTATACAGATGTTCTTTGGAGCATTCCTTGGGTCCAGATAGGAGGTAAAATGCAAGTCTTTTCTCAGATATATTAAAGAGGACTTCGCTGAAGCATTTTTCGGTCTGAAATGGTCAAAGAAGGGACAATCTCATTCGAGCTCATTTGACTTATATCCTGTAGCTTTCCCTTAATATTATGAAAACTGAGGTCAAGATCAAGAAGTAGGGGTTCACCCTTCCCTCAATTTTTAACTGGTTGCAAACCTTTTTTTCGTGTTTTTGTGATGGTGCAGCATATATTTTTGTTCAAAATTCCGAAATTTTTCGGAGAAAGCCCAGAATTTGCATTTATGGAGAGCTCCATGCAGAAGTTTCGGAAAAACTCCATGATTTTTCCATTTTTTTTTTTCGGAATTTTCTGACAGTGTGTTGATTTCATCGTGCTGTTATTAAACAAGACCCTTGTCACCTGACAACAATATATGTTTTAAAATTGCAAAAGGCTGTTTCTTAACATGAAACCTGTTCAACGACAACACAACTGTTTTTAATCACGATTACATTATTGTTACTTGACAAGAAAGTTGTTATGGAACGAAAGTGCTGTTTCTGGATGGGTTTCCCGTTCAGATACAAAACAATACGGTTGTCATTTAACAGCATTACTGTAGGTGATTGTGTTGTAATATTACAGTGGATTTTTAACAGTGTGCACTGGTAAGTGAATGCTTGGCAGGCATGCGCTAGCTAGAGCGTGCTTGCAGGCATGCTCCAGGTAGAGCATACAATGTACGCTTTTGGATTTGTAGAGAATTAACCGAATTTACGTTCGATGTGCGGAGGGGCTTGGGTTCTTATTAGCACGGCTGGAATTATTAACAGTGGAGGGGCGGTCGAAAAGGCGTTGGTCGATCGACCGTGCCTGCCCAGCACTCCGGATTAATTCAGAGGCGGGGCGGGGCACACCACTGCCATTCCAGTTGCAAGGCCCTCTAACTATCCATGTTTCCAAATATGTGTGAGCCTTTCACCTTCCATTTATTTCTATATTTTCAGGCCGTGCAGTACTTGAGTAGGCACTGCGCTTTTCTTGATAGCGCTTCGTTTTCGAGCGAGTACCGTATCGTTTCCTTGGAGATGGGTGGCATACATTTTGACAGGAAGGGGGTGGGGGTGGGTTTCATGTTTTATTAATCATGTCGCGTTAACTGACCAGGACGCAGTCACCGCCGAGTTGATTAGAATTTTCAAGCTCTGCATTGATTCAGAGAGGGATGGGTTCCGGCAGGGCCGCTGTTGTTAGAGCGAGAGGGAACGAGGTCGTTGTCATTAGGGGCCATTACCTCTGACCGGGCGGCGGGCCGGCCCCGCTGACGGAGCGAAGCAATATTCCTTGTTGTTGTTTATGGTGCTGTTTGTCATGGCTGCCAAAGCCCTGCGCGCACCTTATCGTCAAAAACTGTCGCCCTTTGATTCGGAACTGAATTTCCTCAATCACCGCTCACTTCCTTTGTCGAGTGTCCCGTCTATGAGGGTATGTCCTTCTTTGCTCTCCAAACGAGGAATCCATTGGTGGGGTCACACGTTCAGTTCGAGTCCTATTTTGTGACTCTGGAGCTCAAAACGCGTCTAGGGTTTTGGCCGCCTCCACCGGTCTTCTGGCCCACTGTGCGGTATGCAGTGCAGGGTCTTCATCGACTCGACGTGTCGTTTGTGTAAAATGAGGCGGCGTGTCGCTTTATGATTGGCGCGTGTAATGCACACACAGCGCGCGCCGCGTAGCAGCGCGTAGCGGCGCTGCATTGTTCCAGCGAGACAAGCGGTTGTTACGACGCCAAAGTTATGCTGCCGGGACACGCAACTGGCGCCGCTGGGCCGCTAATGTGGAATGGCGCGGCAAACTTCGGCACTAAACGCCGCGCAGCCGCGCATCTGGGCCTGGGCGGCCTGGGCGGCCCGGGCGGCTCGCAGTGTGTGGCCGCCGCCATGGCGCCGTGCCGCCGTGCAGCGTTATGTGAAAATCGCACAGCCTGCTGTGTTGTTGCGACCGATAACGCCTCTGTCCCAGCGGGAAATGCTAAAAAAAAATACACGAAGAAAAACAGAAAAAAGAAAATTTTTGTTACTTGAAATAAATGTAGGAAATTGAATTTACCAAAACAGAGATGACAATTGAAATGTACCGGCAGTGCGCAATCGTCTGTTTACGCCATTCTTCAAGCATAGAAGTTGCTACCCTTGGCTTCAAGCGTACCTCTCCTTTTCGACCCTTAATTTCATGGAACTTAAATTGTCGCTCTCGTAATAGTTTTCTATGTGTTGTAAAACAGGCGTTTCGGTGTGAACAACGTGAAAGTCATTTCCCACACCGGGTGTTTCCGGCCCCGCGGGGGCGTGCCGTCGCCGTGCCGTCGCACAGTGGGCCAGAAACCGGCGGAGGCCCGGGTTAATCTTGCTGCTGCTACGCTGTTGGACGAAGCGCTGCCTTCATTTGGCAGTGCACAACCGCAGTCGACCGCAGTGCGAGCCCCAAGCGCACCGCACCGGGACCAGTGGACCGATTCCGAGAGTCGTTTACGTCGCTCTGTACATCTCGCACCTGTACGGGGCGCCCCGCTAGTGCGAGAGAGACAGAGCGTCGAAAACGATTCTCGGGATCGGTCTGCAGACGAGGACACGGGATTGTGGTGCCGGCCGAGGGTCCGTCGCTGCTGCGGTCCAAAGGTTGTGTGCACGTGGCTCCTTGGTGTGTTTATGTCCGGCCGTCTGTGTGTGTGTGTGTGTGTGTGTGTGTGTGTGTGGCTGTGGCTGTGCTGGAGTGAAACTAACTACCGCTGTGATGTACGGCAGTGGCTGGGGACGGCAGCGGGACATCTGGCGAAGCTTTGCCCCCTAGACCGGCCGGGGAGGGACGGCTTGTCAAAGCCACTACTCTCGTCGGCCCGCTGCGCGCGCTGCGTCCCGAGTCCCGCGCCCCGTGCCTCGTGCTTGGCAGCGTGACCGCTGATCAAAGCGCGGCCCCTCGTTTTCCCCGGTCTTCGCATTCTCTAGGATTCACCGGGTGGATTTTCTATTTGCATACTTTCTGCCTTCGCACCTGCACTCTAAATGTTGTACTGTGAAGATTCTCCATATTATGGTTAGAATGTTCCATATTATGGTGATGCAGCTGACTTCGTAACATACCATTGAGAATTCACTGTACCTTATAGATATTTTGACGAATTTCGTTGGTATCATGGAGAAAATCTCCACCATAATATGTTGGTGTAGCCTTTCACCGTAAGACATTTACAGTGTGTCTCCCGCTGAGGTAGGTTGAGTTTGCGGCAGTTCATTCAGAACAGTCACTATAAAGGAAATCGTGGCCGACTGTGGGGAAATGGAAGGACGGGTTGTTGCGCGCCATGTACGTCGAAGAAGATGACCTGTGTGCACAGTGCAGCACCGGCAAAGGTCAGGCAGAAGGGCGTTCCACCCTTTAATCTTTCCGTCTACCTTCCGCTCGCCTGTCCGTCTGCCTGTCTGTCTGTCCGCCCGTCTGTCCGCCCTGCCAGCCCACCCTGACCGGGTTCGGCGCTTTCACTCCCATTAAGCTCACACCCTCATTACCCCTTTTGAAGACCCAGTGAGGCGGGCCTGTCTAAATTTGGCTCGCCGGGGTGAAGGGACAGGCAGAACCCACCGGGTGACCTGACCGAAAAAGGCGGCTGTTTGGACAACTCGAATCGAGGATATGTTTATCTCTCTGCACTGTAAATCGGAAGGTGAGACATGCCGTCCCAGGAGTGAGACATACCTGTTGGACCTAAGAAGCGGTCAAACTTTGATGTATGGCCGAAAAAAGGGTGATACTTTTCTGTGTTACCGATAAAAGGGGAATGTTTCTTCAAGAAAAACAAGAACCAGTCTCGTTGATGCCCGAACTTTTTTTCGGGGTCATTCATTGGAGTATTACCGAGTATTACCCTTTTTTGGTCATACATTTGAGTTTTGCGTTCCGATGGCACTGTTTGTACCGCTGAAAACTGGTCAGGTGTCTCACCCTTCGAATTTCAGTTTATTCTGGTTTCTCTTTTGCAACTCTTGGCCCACTTTCCTTTGCTGCCATAGCCGGCAGGAGCCGATAAATACGTTATATGGGAGCCGCAGGTGGAATTGCCAGCGCGGCCTGCGGGTCCCTCTTGCAAGTCCTGGCGGAGGGAGGGTGGCGCTACCCCGCGCTGGCCGGCTCACGCCGGGGGTCGCGGCGTCGCTACCCCACGGCGCCCGGCTCGCCGCCCGGTGTGCCCCCTGCGAGAGTGCTGCCCTCTGGCGGGGCGAGGCGGCCGACGGCGATACCCTCGCTCAGAAAAGGAAAGGGGGTGGAAACTCCAAGCAGTGCTTTCGTCGCTCTCTCTCGCTCTCGAGTGGCAGCTCGTAGGGGTGCGAGAGAGAGAGGTGTTAGCCTGGCGGTGGCGTGACGACCGAGGCTCCACAACGCACCGTCTTGGCCGCGAGGCTTATCAGCGCGCCATTACTGCCCCATTCACTGGTGTAATGCCTGCATCATTAAACATGCCCACAATACTTTACATTTTATCTTGTCGAGTGAGGCGCACGCACTGGCCGGACACGCGTCGCAGGCGCGGATCCAGAGGAAAAGGAGGGGGGGGGTGGATAGGAGTGCTGCCATCCCCTGTAAAGGTAGCAAAGCTGCATTAAAGGTTGGCAACACGTCGAATTTTCGCGACATCGCCACGGCGCGGAGGTTTTCCGCACTGTCAGCAGGTTGGGCTCTGGGGTCGCGACCCTGGACACAGCTTGGCACGGGGTTGAGTTTTAGCGGCGCTAATCCACCGCTGTGGCTGTTGCAGGTGACGGCGATGATGTCAACATGAGCTCGGGGGCGGATGAAAGCTCCCAGCTGCTCGCCCGGACGCCACATGTCACCGTCGTGTCCGGGGGCGGCGGGGGCGGGGGCGGCGCGGGGGGCGGCGCCGCGAGCAGCAGCAGCGGCGGCGGCGGGGGCGGGGCGGCCGTCGGCGATGCCGCCGCGGGGGGCGGCGACTCCACCCCGCCGGCGTCCACCTCCACCGCCAGCCCCTACCTGGTGCGCACGCCGACCGTCACCGTGGAGGCGGCGCCCAACAGCACCACCAGCAGCAGCCCCGAGGCGGGGGCCACGCCGTCGGCGTCCGGGAGGCGCGCCTCGGTGAACCCCGCCATGGGCCCCGCCATGGGCAAGCCCGTGCTCATCCGCCAGGACTGCACCACGTTCCTGCACTCGTCCGGCGGCCTGGGCTACGGCCTCGGCGGCTCGGAGGAGTCCGCCACCTCGGCCACGGGCTGCGCCGAGGACACGGCCACGCGCTCCGTGCCCGACCTGGAGCTGCACTGCCGACTCACCGGACAGGTCAGTGGAGTGGCAAGACTGCCTTACTTTCTCTTCTGTAGATTTTCAATTGAATCAAACTATGAAAGTTCAAAGAGTAACTCCTTAAGTCTTTGCTGTGCCAAGCACCAGCCTTTCGATGCCGTGGTCACTGCATTAACTCAGTCTTCAGAGTCGATTTTAAATTTATAAAATGCGTGTAAAATAAATGAGCGATCGAACGGAACCGTCGTTGGCGGCCCTGTGACGCCTGGCCTCGCCGTGCAGACGATTGGACGCTAGGGCAGCGGTTCTCAATCTTTCTCGGCTCGCGACCCCAAATTTGTAGCCAAAAATTTCCGCGACCCCCAGGAAAAGTTTCGCGACCCCACGGGACCCCTCCTTTAGCATGCCACTGCGTCTGATCCGAGGCGGGCATTTTGCTCCCTCAACGGGCAATTGGTCTTTGGACCTTCCTTTAGCATGCCTCTGTTACGGAGTGCGATTATCAGTCTTAGTTTGGGAGCAGTATTGTCTGAAAGTTGGCCAAAACGCTCAGAAATTCCTTGAAAAAATCATGTTTTGGGTCGATTTTAAGCAGCCACTGCGTCTGATCCGAGGCGGGCATTTTGCTCCCTCAACGGGCAATTGGTCTTTGGACCTTCCTTTAGCATGCCTCTGTTACGGAGTGCGATTATCAGTCTTAGTTTGGGAGCAGTATTGTCTGAAAGTTGGCCAAAACGCTCAGAAATGCCTTGAAAAAATCATGTTTTGGGTCGATTTTAAGCAGCCACTGCGTCTGATCCGAGGCGGGCATTTTGCTCCCTCAACGGGCAATTGTTCTTTGGACCTTCCTTTAGTATGCCTCTGTTACGGAATGCGATTATCAGTCTTAGTTTGGGAGCAGTATTGTCTCAAAGTTGACCAAAACAGGCACAACGATTTTTCAAAGACATTTCTGAGCGTTTCGGTCAACTTTGAGACAATACTGCTCCCAAACTAAGACTGATAATCACACTCCGTAACAAAGGCATGCTAAAAGAAGGTCCAAAGACCGATTGCCCGTTGAAAGAGGACGAAATACCGCCTCGGGTCAGACGCAGTGGCTGCTTAAAATAGGCCCAAAACACGATTTTTCAAAGACATTTCTGAGCGTTTCGGCCAACTTTGAGACAATACTGCTCCCAAACTAAGACTGATAATCACACTCCGTAACAAAGGCATGCTAAAGGAAGGTTCAAAGACCAATTGCCGGTTGAGGGAGCAAAATGCCCGCCTCGGATCAGACGCAGTGGCTGCTTAAAATCGGCCCAAAACACGACCCCAGCTACCTCGCCGCGACCCCTTAAAATTTTTTCGCGACCCCACTTGGGGTCGTGACCCTAAGGTTGAGAACCGCTGCGCTAGGGCCTCGCAAAACGCTCGGCCAAGGAAGCGGCGGTGTCGGCTGGCCGCCCGCACCAGACACATTCCGAGAGTCGCTTTCGCCGCCCCGTCTCAGTCGCTCCCGCGGGGCGCGCCGTACGGGTGCGAGAGAGACAGAGCGACGAAAGCGGCTCTCAGTTTGCAGTGCAGTGGCCCGGATGCCGCAGCTCGCGTTTATGTGACGCTGGCGGAGGGTCGGCCCGGACCGAGTCCGGACTCGCCCGGACCGGATGCGGTTTTTGCGTCGCTCTGGCTGCGGCCGCCCCTGGCCGCCACTGTAGTCCGTCGCTCTGTCTCTCTCGCACTCACGGGCGCCCCGCATAGGTGCGAGAGAGACAGACCCTCGGGCTGCTGGCTGGATGAGCATCGTACAGTGGCGGCGCCGGGTTTCCGGGGATTCGCTGCCGGGATGGCCCTGCCCGTGACCGGGCGGCCGCATTTCCCTCGCTGGCCCCGACTTATCGGTGAGACGTGGCGGGGCGGGGCGGGGCGGGGCGGATTGGAGTGGGCTCAAGGCGACGCGCGGTCGCAATCCCGCTATTCATTACAGTGATAAATAGCGTCTGTTTCTAATCTTCCAACAAGCAATTACTGGAATGAATTCCTTTCGGCGTCCGACATTGCGACGCGACGCGCGATCGGACGCGACCCAACTTTGATGAAATGCGCAACGAACGGCCGTCGACGGGACGATTTCGTTTAACTGGGCATTTTTTCGTAGTGTGCATGTTCCTCGACGTGCACTGTGGCACTAATTTTTTTCCTTAAACAAATTGAGGGAACTTTCAATTTTCAGAGTGCACCCGACAGGGGTGGGGCCTCGGCCTCGGCCTGCCCCGAGGCCTGCTTTGCGTGTCCTGTGCGTGCCGCGTCGGAGGCGGCCTCGCGAAGGACTCTGGCCAGTTTAGCTGCCTTGATGGGTCTTGAATGAAATCCTTCGACGCTTGGTGTCACGCAACGGCCGGCAGTCCGATTCAGAACAGTGTCGTGCTCGGTCGCGCCGTCTCGCTCGCACCCGGGCCGGCCGCCCTGTGAGAGCGAGAGAGAGACTGGACGACTGTTCGTCTCTCTCCCACTCATTGACAGTCGGGGAACAGTACCGAGGACAAAAGTATGGAAAATCGATACGTCATTTGTCGACGATTCCTTTCGTCGAGTCGCCCGCCAGGATGTCCATTCACACCTCTGTTTTTCATTCGCACTTTTCCTTCTCGATGGACAGTCGAAGCGCTCAGTGGCCGCCGCCCTGCACGCGACCGGAATTTGGGCGACGTATTAACGGGATCAATTTGGGCGCCGCCCCGCCACCCCACTGTCCCACCGCCCTGGTGCCCCGCACAGTGGGCCAGAAGACCGGTGGGGGGCGGACAAAACTCTAGACGCGTTTTGAGCTCTAGAGTCGCTAAACAGGACGTGTGACACCACCAATGGACTCCTCGTTCGAAGAGCTGTCCATTGGTGGGGTCACTCGTCCGGTTCGAACCTCATTTAGCGACTCTGGAGCTCAAAACGCGTCTAGAGTTTTGTCCCCCTCCACCGGTCTTCTGGCCCACTGTGCGCCGCCTCACCGCCGCTCCGCACACCTGGCCGGCCGGCTAATCGTATTTAGGCGCGGACGGGGCTCGCCGGCTCGCCCGCACTGTGTACACTGCAAAAGTAGTTTGCCCTGCAGCGGTGCCGTGCCGTGCGCGCCGCGTGGGGTCGGCTTGGGCGTCTCCTCCCGCCGGCAGCCCAGGGCAGCCTAATGAGTTTGGCCGGGCCCTTCAGGGCCTCCAGGGCCTCCAGGGCCTCCAGGGCCTCCAGGGCTCCAAGTGGGTCGACGAGGCCCTTGGCCGCCTCCCCCGCGAGTGCAGCCAGGCCGTGCAGCCAGGCCGTGCAGCCAGGCCGTGCATCCTGCCAGACCCGCGGCGAAGGTGTCTGGCGCACAGTGGGCCCGAAGACCGGTGGAGGCGGACAAAACTCAAGACGCGTTTTGAGCTCCAGAGTCGCTGAATGGGACTCGACGAACGTGTGACCCCACCAATGGACTCCTCGTTCGGAGAGCAATCCATTGGTTGGGTCACACGTTCGGTTCGAGTCCCGTCTAGCGACTCTGGAGCTCGAAACGAGTCCGGGATTTTGACCACCTCCACACCCATCTTCGCGCCTGCGAAGTGCCGGCCGGGCAGGCCCGCCGAGCACGCCTGCGCGGCGGGCTAGTCTACCTCCGCGCCTGCAGGCGCTCGGGCGGGCCGGCCCGCGGTGCGCGGCTGTCCGGCGGGCGGGCCTACCTTGGCGCCCGCAGGCGCGGAGGTAGACTAGCCCGGCGCGCAGGCGTGCTCGGCGGGCCTGCCCGGCCGGCACTTCGCAGGCGGCCTGGCGGCGCTGCGCGCGCGTAGCGCGTCAACGTTTTACTCCCACCGATCGAAATTCGTGGAAGAACTTCTATTGAATCGTGTACTTGAAGAAAGTGTAGCTTCACCATAGGGGGTCCGTTTTTTTCCCGATAGTGCGCCGTTAGCTCCAAGGCAAGGCATCGCGATGAGATCGGCGGCGTATTGCAGTGCTGCGATCGAGCTGGCTGGACGGAACATCGCGCTATCGGGCAGCCTGATCCGCCGTCTCCCGGCTCCAAGGTCCCCATGCCTCAGCGCTCTGTCTCTCTCGCACCTCCAGGGAACGCGCCGTGAGCGCGAGGGAGACAGAGCGACAGTGTACCCGGTTGAGGCGACGCCGCTGTGACGCCGCAGCGATGGCCCCCCCATTCTGCCGCCCCGCAGACCGATTCCGAAAGGCGTCCTCTGTCTCTCTCGCACCCGTGAGAACGCCCCGTGAGTGCGAGGGAGACAGAGTGACGACTCTCGGAATCAGTGTGCTGGCGGGCCGCTCTCGGGGGTGCATGCATACCATATACCCCTTCCCGGTGTCCTGTGAGGCGTGTCCTCCAGGATTAGACCCCCGAGATTGTGGGCGCGGCGCGGCCAGCACGCCGCGGCACGGCAACGTGACCAGCGCGCCTTATCTGGCGCAGTGTGCATGCCAGACACACGGAGGCCGCAGTGCACAGTGGGCTAGAAGACCGGTGGAGGCGGCCAAAATTCTTGGAGCTCCAGAGTCGCTGAATGGGACTCGAACCGAACGTGTGACCCCACCAATGGATTGCTCTCCGAACGAGGAATCCATTGGTGAGGTCACACGTTTGGTTCGAGTCCTGTTCAGCAGCTCTGGAGCTCTAAACGCATTTGGCGTTTTGGCCGCCTCCACCGGTCTTCTGGCCCACTGTGCGCAGCGTCGGCGCCCCGGCACGGCACGGCACGCTCCAAGCGTGGTATTGGCAGCAAAGCGGCCTTTTTGTGTAGCCTGGATGCGCGGCCGCTCTCCCCGAAGGGCATTTTTAGCGTTGAGCGCTACTTGATGGCGATCTCCGGGTTGCATCTTCTTTTTTTTTCGCAAGAATCGATAGGTTACTGCCGCTCTTTAAGGAAAAATCCCGGCCCATCCCGAGGAGAGGGTTTTCACCGTGCGTTGTTTCGTGGTCGTTTGTGTGTGTGCGTGCGTGTGTGTTGGCAGGGCGGTCTGGACGTGACGTTGCTGCTCGTGTTGCAGGACGGGCTGAGCCAGGGCCAGGTGGTGCCCTGCCGGCCGCGGGGCTCGGTGTCGGGCGCGGCGGGCTACCACCTGCTGCCGCACTCGCGGTGCCGCGGCTGCGACGCGCGACGCGACTCGTCGGCGCTGCTGCTCCCCATCCCGAGGTCCGTGTCCAGGGAGTCGTGCCACGGCCTGCATGGCGGCCACCAGCACGGCCTCGGGCCGCCCGCCCTGCTGCTCACGGCCTCGCCCACGTCCTCCAGGATCATCCGGCAGTCGTCGCAGCCCGAGGCGCACTGCTGCTACCACGTGCCCTCCTCGGCGCCCACCTCGTCGCTGCGGCAGCTGCGCGAGCCGGGCGAAGGCATCGCCATGATCGCCGCCGACTCGCTGCGCTTCAACGGCGCCATCCGCCAGTTCAAGCAGGTAAGGGTGGACGCCGCGCCAGGCCGCGCAGCCGCAGGCCCGCAGGCCCAAAGGCGCGGATCCAGGACCCACACACTGCAAAAAAGAAAAAAATCGGAAAAAGTTTGGACCTTCCTATCTGGTTGCCCCTGGGTTGCCACCTGGATCCGTGCCTGCCCAGCCATTTTAAACGCCAGCCTCACATGTTGTCACTATACCCATGCAAGTGAGAACCACTCACCCGACCAAGCGCCTCGATTGAACATGTTTACAAATACTTTTGGAAATTCATGGAACGTGATGAACTGTCCTTTGGCATGTCATGACCCTAGAGGAAAACCATCAGCCGTTGACAACTGGCAAGCTTCCTGGTACCAGGCAGTAATATTTTAATATGGCATATTTTTTCACGTCTCCCTTAACTCTGTGGCTCTGTTGAGTCTAGTGCGACTGTGTCGTCTTCGCGCAGGGAGGTTTTACCGAAGATGCAGTACAACACACCACCAGAGCAAATGTTCACTACTTTGCAGATTTTGTTTTGGAACAGGTGAAAACTGGATGAATATCCCGGGGAACACGCCACTAAATGTTAATTTTTTTTCGTAGTTATGTTTTTTGGTTCCTCCAGTTTTTGTGTTTTGATGATGGAGCGAAGAGCGTCTAACCGGTTGTTTGACAATACGGCGGACACGGAATGGCCCAGCTGGGCCGGCAAATTGGAAAAGACAAGTGCGAGACGACGAGCACTAGCTGCCCTGCACAGTGTGCTGTCGACACTACAACGCACGTGTGTGTTGTGGCGCGTTTTTTTTTAATAGTGTCACGACATCCCCCTGCACAACACACTCGGAAAGATAGTTGTTTTTCGTAAAGAACGGCGCCTGATTTCTGAAAAAAAAAAAAAAAAAAAAAAAAAGCGAACAGACATTGGTTGTTCAAGCATGCGTGAGTTTGGTTGGCAACTTAACTCGAAAAACCGTGCTGTAATGTGATTAAAACTTGTCGCAAGCCGCTTTTTTCTGGCCAACCTTAACTAACGCCTTGCGCAACTCGTATACTCGCTATTTGTTTCGAGATTGACCGCCGTTCCGGAAACAAGTATTTCTTTTCGGACACTGGCAATCGCCCCTTGGTTCTGGGCGCGCCGAAGCATGGCAGGAATAGCCTTTTTTGTGTGACTAGTGGAAGTTCTTTTCGCACCGTTGCATTCTCTTTGGAGCGGGCGAGGGCCAAAATATAGGTTCAGAGGGACACGGCAACTGTTTCAAAAACACTTAATCATTTTAAAAGTATCGGGGGGAAACCTGCCTTAGGACAGACTTTATGACTCAATCGTGGCCACACTTACTAGGCTCGGCAGTACTCAGTGCTCTGTAAGAAAATCAAGAAAACACGTTTCCGAAGGAAACCAAATTGTGTCCAATCTAATTTTCTATAATTCGCACCATTTTGTTCCATAAAACGACAAACTCACTAATATTTAGTCCAATCTTTGCCGTTATTTAAATTATGACATAAAAATATTGATGTAAGGTTAATATAATAAATCACAGGTAACTGGAATGTCCCATTCAAACAATCTCATAATTTTCGCTTTTGAACATTTTTGTTAAAACGTTACGGTTAGGAGTGAAAACTTAAATATTCTAAAATTCTACTTTGAGGGTTCATTTGTACAGAATGTTTTATCTAAGCATGGATTTTGTATCTGCGCTGTATTTATACGCCCCCTATGTCTTCTGTAGGCTTGAGCTTTGTTCTAAACTGCAACTTAAACTGAAATGTTGAAAGGGACCTTCTTTTTTGCCTCCGCCTTCTACTCTATAGTTGCCGTAATGCTCTGATAGCACTCTTTGTCTTTCTGCCTTCCCGTATTCTCGCTCTGTCTGACCTTAAGCTGCATTTTAGTTTCAGTCTACCATACAGACGCGGAACTGACTTTCTTGGTATAGCGCGGCCTTGCCTTCTGCACGTCGCACTAAATGTCCAACTTTGCCCCGCTCTCTCGGCGTATTCAAATAACCGTCCTTACAGTGGCAACAGAATTAGTTTCCAGACACCTCAAAAAGACTCCACTGTCCACGTCCTCTGTTAAATCGCAAAAGAAAACGAAAACGGATGCCCCTCTTTTACTGAAAGGATCTTAATAGTTAACTTTTAAACCATCGGAAAATATGAAAGCCTAACAAGTAAAAATAAAATAGAAACGCTTTAAGTTTACCTTTAATGGCTGCGGCTGTTTACTGTGACTGCATCGCACTGCAACACAGGCATTTACAGAATGCGACGTCACTTTTCTGGCGACGAGAATCGTGTCACACTCGTTTGCATGTTATTGCATATTACTTTATACGTGAATTGACTTAACGTTGAAACGAACTCTCGATGCAACATCTTAAAAGAACGAGACACGTTTTTCGTGTTAACCAATGTGACATCACATTTCTGGAATACTACTGTATAGACATGACCAACACACCACAAAAGGGCTTTCAGAATGGGCGAAGAAAGGCTGGATCTGATTAGCCGACCAGCCATTTCACCCGTTAGAGTGGACAACATCCCCCTCCCCAAAGAACAAGACGGGCGAACGAAGCGACTGGACGACTGGATGGTCAGTGACTCAGGCGAGGATACGGGGCAGGCAGTGTGTGTTGTGTGATGCTGACTGTGTGTTCCCGATCCCAGGGGATCCTCCTGTGCCCGCAGACACTGTCGCAGGCTCGGCGAGAGCGGCTGAGGCGCGCCTTTACCGATGCCACCAGCGACACAGTCTCCTACGTGAAAACGGTGGGCATCGTCATGAACCCGAGAACGTTTGGCGAGCTCCTTCTCACTCTCACGTAGCTCCGTAGCGCACCCCCAGCACGGAGGAAGGCGTCGATCAGAGTGCTTGCTTCAACCACAACCGTGGCCGCGACCGGTGGAAACGCCCGTTTGGACTTCACTACAACTCAAAAGAACAATACGAAGGAGACGTTGGCATTTTGTATCAGGATCCCAAGTAAAAATTTAAAAACGATTCAAACTCGAAAGGTTAGACAAACGTTGGCATTTGTATCAGGATCCCAAGTAAAAATTTATAAACGGTTCAAACTCGAAATCTCAAGGTGAGACAAACGTGTCAGACCAAAAAAAAGGTGATACAAAAATGCGCGACTGTAAAAAGGCTTTATATAAATGTATGACCGCAAAAGTAAGGGACAGTCTTCACCAGAATTATCTTGAAAATGTTTCCACTGTCGCTCGCCGCTTTTAGGGCCACGGTTGCGGTTAAGTGACGGGCGCTTCCCTGTATCCAGTTGGAATTTTCGTTCCTCACACCGCAGAGCCATAATTAATACACGCACATTGCCGATGAGAGAGGACAGCCGCTTGAGCTGATCGGCATAAGGCAGGGACCTGTGAGTGGGCGCTGTACACGCGTCCTGGTTCCTAAGCCGCTGCATCCTCGACTACGTAGTCTTAATCCGCACACTTCTCTCACTGTTATTTGTTGCTGGCACTGTTTAGGATTTTTCATTCGCTTGGTCTTGTTCGGTACCGCTAGCTTTTCCCAAGGTTGCGTCCTGACACATCGACACAACAGAATCTCGATTTTTCTCTGTTGGTCTTTGCCGATGATTTCCTAGCGTTTGCATGAGTTTCATTCAAGCACACGTAGAATGGTGTTATTTCATTCTTTTTCTCTCTTTCGCTTTCACTGTATCCTACGAAACTCTAACTAGGTCGTTCATCAAAGGAAACAATTTAGGATATGTGACAGCTACTACGAGGTAGGACACTACATTAGCTTCGTGTTATAGTTTCTTTCCAGATCGCTTTCGTTGTTGACTTGTTAGTATTTTCTCTCCTAGCCTAGAATGCCATTCTTCTTCTGTGACGCACTGGAGGCGGAAAGAAGAGGGTCGTTCCAGTGGCCTCCAAGGTCGCCTCAAGGTCATCCTTAAAGCCCTGCGTCGACCCAATTAGTCCTGCTTGCTCTCTGACCTTGCCATTACTCTGATATGTCGCAGTAAAGTAGATGTAGTGTGGCTCCTGTTGGCAACTCGGAAAGGTTTTCTGTCTTCGTTCTTCCCGCGATAAATATACGAGGGAAAGGGGTGAGGCCGGGAGCCAAGTGTGGCGACAGCTGGCCAAGACCTACTCTATAGAAACTCGATAGTGAGTCTGGGGGGAAAGAGTGAGTGAGCCCTACACGTTTCCGGAAGAGTACGAACATAAAGAATTTATAAATGGAGAGTCTTGAAGACTTCTCTCAGAGTGTCCTAAGAAAAAAATGCACAATAGGCCAGAGAAATCCATTGGAGTCACACGTTTGGTTCGAATCTTTTTTATCGACTCGGGCTAAAAACGTAACTACAGTGTTGGACGCCTGCGCCGGTCTTCTAGCCCACTGTGAAATGTTTGCGCCACATGACACAGCTTCTTGACCTGAGGGCGTGTTTGGCGAGCGCACCCCGCAAGTGCCCTACTTTTACACGGGTTCCTAAGGGCACTCCAGGGTGCTCCGTTCTAGTGGGGCCATCCTGACTGGGGGATCTCTGCGCCGAGATTTAATGGAGTTAATGTGAGGCTGACCAGCGGAGCGCGCACGGCTTAGAGGTCCCTGAGGCCCAGCGCAAGGCTTTCCAGTGGCTTGGGGGCCCCAAAAAACAGCCAAATGCGTTCCGTATGAAATGAATGTATGAAAAAAGGGGGTAGATGTTTTTCTCGCCCTCGCCTCGCCCAAATGCGCACGCTCTAGTCTTCGTGCAATTATGCACGTGGACTCACACCATTTAGATTATTCTTGAGCATGTTTTTATAGTGGTGCGGCAGGCCATCTGCGTGGCGATAGTTTTGACACACGTTCGAGTCCCGTTTTGGCGACTCTACAGCTCAAAACGCGTCTAGAGTTTAGGCCACTTTCGCCAACCTTCTGGCCCACTGTGCGACTGGTTGGTGTGAGGGGTCGAAGCCATTTTGTTCTTCGGCGTATCCACTTTCCGGGCGTGCTAAAATGCCGTCATGCGAGTCCGCCGCGGCGCGCCGGAAACGCAACCCCGACCCACTGCTCCAGAAAGCGGTGTCACAGCAGCAACAGCAGCCAGGCGGCGCGCTAGCCAACCTAAACTTTCGCCTTCTCTTAAAAAGTTGCGTCGCAAATTTTCAACTCGACGTAAAAATGCCTGGAAGGTGCTGCGGCCCGCTTGCCTTGATCTTCTTCTTAGTCTCCGCCCCCTTCCTCTTCCTGGCTCTCTCTCTCTCTCTCTCTCTCTCTCTCTCTCTCTCTCTCTCTCTCTCTCTCTCTCTCTCTCTCTCTCTCTCTTTCTCTCTCTCTCTTTCTCTCTCTCTCTCTCTGCCCCACACTGTGAAAGATGATCGGACTGCAAACGTTTGGCGCCGCGCCAGTGACGCCGCACCGAAGTTTGAACATCTCAACTCAACGCGCGCAGGCGTGACCGTCGTGGGGGCCGTGACGAGGGAGAGAGAGGGGGGGAGAGAGAGAGAGAGAGGAAGGGAGGGGTCGCAGCGGAATCCGCAGCGAGGCGTCTCGGGCGATTGTTCGCTCCCACTTCGCAGCGGCCGCAGGGATAACTTATGCCGGTCGTTGCGTGGCTGGAGATAGTGAGGGGTGGGCGCGGCGCCGTGGCGGCACTCCTTGGTCACGTGACCTCGCTTCTTATTAATAAGGATGTAGGGCGGTGGTCGTCGCGGCGCCCGCAGAGACACGGCGAGATCATGATCGCGGCCAGATCACTGTCATTACCAACCGTCTGTAACTTTTAAAAAAATGAAAAACGTTTTACACGGTTGCGGGAAGGGAAAAAAAGGTCTATATGTCTGGGTGTGTCCTGTCTTGACGGGCTGCCTGACGCGGTTCAAATCAATGCGTTAAAAAAAAAAGACTAAAAAAATTTACACTAATTAACTTATCTTATTGTTTTTAAATATAAAAAGTCTAGGTGCGCCTATGTTTAGACGAGCTGCCTGCCGGGGTTCAAATCAGTGCGTTAACAAAATTAAAAAAAATACCACTTAAAAAAAATATATGAAAAAGTATAGGTGCGTCCTGTCTAGACAGGACTTCCTGACTTGAATCAATGCGTCCGTCGCGCTGCTGTCCGTGCCCCACAGCATGCGACGACCCTCGCCCCGTTCCGTCCGTTCGCCGGAAATGTCAGCCGACGAATAAATGGGACGGCGTTTTGAATGGAATGACGGTCGTGAAACGTTTGATGGGCGGCAGCATGGCGGCAGCCGGTACTGCCTGGCCACTTTGCTGTGTGACTGGGTCGCGCATATGCCGCGGCAAAAATTGAACTGGCGCCGCCGCGGGCGGGATTCGAACCGGCGGAACGTCGGAAACGAGTCTGGACTCTCTGCTTTAGTGCCGCGTCCGCCGTAGTGGGCGGCAGTGGCGCGTCGGCGTGCCGCCAGCCTTGCTTACGCTGGAAGGTCTGCAGACTGGAAATTGCGGACATTACTTTAATTTCTGGAGACATTTCTAGTTTCTGTGCGGTGTTGACGCTTGATCCCGGACTGCCGGAATCCTGGACTGATCGTTGCCAGTATTCCTCGGAAAGGGTGCGGTGTGGTTTCTGCTGGAAGTTATGCTGCTCAGTCGTGACCTCTCTCATGAAACGTTTTGCGCAGTACTCGCAAGTTTTTTTTCCTTTTCACATAAACTGGCTTGTTTTCTGTCGGGCCTCGACAACAGCCGTGATGTTGTTTTCGCTTTTTTTGTTGCAACTTTTGGGAAGGGATTTGAACTGTAGAGCGTTGTTGCGGTGACGTGCCCGGAAGAGTGGTTACCTCGCTGCCGCAACACGCTGTGCGGGGTTTACTGCGCATATAGCACACAGTCAGCCCCCCCTCCCCCCCCCCTTTTCTGTTCCGCCCCTTGGATGCCAACGGTCTGATTCGGAGGTGTCGGGACTGTCGGGTCGCTGGCGCAGTGGCTTAGTGCTGGCCCTCCCCTCCCCGACCCCGCAGTGCACGCTGCATGGCCTCCTTGCCGCCGTAATCCTTATCTGCCGCGTCTTCTCTCTCACTCTTTCACACGTCCCTTTGTTTTTGTTTTCTTTGTCCTCCTCCTCCTTCTTTCCTCCGGGCCTTGTTGGCTCCTCACATTACCAGCCCGCTCATCCCCGTTTATATGTTTTTTTTTCTCCTTTTCCTTCTTTTCCTCGTCCGTCGCGTCTGCCGGCATGGTTCGCCCTTACTCACATGGCCACATTTAATTTTATTCATTCTGCTGTCCATTGCACGGTGCTTCGCGCCCCATTGGTGTGCGTCGGGCGTGTCTCCGTCCCAGCCGAGAGTCACTTTCGTCGCTCTGTCTCTCTCGCACTCATGGGGCGTCTCGTGTCGGTGCGAGAGAGACAGAGCGACGAAAGCGACTCTCGGACTCAGTTCGCTGCCCCGACCCCTCCTCGTTCCCGGCCTCGCTAGTTGTCGTCGTCGGACCCTGCAGAGGAACACTAATATCCGAGTCAATGTCTGGAAAAACTGGAAACAAACTACCGTGTCGTTTTCGTCTCATGAAGCTTCGCCTAGGCTTGAAGTAGCCCCTTCACTTCCAGTCCAGTAATTTTAAAACGCCGCTATGTCCGTCTTGACCTGTCCTGCAGAGCCAGTGCAGACCGATGCGCCACTCCGTGAGAAACGAAACAAAAACAAAACGCCTTGTGCCTGGCCTGCAGTGTCTTGCCGTGCAGGGGCTAAACGGGGGGGATCTGCAGTGTGCAAGCAGATGCACAACGTTGTGCGAGCCGAAAAACGGCGTTGCCTGGGAGACGCGCGATGTCATCATGATTTCTTGACATGACAGTAACTTTGCACGGCGCACCAGGTGGCGTGTTGTGGGAACGGTGGGAACACACTCGGCAGCCGCACCGCCACGGCACCAGCTCTCTCCCGCCCTCTCTGCTCAGAGGGCCAGAAGGCCGGTGGAGGCGGCCAAAACTCGAGACGCGTTTCGAGCTCCAGAGTCGCTAACCAGGACTGAGCGTGTAACCCCACCAATGGATTCCTCGTTCGGAGAGCAATCCATTGGTGGAGTCACACGATCGGCTCGAGCCCTGTTCAGCGACTCTGGAGCTCAAAACGCGTCTCTTGTTTTGGCCGACTGCGCCGGTCTTCTGCGGTCCGCGCTGGCCGATAGGCAACCCGGCGGCCAGCGCGGTGCGGCGGCACGGCCATGGCGAGGCCCTGGCCGCGAATCTGGGTCAGGCGGCGACGCGACGCGACGCGGTGCCCGTGACGCTTGTAAAGCGGCAAAGTGTGTCGCCATAGTTTTGGCAATGTCCGACTCGGCGTGTGCCACGTCCTGCCACGCCCCGCCACGCCCCGCCACGCCCCGCCACGCCGTGTGGTGGTGCTGGAAGCGCACTGGAAGCACCTCGAATATATTAGTTTTTTGTCTTTCCCGCTCCCGAGCAGCGTCGCGCACACTGGATCCAGTACAGTCCCCCTTTTCCACACCGTTCGCGCCGTCTTGCCGCCGCGTCGGACCTGTACGAGTTTTGTTCAATGACACGTTTTCCTGGATGACTTTCGCCCCGGGAGAAAAAAAGATGTGACTGTTGAAACAACAAATTTGGACATTGGTATTCTCGGATTCAATGGCTTGCTCTCCCAAGGAGGATTCCATTGGCGGGGCCACACGTTCGGTTCGAGTCCTGTTCGTAGCGACTCTGGAGCTCGACCGCGGCGCGCCTCCTCCGGCCTTCCGGCCCACTGTGTGGCGGCCGGTTCGCCGCGTCTGTCCGGGGGAAATGTGGACCGCTATTCGAGTGCCTTTCCGAGGGCGCTCCTCGGCACGAACTCCCAGGAGAGGGAGGCGGTATAGGCGGTATTTTGGCGCGCCTCTCCGGCCGTGGCCGTCGGAAGCGGGGAAGCGGGGCCCGGCCTGCATGGCCTGCCGGCCCGGGCCAGCGGCCCCCATTGGCACTTCAAAGTGGCGACTCGTTAACGTGTCCTTTTAGAGTCGCCGGTCTAAGTGTCGCGGCCTTGCTGACGGTGTGCCGGCTCTAAGTGCGGGCGCGGTGGGGCTACCTGTGGGCGGCCGGGCCTGCGGCCGGGCCTGCGGACCGCGGACCGCGACACTGTGCGTTTGGCGGTCACTTTGCGGGCACGCATACGGGACGTCTTCTTGAGTCCATTTCCTTCCTTCCTTTGCCAACTTTTCTCTTTCGCCGGCCGCCCCACCCCCTCCCCCACCCCGTGGCCCCACCCTGCGACGCATGCGCGGCCAGCGCCCCTCGCGGCCACCCCCGCAAGCTGGCACCCCCCGCCCGCCCCGCCCCGCCCCGCCCTGGCGGGCCGCGAGCCCCCCCGGGGGCTGCCTGGCCGCTGCCTGGCCGCTGCCTGGCTGCCTCGGCAGTAGAAGCCGAGCCGCTGCCGCGCCCACAGTGTCCGTGCCGAGCGAGGTCCGTGCGTGCGTGCGTGCCGTGCGCGCCGTGCGTGCCTGGCCTGCGTGCAGGCCTGCGTGCGGGCGCAAGGGCGGCCGTGCACATGCGTCCTTGCGGCATGCCTTGGCCTTGCGCCATGGCGCCATGCACGGCCCGCCGGCACACCGTAAACGTGACGGCCGCCGTGACGCATGCCGCGTGACAATGCGGTGGGGGCCGCCGGGCCGAGGGGCTCGTCACGCCTCGCGTCACGCCGCGCGTCACGCCGTCACGCAGCACTGAGCGGCACGCCGGGCGCTGAGGCCGGGGGGACATGAGAAGAAACTTCTACAAGGTATTGCTTGCATTGCCGGCTCGCAGGTCCTGCCCCGGCATGTCCTCGCATCTCCTCGGCGGGGCCCTCGCCGTGCCCGAGGAGCCCTTTAATGCCGTCTCGCTCGCACACCGTCTTATCTCGGCCCTTAGCGATCGTGTCTTGCTCCCTCCTTTGCTGCGCTTGGATCGCTACCCAGCCTCCGCTCTGCCTATCCTCCTCGCCCTGCTTAACACGCTCTCTCTCCTTTCTCTTCCTGATTGGCTCTTCTTCCTCAACTCTTCTCTTTCCGCTTCGGTTTCTCCTCTAAGCACTCCTCTTAGTACTTGCTCCGCTAAGCGCTCTCTCTCTCTCTCTCTCTCTCTCTCTCTCTCTCTCTCTCTCTCTCTCCCCGCCTCGTCGCTCTTCGCCCTCTACATCCTCCTTACCTTGACCTCTGTGGCCCTGTCTCCCGCCCACCCCTGTCGCCCCGCGCGACCCCAGCAGGGCTCCGGCGCTTGAAACGCGAAATTTGCACAGCCGCATGGCCCGGCACTCATTGCCAGCGTCTGATACCGTCCCGTAGGTCGTGACATAGGTCTCTCTCTCTCTCTCTCTCTCTCTCTCCCCCCTCTCTGTGAGTGTGTGTGTGTGTGTCTTTGCCGGCCTGTTTCTCCATGTGTTGCGATTGTCATGTTTGCTGCACTGCGCCGGCCAATCCGATCGCATCTGCATGCCATAGGCCGAGCCATGGGCCGAGCCATAGGCCGAGCCATAGGCCGTCGTGCCATAGGCCATGCCGCGATGAATAAAACAGGACATGTGTTGCAAGGCGGGGTTTCCAGGCGGGCCGGGCCTGGGCCCACCCGCAGGGCCCTGGGCCTACCCGATACATTAATAATCCGTTAAATCGAATGCATGCGCGCCGAATGTTAACTAGGGTGCGAACAACAGTGTACGCGCCCGCAATTGCTTTCCTTCTTTCCCGCCTGTTTTCCCTGTCAGTACACTGGTAAAAGTAAGGCGCGAAGTCCGTTTCTTGAAGCGTTCAAGAGCTCGTGCGCTACTCTCCTCCCATCTAAATGCATGGTGAAAATTGCCTTGAAGCGAAGATGTAAGCTTCAATGCTTGAAGGAAGCGTAGAACTGCGCTTTAGTTTTACCAGTGCAGTTCTTTTTGCCCCTTTAGTGAAGTTGTTGTACCGAAATAAAGTAAAGCGAGCCTTTCTAAAATGCGTTTTGCTCCTTATTTTCTCAAGATTCGCCCGTCAAACGGCGGGGAAGTCGTTTTTGAGAACGGTCTTGTTTTCGCCGATTTCTTCTCGTCTGCTTCCAATCTGGACGGTTCCCACCACTCCTCCTTGACTTTCGCGTACGCCTGCTGAATCATGTACGTGGTTCCCTGCACCGCCGTGCACTGCCGCGTCTCGGAGTAGAGTAGTAGTGATCCAATATTTTCACTGCCGTCCGGTGTTTCGGCCAATATTTTTCTATTTTCCCCCTCTGCTTCCGCGGCGAAATTTGAGTCAACTCCTCCTGCCGTCTGCTCCAGGCCGCTTGCCCTCCCTGCAGACTGAGTCGTTTTCGTGGCTCTGTCTCTCTCGCACCTGTATGAGCGCGAGGGAGACAGAGCGACGAAAACGACTCTCGAAATCGCGTTCTTCACGGTGGCTGCACTGTACTCTATTCGCGGGCATTCCCTGCTCGCTGCCGCCTGCACACTCATTCGGAGAGTCGTCGCTCTGTCTCTCTCGCACCCACACGGAACGCCCCGTGAGTGCGAGAGAGACGGAGACTCGATTCCTCGGCAGCCACTCTGGGTGTTATTGCCTGGCGCTCCAGCTTCGGCCGCCACGGCCCGCCGCCCCGCAGAGATGTCACTTTTTTCCTGTCGGTCCGAAAGGAGAGGCAGGCCTCGAAGACGCGCCCCATGCGGAGGCTTCGGCCTCGGCTTCGGCCGGACACGACGTGGGCACTGGAAGCGCTCTGGCTAGGAGAGGTTCCATTTCACGGACACCTCGGAGCCACAGTGTGCCGTACGGAAAGCCGGACTGTACACTGGTGAAACTGAAGGGGACTTTTTACGCCTTTCTGCACAAAACTCGACGAAGAATCATTGTAAAACCTACGAAGAAATGCTTTGTATTGTGAAGCAAAATCCTTTGTGATACGAAGCAATTCTACAATGCCTTCGTTTTCTTCGTAGTTATGAATCAAAGGCTTCGTAGGCTTTTAAGAGTGTGCAAGCCACCACGACGCTTAGTGCGTGACAGCGCTGGTCCTTGAGCACGCTATTTCGAAGGCTTCGTTGTCGACGATGTCCCCGACAACTTTCCGTCCTGTTCGACTGGACTGGTAAAGTGCCTCCAGGTCGGTACAGAATGGTTCGTCCTATGTCAGATACCGGATCGGAGGTCAAGCCGATTGCACCAATTCCCTGCAGGAAAAAAAAACTATCAGTGTGACCCTGTTTTTTTTTCGAGGGGGAGTAAAACACCAAAGCCTGCTGCAAAGCCGTGGCGATGGATAGGTTCCGGATCGTATATTTTCGGATCACAGTGGTGGCGCCTGTGGAGAGCGGGGTAGGCACACTGTCTGCCAGTGATGTCGCGCGGGCTGGCTGCTGGGGCAGGCTGGCTGACGGTCTGGCCCGACCGCTCGCTGCGGGGGGCCGCTTCGCTTCGCGCCTCAAAGACGGAAGCCAAGCTTAGGTGCGTTTCCATTAGGAAAGTGAGGCGTTCGAAGGAAACTGCTCTGTAAACGCGGCGACGCGCACTGCTCAGATGGTGTGGCGCGGCGCTGCCTCATGAATAACACATGTTCGGTTCCCGAATGTAATTGGTGTCGCTCGGCGGAGTGAAGCCGACGTCGGCCCGGCCGCCGGACTCGCGGAAGGAGGGCCAAACCTTGCGCGGCGGAAAGAGTACACTGTGAAACCAAACGGGGAGAACTCCACACTTGTGGAGTAAGTCTCCACGTTTGGAATTGCAGAGTTTGCAGTCTCCACACTTCAAATGTGGGGATCAAAGAAACTATGGCTTTGTGCTTTTTTTTGCGTCACAAGCCACTCCTCTCTCTCTACTGTTCGCCCGCCCACTTTATTACCCCGGCTGCAAATGGCATTGGGCTTCTGTTTTCCCGCTTTCGGCCGCGTATAGAGTTTGTCCCGGATTTGATTGAATCGCCGTCCCGGCTCGGTTCGGCAGAGCACGCCACGCCGCAGCACTTCATCGGCGGAGCACAGTGGGCCAGAAGACCGGTGGAGGCAGTCAAAATTCTAGACGCGTTTCGAACGTGTGACCCCACCAATGCCTTGCTCTCGGAATGAGGAATCTATGGATTACGCTTTATTTTTACCAGTGTGTGCCCTCGGCATGAGCAGAGCAGCCCATGCCGTTGGCGAACTTGTTCGGCAGCGGGCGGGCGTCGAACCCCGGCCCCTGCACTCCGAACGCGCCTTATTGCGTGCGCACGGCGGGGCGAGGCTGGGCGTGACCTGAGCCATATTAGGCGCAGTAGCTTTGCCTTTTCCACCGGAGCAACAGCCGTCTGCGTGAAGGGAGAGCGAGAGAAAGGCGAGGGGGGGGGGCTTTCAGGGCCGCGGGGCGGCAATGAGCTGACATGCCCTGACGTGCCGCTGCCGGCCGCTGGCTGTCCGTTGTCAGCGGGGAGCTGACATATCGCAGCCACGCCACATGGACCACAAGTACACTCCGAGGCCCAGGGCGCGCTTTGGTTTTCAGTCCTCGTGGCGTGATTTGGTGATACATCTTGAAATAAACTATGTGCGCGTGTTAACATTGCCAAACTCAATCTGTAAAATCCGTAATATAAAAAAAAATTGCGAAGTGGTTGTTTAGAAAGGCCGGAGAAAGCCGGTCAGTGACGATTACTTCGCTGAGAGAGAGACTTTATTTTTTGCCGGGTGGAGGGCAGTGGCTTAGCCGGGATATGAATAAATCGTCGACAAAGTTCATCAATGCCAATTTCTGTGGCCTTTATCGAGTCGGCCGCGTTTTATCGTGATGGCGAAGATGCTGCGGAGATATTGGACGCCGCTCCTCTGTTCTCAGAGGGCGTTTGACTTGCCGCGTTTAGGGCCCTCTCGAAATTAATTAAGTGGGGCTTTGGGACGCGTTTGGCGGTCCATTGACCTGCGCCGTCACACCTGAAATTTTTAGTGTCACTGTTCTCTTTGCTTCATTGCGGAATTATTTATTTTTTTATTTTCTTGAAGTACACTAAGGGTATACTGTTTTCCACGTTGAGCCAAGAAAAACGGAATTCGGAAGTGACGAAATATTTTCCTTAAACATATATGCGCATATATGCGCAAAATATAATTGGTAAAAATTTTCAAAGCGACTTGCCAATTTTGTGCCAAGCAAACTTATCACTGGCTTTGCAGTGCAATAGTTTTCAAGATTTTCAGAGTGCTGGATCCCTGCCTAGTTTATGTTGGCGAGGCGAGGCGCTGTTCGCCGAGGCGGGCCGCCGGAATCTTTGAATCAAGGTGATCCTTTTCAGTGCGCGGGGCGTGAGTTTTTTTCGTTGCCCGAGTTCTCTTGCCGCGGGTGCGCGCCTTTCCATTCCAGAAGACCTGTCCGTCTCTTTTCTCCTCTCTCTCTCTCTCTCTCTCTCTCTCTCTCTCTCTCTCTCTCTCTCTCTCTCTCTCTCTCTCTGCTGCTGCTGTCTTATTCGGCAGAATGGTGATGGGCGGTGCAGATGGGACGCGTCGGTCCGCCGAGCTCAAGACGGCAGCCGCGCTGTCCGTCTGACAAATCGCAAAGTTAATCCGGCCTTAGCTGGGCCGTGGCGCTGCGGGGCGGCCGCCCCAGGCCGGGCCCAGTGCGGTCAGGTCAGGCAGCATGCACGCAACGCGGAGTGCCGTTGCGTGGGGAGCTGAATGTGGAGCGCCGAATGCCCTTCCAGCCCTTCCAGCCTTCCAGTGCCGTTGCGTGGGGGGCTGCAGCCCGTCCATGGACGGCCTTTCATGGCTTGCAGCCCTTCCAGCCATTCCTGTCCCTTTAGGCCTTCTGTGCTTTCCAGTACTTTTCGGCCTTCCAATCTTTTCAGCCTTTCAGCCCTTCCCCCTTCAGCCTTTATTCAGCCCTTTCAGACTTTATTCAGGCCTTTCAGCCTTTAGCACTTTTAACCCTTTCAGCCCTTCCAACCCTTTCATCCCTTTCAGCCCTTTCAGTCCTTTCAACCCTTTCAGACTTTCAGCTCTTCCAACCCTTTCAGACTTTCAGCGCTTCCAACACTTTCAGCCTTCAACCCTTGCAGACTTTCAGCCCTTTCAACCCTTTCAGTCTTTCAGCCCTTTAAACCCTTTCATCCTTTCCAACCCTTGCAGCCTTTTAGCCCTTCCAACCGTTTCACCCTTTCAGTCTTTCCAACTCTTCCAAGCCTTCCAGCCCTTCCAGCCTTCCCAGCCCTGCGAAGGTCGGCAAGGCCGAGTAGGCGCTGCGAGTTGGTTGGCCTGCTGGAAGATTCGGGCTGGGTCGGTCGGTCGGGTCGGCGCTCCGCTTTTACGAGATGGAATGGCGCGAGGGAAGATGGGTACACGCCCAATGAGGGAGCAGCAAGGCTGTTTTGCAGCGGCGAAAGCGCAGTTTCGGCCCGCACCCTGGGCGTCTCGCAGTGGGCCAGCAGACCGGAGCTGGCGGCCAAAATTCTAGACGCGTCTTGAGCTCCAGAGTCGCTAAACAGGGCTGGAACCGAACGTGTGAAGCCACCAATGGATTCCGCGTTTGGAGAGGTATCCATTTTTGGGGTTACTCGTTCATTTTGGTTCGTATTTCGGGACTCTGGAGCCTGAAACACGTCCAGGATTTTGACTGTCTGCGCCGGTCTTCTGGCCGAGCACTGTGCGTCTGCAAGCAGTTCCATTTTGTCCAAAGGCAAAAACAGACTGAGTCCAAGCTGGCCGGGAGGGACGCGATTTGGCAGCTCCTTATTTACAGTGTGCTCGGGGTGTGGCTTGCGTCGGCTGACGCGGCCTCGCCTTCCGTGTAATTAACTAATTAGGCCCAATTTCGGGTCGACTGTGTGGCGGCAGCCGAGGCGGCAGCCGGGGCGCGGGCGTCGAAGATGGAAAGAAAAATACAAAATCAGTCGGGGGAATCCAGCGCGCGGTGAGGCTGCCGGTTGATTGATGATATTCACGGAGGCTCCAATAAAACGGCGATGAAATTCTTTTCTGAGCCGGCGGCACTTTTATCGGAAACGTGCGGTCTGTCTGCGTGCGGGCCAGCCCGGGCCAGCCTGGCGCGGCGCGGCCGTTTGTCGTGACGGACCGCTCGTCCATTTGTCACACGGCATGCCGCGGCACCACCGGGCACCACGCATTACGGCACTGTTAGTGTGTCAATTAGGACAGAACCGCATATCGCAGGGAAGCTCCTCGTGTTGCCAAAACGGGTCTTCGCAGGCAGCGCATTGTAAAGACAGAAGCGATTTCCAGGGAGTTCCTGAGGGAGATCCTGGAAAAAACGACTTCCAGGGAGCTTTCGGGAAAATTGATTTCCAGGGAGATCCTGGGAAAAGCAGAAAGCGTTTTTGCCCAGACCACGGGACTGTGCGAACACGGCTTTTCCTCGTGCCACCCTCGCCGAGGGGTGTACTACACTGCCACGCGCTGCAAGATACTGTCGGCTTGGTGGCTCGGCAATGCCGGTTCCAACACCCCCGCTCACACAATCATGCACCAGGTTTCACTCAATTTTGATCATGTGGTGAATTGTTTGTGGATTTGTCCGCACAAATTCATGTGACATTTGTTGCACATTTTTAAAAAATCACGCTTAATCTAAAGTGTGATACTTTCTATAAACATTGTGCTTAGAAAACTAGTGTGTAGCAACCTCGAAACGAAATCACTTTAAATTGTTATCTCGTCATTACAGACTACTCTTGTGACGGTTACAGCTGAATTATTCAGCTAGATAATTCCCCAGTCGTAATGGTTCCGTCTTTTGGGCTCTGGCACACCCTTTTACGAGAGGCCCTGCCTAACCACAGTTGCCCTTAACGTCGCTCGAAACTCTCTGCGACTCTTTCGAGCGCGCGTTGCACAACGTGCCTGAAAAAACACTGTCTCTGTTTTCGGCCAGGGATCAGATTTTTTCATCCAATCTCGGCCGGCTGGCGCGGCTGGCGCTCCGGTGACGCTCCGCGGTGAAATCCTATCCAGCAGGCCGTCGGGCCGGCAGGCCGTTGTCTGACCCAGTGCGCGCCCGGGGCCCTCGGCCTGGGCCCTCGTCCGGACGAGCGTCGCCTTGGCCGCCACGCCACGCCGCGCCCTGTCCCCTTTGGCAGTGGCCGCGTGGTCGATAGTCCCTTACGTGCAATGTTAATATCAACTGACGTGGTCGAGCACAAATAGCAATCCACTAGCCCGCCGGGTGGGCCGCCCAGCCCGGCCTGGGCCGCCAGGACACCGACAGGACACCGTCGGACCTTCGCGTCAGGGTCGCCGCGCCGGCACCCGCCCTCCCGTCTCCCGAGGTCGGCGCAGTTTCAAATTTGATGCCTTTCAAAGTCACAGTCGAGGCCGCGACTGCGTCTGGAGTCGACGCGACGAAGCGACTGGAGTCACGTGGCGCAGGTTGCAGCTACTTCGTGGTTAGGGGTGGTCGAAAGCCCCCCTTTTTTGACGTTCAATGAGTCAATTGTGATTTCAATGGCTCATTGAGTGGCGTTTCCCTCCTGGTTTTAAACATGCGTTCGTTTTCGATATCATCACACATCGATTTAAAAATAAGTGTGGTTCTGACCACCAACTGAACCTTTCTTACCACCCCTATTCATGGTTGGGGTGTTCGCCTCGGGAACGAGGGAAAAAAAGCTCCAATTTCGAATGGTTCGCAACCTTGTAAGTCGCGAGGAAGTCAAAGTTCAGTGCGCGCGCCGTGCGCGCTGGACACGGTTACAACAACAAGGCGATAAGGCCGTGCAATTGGGAAAATCGTAACGCCAGTCTAGTTGGCTGGCTTGCCTGGCCAAGGTAGAGCGTGGCTGGACGGACGTCCGTCACGTGTGCGATCGTACGGGACGATAAACCTACCCGACCCCGGGCCGAGCGAGGCCCGAGGCCCACGGTGTGTGTGTGTGTGCTGGCAAGGCTCTGTCGGCCCCCATGGGCCCCGTGGGGCCATAGGGGGGCCCACTTCACCCCCTCGCCAGTCCTACCAATCAATACGCCTAATATACTGATTGCTGCCGGTAGGTTGGCACTAGTGAGCTAGTTGGCAGCCCTGTGCCTACCGACGTGACACCATCTAGCCTCGCCATCTTGAAGAGCATCGCCAATCAGTGCCCAGTGTTGCCAGGACTGTACTATGTAATCCGTTCGTGCTTCCCTCCTGCCGACATAATGGTGGCCTTGGTTTTGATTGGGTGGGCTGTAGACGTCACCTTAGTCGTCACGTGTAACAATTGATGACCAGATCGAAGTGAAAGTCCTCTAACAACTACCTTGATTTCGGCTGTCAAAATTCAGAAAAGGAGTTGCAATTCCGTTCAAGGCTGACGTGTTCTCTGTTCCAAATTATTTGGTCACAAGATTTTCGAAATGGAAGAGCTGTGCCACCAAAAAGGGCGAGATTTTTGCTACGGTCACCTTGAGCAGGTCATGGTGAGGCACGCAGCAGCTGGTTGGGGTTTTCCCTGCCTGCCCCATTATCCCGTTCGCGGTGGGTGGTGGTGGGGAGGCTGGGAACGGGAGAAGCGACAACAACTCATCCTCCCGAGGACGAATTTAACGTCCTCCGAACGGCGCTCGCGTTCGGCTTGAGAGGCACTGGGGCAAGGTGCACTCGAAACTAAAAAGAAACCGACCGTTCGATCGGAGGGCTGTGCCGAGGGCTGTGCCGGGCAGGGAAAAGCGGCCACGCGCCTTTCCACAAATGTCGGTGCGAGCGCCGCCGCTCGATTATCCAAACAGCGAAAACACGGTTTTGACAAAAGGCCGGACGAGGATCTGCTCTTGTCAACTTTCTGTTCTATTGTGCATCAGTGCTATTTGAGGAAAAAAAATGTATGTTAGCAGCAGTCAGATGACCTTCAACACAACTTTTCGTGTTTGACCGACTTTCGGTTTTATTTTTCGAGCCTCTTATTGTCACGACAAGGTTGTGCACGGCCGTATGGAATGTCAGGTGTCGGTCGCAGTAGCTGCCAATCACTCGCCCCGATGGCGCACGGGCCCAAGCCCCCCACAGCCCGGAGCCCCGGAGGCCCAGAGCTTGTATGGGTTGAAGCCCTTAAGCTACGAAATCCCGGGGGGGCTGAGGAGCTGAAACACTAACTCCAAGTTGAGTTTGTAAATTATTTATTGGGTTAAATAATAATAATAATAATAATAATAATAATAATAATAATAATAATAATAATAATAATAATAATAATAATTAGTGGGAGACAGTGAACCAGAAGACACATACAATCATCTGCAATGACATGAAAACGAGCCTTGAAAAGACACTCATGGATGATCATTGCTGTGGCCTCAACGTTAAAACTTTTTCTCGTTTTTTAAAGCGATCGATGCGTGCAGCTTGGTCGATGTGGTCGGACGCAAAACCACCGACGCTGCAACTACCGCAACCGCGACCCACTGGCCACCACAATACAAGGCGTCCTGCCGCAAAACTTTACTATTTCTGTTCAGACGGCCGCTGATCCAGCAGTGTTCTCTTGTGGTCATTTTGTACGGGCCCTGTCGCTTGATGTGAGATTAAAAAATATAATGTGTGCACCCTGTTAAAATAACATTAACGATGGGCAAGGGGCAATGAGGCTGGGAGGGAGGCCGCTTCCCGGCCAAAGTGAATCCTTGATTTGCACACAAACATGGCGCTGGGCCGGAACACCGCCGCCATATAAAGCCCCCCTCCCCACCGAGGCAGAGGGAGAGACACTGCCAAGCGCTAGATGTTGCCAAGCTGACAAACATTTCAGCTCTAGCCTTGCCACTTTGGCACTCAAAACGGCTCGCCAATTTTGTGGCAGGAAACACTTGCCACCGAAGACACGTGCGAGGAGATTTTTGCCGTTGTGATTCAAAACCGTTTCAAACGCTGCCAAAAAGCTCTGCTTGGGACATGAACTGATCGTGACCGAATCCTGGCTGAGTATTTAGACGACGAGACGGTTCTGCCTTACAAGCACTGGTTGGTTGTGTCACTGGCACGAAACACGCCTCGGGGGGCCGCGTGGGAACAGAGCGGGGAGGGGAAAGGGGAGGGAGAGAACGGATGGGGAGCGATGCTGTGCGGATTGCCAAACATGCATCTAGGCCGCGCCCGGTGTGCCTCCGTGTGCGCACGCACACTAACACACTCGCAGGGAGGGAGGGAGGGACCACCCACAGCACTGTACTTCATTACAGCACTTCCGACATAACAGCCCACAGAGAGGTATATATGACGTGCACGGGAAAAAATTGCGACGCGTTTTCAATGATTCCTTTGCGAGACTCGCCGCCCTAGGGTAGAAGGTGACTGCTAATTTCGCGACAGATAAGAAAGGGTCGGATGGAACTTCATTCGTTTGGCGGCGGTGTGCGTGGCCGGGCGATATATTTCCGAATTAACGTGGAAGTGTGCGTTGCACGGCTCTGCGGCGGGGCTCTGGGCGTGGCAGGGCGGCCCCCCTGATTGAGTGGCTCTACGGAAAGGGGTTGCGCAAGGTATTCATTCCACGTTGCTTCGCGCGCAACAGGTTTGTGTGTGGAACCTCGCCTTTTTCCCCCTTTTCGTGAGGCGGCTTCGTTTTTGTCTGAGTTCCAAGTCGCGGTGCAGTCTCCTGCTGTCATGTCGGCCGTCCCTCCTTGAGGTCATCGTCCAGCGTGTGTGGCTCCACATGCCCCCACCTCCATATAGTGCCTCCTTCCCCTGCACCCCCTCCCTTCCTCCCCTTCCGACACACATTGACTTTGTGGCATACATATTTGAGAACCCATTCCCTTCTTGGGTTCAATTATTTCAGATTTCCGGCCCGACGCGCCGGGCTTATGTGCGCTTTCTCCAGCGTTGCCTCTTAAATTGTGCAGCGCGGAGCTTTAACCTTTACTGGCTCTCTTGGAAGAGTCGTTTGGAAGAAAATTCATCCGAGAGCGGTGGGGTTTACGTTTTACTCGAGTTCACTACTGGCCACTGGCATACAGTGTGTGTGCGCGCGCGCTTTTGTTATTACCCCAGTTGAAGCTCGTAAAATGCACGGCGGTGCAACGCATTCGGAAAGAATGACGCTCACAGTTGTTGTATCGCCCTCGCCGTTCTCCCCGCCGAGCGCGAAGCGGTGCAGCCGAGACTCGGGCCAGGATGAATGAGGCAGAGCCGAGCCGTGGCTGATGCAATAAGGATCCCTGGCTGAACAAATCGCCCCTCGTTTCTTTGTGCCATCTTGTCCCGATCAGTCCGATAGATTTTCTTGCTACGCACGCAACCCTGCTGGAGGGGAATCCTTACTCCAGGCTTTGGCAGTGTAGTCGAGGCGCAATTTCCACCGCGATGGAGACTCAACGCTTCCGCGCGGACCGAAATCTATTTATATTTTGCGGCCCTCTTTTTTCATTCAGTGCCAGGTTCAGTCCCCTTCATCGAGTGAACAAAACAATGGCGGGAAGAGAAAAGGCCCGAGCCGCGCGTGGGCTCCGTTTCGGAGAACGACCCTCTGGCTGGATTTCTTTGTAGTGCCATCGTCTCAATCGATTCCAGGTCTCCTAAAGCCAGAATGTGAGGCAAATCCTTAATGAGGATGTTTGGCTATTCCGTCCTGAAAAACAGCGAGCAGGTTCTTATTTCATCCTGAAGTAACCGGAATCCAGAAACTAAACAGACTTGCTACAAAAGCCTCTTGTGTAACGTCCAGCTGTTGAACTGCAACGTATGCACGTGACCGATCTGCTGATTAATCTTTGCACTTTGTGACACATTTTCTACCTTGATCGCAGTCTTGAGATAAAAGTATTTTTGAAAGGTGGATCGATGTCGAGGTGTCGAAAGGCTTGCCCTTAGTTTCTCGCAGCGTTGGTCACCATGCGGGCAGCCCCTTGTGCCGTCCCTTGCGAGGCTTCAGTACTCAGTGTGTCGGGCGGAGACTTACAATTCAGTTAAGCGTGCTCCAGTGCGAGGACCGTTTGTCACGGAAGACATTTATTTGATTATTGTCTGCTTCAATAAGAAGGACCGTGTGACAGATGATTCGCTGTCTACAATTTACTTACATTTCGCAGTTTTGTTTTTTTCACGCAGATAAATTTTTTGTACGATTTTAGTACAAAAAACTGATCAACTTTATCCATTTTTGTTAAAAATTGCGTTGTCACGGGCCTAAATATCTGTGACGTCTCTTTTTAAGTCTATACAAAAGCATGAATTGTGTGGATACACTTTAAAGTGCTCCATTCCTTCTGGGTCGCTGGAAACCCTTCATCTTCCTGGCAGCACCATACCGCCAACCGATTTCTCGCCCAGTAATCGACTGCGTGACGGAAGCTTATGAGAAAAGGGGTGTGGGTAATGCAGTCTGTGGCGTGACGAGTGTCAAGTAGCCACCAGTTGCGGCCTATACCATTTGCAACACCTGCTGTGTGAGACCCCTGAATGTCAGTGGGCCTTGCCATCCCCGCCACGCGCGCCGCGCTGTCCCAGGGGAAACGGAAACTTTTCGCGCGCCAAACCACATACGGCTGGGTCCCTCCCCCTCCCTCCCACCCCCAACTTCCCGCTCCCTCCCCGACTCCCCCCCCCCCCCACTCCTCAACGACCGCACACGACATTTTTGCCGCGACAGTTTTGATGTCTCTCTTTTGTAGGTTGCCCGGCGGTCTTGAGAGCTCCGCTTGGAAAAGTTGGCGCCGCTGGCCGGGCTTCCCCTGCTTAGTTAGTCTGGCCGAGGTAGCCGCTGCTGGTGGAAGATAAAAACGATGCGATCGAATTAGACGGTCGTAGTTTTGCCATTAAGGGGCGGCGGTGTTTTGCGTTTTACGGCAGGCTGCGCGATTTTCATGAAATTTGAGTCTCCGGGGATCCGCCATGGCTCTGCCAGTAAAACCAGAGACGAAGTAATATGCCGCTCGCTGCCAGTCATTGAAAGCAGTGACGTCATGACACAGAACAGGACAAGGGTGTGTCCGCCCGCGCTAGCCCCGGGGGCAGGCGGGGCAGGCGGTGCTGGCGGGGCTGGGCGGTGGGGTGAGCACGGCCGTCCGCGCCCCACTGGCCAGCGCCGTCCCGCCTTGCCCGGCCCCGCCTGGCCCTGCCTGGCCCACTGGGTCGAAGCAGGCAGTAAAACTAGCCGAGAGGTAATTGTCTTCGTTTACGAGTAGGCTCCGAATTTTTCGAGAGGCAACGCGGTCGAACCAACAAGGAGCCAAAGCAGAGAAGATGACCGCCCAAGATGATGAAAAAAAGTTTCCGCTGGACTCGAGCGGAAGGCCCCGGGCACACGGCGCGAGACGTCATGACTCTTTTATCAATTCATTAAAAATGAATGTACGGCGTCCGCAGGAAAATTTTCGTTGTTCGTGTTTTGGGGTATTTTGTTGGATGCTGCACCAAGTGGAGTTGCTTTTAAAGCGGTTGCGGGCCTTTCAGCGTCTTGTGTACGTTTAATCCGCAACCAAGAGACTCTTACCTCTGTTTAATGGCCATCAAGGACCATCCTGCACCGAGTGCCCCGCACTAAAACCGTGAAAAAAAAAAAGAAACACAGTTGAGAAACGTTTCTCATCGCTCATTTATCCTTCATGCGTTCATGACCACCCACGTAGCAAGTTTTTACCGTTGAGTTCGTCGTGGATTTGCAGTGCTGGAAAAGTGCTGCCGACTGTGTACGCTCCCTACATTCACAACGTGTTTGTGTGGGTGTGTGTGAGTGCGAGGCAAATGCGTTTACGCCCAGGCGTGGTAGCGCGGTCAAAAAGACAGATGGGGCCCGCTAAGGCCCGGCGAGGCAACCCCCTTCAATTTCACAGCGATTGCGCCAACGCGGCGTCCCCCTCCGAGGCGCTGGACCCCGTTTTAGCACTGTAACTACGAACACTGTGGCAAAGGGTTACTAAGAAATCTGCACACAACTTTTGATGGTTCTCCTTACCCAGAACCCAACACTTTTCCCAGCCTTAGAGGTTTCAGTCTTCTCCGAGCACTTCATTGGTCTCCAACGGGCATGCGGAGAAAAGCCCTACAGAAGAGAGGCTACGGAGAATGTTGGGTTCCGGGCTTAAAAAATCGTGAGAAAAAATATCTAATTTCTCCTTTTTTTGCTTCCGTGAACATTTTCCCACGTCTTTGTGCTTACAAAAAATAATCACGTTGCCTGTTAAAATTTTTGAAAAGACATGTTCTTGTTCTTTGGAGGGGGGTCTGTGAACTTGTTTTACTTGTTTTCGTTCCAAATGGATCGTGAAATTGAGCAGAAAACGTTGGAACGAGAGGCGGGCATACACACGTTAGTTTCATTGTGTGAAAAAGCTCTTGAGTCTTTTGTCTCGTCTCGCTTGCCCAGCGGGTGCGGAAATGGCGGAGGACGGAAGGCGGACGGAGTGCAAAGAAGGAAGCCCCACAGGGGGTGGCACTGCCAGGTGTTGAAACATTCCGTCTTATTCTGAAAACACGACCCATCGGAACTCGGCGCAGAAAATGGTGCGACAGGGCAGACGCAGCAACGGTCTAGCAGGAAATGGAATTACATCTAAAAACTTTGAACACACTCTAAAAAAATTTGTGGTAGAAATCCTATAAAAGTATCGGACGCATTTAACCTATTCGGTATAGGATTTTTCCCACACAGGACATGGTAATTTTACCATATGTCGATATGGCAAAAATCCTATACGTGTTGTTGGGTTTCTACTATATTAGGGTGTGGGGAAAATACTACACCGTATGGTAAAAATCCCATACGAATTGTGGAATGTTTTCGTTACGTGAGGTGGTGAATCTCCTATTCTAGTATAGGAATGCTTATTTCGTGGATTGTTGGACATCACTCGGGAGAACATCGCACCATTCCTCTCGGGATGGCATGTCAAAAATGAAGTTGTGAGGACTTCAGCAGATGTGACCTCAAACTCAAAAAACAGCTCAACCCTGTCCTAGACTCTCATAAACGAGATGAATCGCTTGAAGACGAAGAAGATCTTGCGTGCACCCAACCTAATGGCCGACCGCAGTCGACAGCGAGTGGCAACATGGAAATGCGTTTTTCTCTACTATAGTGTAATATTTTGTTCAAAACTGGAAGCCAACGGCTAGGGCTGACACTTACTTAGGCAACAGATGATATAATTGTCAAAAATTATTCACTTAAGTAACATAAATCGGAAATACTTATTGGTGAACGGGCACGGCGCTCCAAGCGCCACCTAGCGGCAGGTTTGTGAAACCTGGCGCCAGGCGGCTGACAGTGGGCCATACCTTTGCCCACAGTTCACGTTTTACAAGGTAACCTAATAGACGATGTCAGAATGCTTTGGAGCGCTACGTTTACTTTCAGTCTCATGATAATATCACGTAAAATTCCGCAAGGATTTAAAACCATGGCTCATTTACATAAATAGTTCTCAGAGTTGCCGCGATTTTCAGAGACTGACCCATTTCAAGTTTTACTGAAGAAGTCGAAATAATCTAAAACCATATGCGATAATAACAAGGCACAAAATAACTGTGTTAACCAATCGTGTAGTGCCAATTTCTATACAACGGTTTGACACCACATGAGCTTTTGTTTACTTTTCTCTGGGCAGTTTTGCCGCCTTTGTCCTTATGCAGCCTGTTATCAATATTGAATATCCATTTTGTTCCCCTCTCTCCTAAAACGATTTTTCAGAAATGTTTGGGATTCTTACTAATTCGTTGTAGGAAAAGCACTATACAACGGCCTGAAGTAATAGGATTTCTACTAAAAAGTGTGGCAAAAAACCGATCACGAATATAGGAAATTAAATTCCTATACTCGGTTCGGATTGTTACTACACCGCATTGGCAAAAGAACGAAAAGCATAGGAATTTTCCAAATCACGTATAGGATTGTCGTTTCCCATACCGAAGTTGGTACTTTTACCATACGACGGTGCAGTACAAATGCCATTATTTTTTAGAGTGCAGATTTGCCTCGTAAAAAGTTGCCACTGGCGGTCTTCTAGAATATCACTCTGTTTTTTCCTCAATTCTTACTTTGGATTTGAACGAACTGTTGTACGTATTTTGAGCCTTCTGTTTTTTCATACTCTGCAGACTGAAGAGTGTTCATGGTTGTACCTGTAGCCTGTAGAGCGTTTTACAGCATGCTTTGCAAGAACTCAATAGCTAGCGCCAAGAGTCAACTATGTACACTCTTCAGTTTGCAGAGTACCGTTCCCTGCTTGGCGTGCAAGGTTTTCCATCGCACCCAACCTATCAGCTCTGCGACATCCGAACATGGCAGTTTTCACTGTGACGCAACGCCCTGCTGTCACCTTCTCTAGAGCCGTCAGCAACAGCGGCTTGCGCTTCTCCACTGTGAAAAAATCCGTACGTTGGTACGGCAAATGTACAGAGGAATATAGTACGCAAGCACTTCCGTACTTATTCCATGTGAAGTCACTTAAACGGGTACGGAAAACACGTACGGAGGTTCCGCAGTTGACAATTACGGATTGTCCTGGCGAATTGTTGACCAGACTTGTTCCGTAATTTTATCTGTACATTTTTTTTTCTACGAGTGCAATCTTCACTTCAAACAGTTCCCCAAGCAGTGCCGAGTTCAAGTTTTTTGAAACGAGTGTGTTTTCTGTTTGCAGGTGAGGCCTAATTTCTGTTAAAGTCCTCGGCGCGTCGTGATTGGTGAGGCATGTGTGTGCCTGCGTGTGTGTGCCAGAGTGTGTGTCTGCGTGCGTGTGCGTGTGACAGTGGCGGGCAGGGCGGCGGCTGGGCGGCCCTCGCGACGACTTCTGTAGAGCCTGTTGTATGCAAACAGTTTGGCGCTATCGACCGGGGAGGGAGACGGGCTGCAAGAGAAGCGGGAACAGAAGGCAGGGTGGCGGGACTGCCCGTGAATATGAAGGAGGAAGATGAGGATGATGGCGGCAAGGGCAAATGAGTCAAGAGCGGCGTAGGCCCGAAAAAAAAAGTCTAGAAACTCAATAGTCTACTTCGTGGAGCAATCTTTCCCAATTACGAGTCCATTTTGCTTTGGAGTTGCCACCAGGGGGTTGTCTGCTACGCAGCAGGCAGGTTGTAGGCGTGCGCTTGCCTACGCGCTGCCAAGGAAACAATGTGCTGGAACGCCTCAGCGTTTAAATTGAAGCCGGGTCTACGAGAAATGCGTGACTGCGCGACTTGCTCTACGAGAAGAAGGCACGACGACAAAACATCGTACTAGCCTAATGAATCCTGATGCACCCCTAATGCCGCGCCCGTGGAAACACCAGCAAAGGCGCTTGGTACGGCCCATCAGGAGAGAGGCGGGGGAGGCAGGATGCGTGGCTGCTCCGCTACTTAATGGCTCTGCGGATGACTTTGGATGGAGTGTAGAGTAGGGTGCCTGATCAACAAATTAGCAGTCATCACCCCCACCAACAACGATGAGACAAGTTTAATCGCTCTTGTTGTTTTGCGTCATTACTTCCTGTGGCTAATAAGAGGTCCCTTCTGCCTCGGGCGTCCTCGTTGTTTTGTCTTCCTTCGCGACCGCGTTTCGCCGCGTTTCGCGTTGGCACAGCGCCACCGCCGCTCGCAAGAAAAAAGGCGATGAGGGGTTTCCTAAGCGGGGCAAGGTTGTGGCCCGCATAAGCACTCTATTTCCTTTCCCCTGCTGGCTGCCGCTCGCTGCTGCTGCCAGTGGGCGTTGGGGCGATCTCTCGCATACGGAGGAGCCGCTTGATTGAAAGCGGTGCGAGTTTATCTTCTAAGTCAATCAATGTTTGCGTTGCCGAAAATCTGCAACGCCCACGAGTCTTGCTATTCCGTGCTCGCACCACCACTACAAAGGGTGAAGAAATTCGAAAACTTTTGACTTTCAAAAAAGTTATTTCGTGTTATTTCAGCGTTATTTCCCCGTTATTTCGACGGGAATCCAAAATTGAAACTGTTTCTCCAGCGCGCCACCAGCATCCAGGGAACGTTGAACGTTGGAATCGCTTTGCCACTATTTTGCAAAGAGTTTGAGGTTTCCGCAGTGCTACCCGTCCACTTGCGTAATGGGGGCGTGCTGAACAGGCCTGAACGTTAATAGACATCATTAACGGCCGTGCACGCGGACCGACGTTGCTGATTTCACGAGGCAGCTGAACAAGTCCGCCCGCGACATAACGGGGCTTCACCAGCCACCACCGCTGTGCCCGAAACCAACTCTGTGATAGACCCACACCCACGCTGAAAATCGGACGCTGGTCGCAAAAAAATACATTCTGATTAAAAAAAACTGCGTTTTCGTTCCCACTCATCATGTCTGTAGAGCTTGGAAAGGTCCATTTACGTTATTTTCAGAACTTGTGTTAGAGGATTGCGTATAAGAATCTATCTGACTTTGACTGAGAGAAACTTTGCGATTCGCAAGCTCGGGTCGTGATGCTGCCTTGTTACGTTGGGACACCAGGGTAAATGGGCCTGCAGCACTACAGAGCGACCTTCTTTCACCCCCGGTGATGCATCATTAAGATGACCCTGCGGCCCTGCGGGACATAAAGTAGCGCATGCAAAATGCAGGCAAATTAATTTTGCGCCCTGCGTGTTAATTGAAAGAAAAATGATGGTTTACACCGAAAAAAATAGTACTGCCGCTCAGTTTTTTAGCCCCTGACCCATTGAAGCCAGGGGTGTGGTAAGCTAGCCGATTGTAGGTTGGCCTGAGACTTATAATCGGCCCGCTTACTATGTATCCTTTCGTCTGTAAAGGCTTCGAAGCTATGAGGGATAAACGTTCTCCGGCTCGTTTACCCTGTGTTTCTCCAAACACATCTAGGACTGTACGCTGGCCGTGTGGGCTCCGGGCTAAATCCTGCCAAGCCGGATCTGGCCAGGCTGCGCGGCTGCGCCAGGCCGGGCGCATTATTCTGCTGCCTTCCCCAGCGGCTCGGCACGGCTCGGCGGAAGGAAGCTGCAGCCCGCACCACTTCAATAATAATTAAGCGAAACGTAGGCCTGTGTCGTGCCTCCCGCTGTTTCGGTCCAAAAGGTGAACTCTTCACTCGCCAAAAAATGCTGCGGTTTGATTAGAATTACTTATGCTTCGTCGTTACACTTTTAAAGGCGGCATCTGAAGGTCTTGAAGAATTACGTCGTGTTATGAAAGAAATGCTTCGTATGAACCAGAATTCCGCTTAACGCGATACGACGTATTTCACTGTAAATTTTACAGCGACTTCGTTTCCTTCGCAAGAAGTGATGCCTGGTAGACCTTTTCTGCGCAGGTGATATTCTTGTTGTGTCAACTTGTTTTGCCTCATTTGACGTCCAAATCAGATAATCTACTGGCTCCACAGACGGACTGCATTTAAAAAGCTATTGTTATTTCCCACAATCATTCACGCTGTTGGCTCGCTAACCAACTGTCGGGACGTGGGTCACGGAAGCGCCATTAGGCTTAGGCTGCGCTAAATATTTAATTTACCGCATATTATTTCGTGACCAGCAAGTCTAGCGTGTTAGGCTGGGGCACACGCAACTCGCATCAGAATGGCAGCGCGCCACCGTTTGATTTACTTTCCTCTGCGTGCTGGGTCGGTGGGGTGCTCATTTGACGCACCCTCAAATTTAAATATCAATTTCGTGCGACGCACCTATCGTTATTCTGAATCAAATCTGCTTTACCACGGAAAGTTATCCACAACTAATGAATTTCGTCAACTTTTATCATTTGATTGATGCGTCTTTTTTGTGCGTATATTGGCAGTTTCTCCTGCTTGTGCTAGTATAGAAATTGTTATATCAAAATTTAAGAGGGTATCGGGCCTCTTGGCTCGCCTTGTCTCGCCTCGCTGGGACTGCTCGCCGGACACAAAATCAAGCAGTCAGCAGATAAAATTATCCTCAACTTCATTGGCATGGTGCTCCCCTGGAGCCTGTAACAATCAAACAAGGCAGTCCGGCGCTCCCTTGCGACCGGCCTGGAGCGGGAACTCCAATATCGGTAACCTGATTCTGTTCCACCCGCCTACGCCACGCCGCCACGCCAGCGCAATCCGTTGTGCCCAGTGAAATCTGCATCGTCTGAAATTTCAGGCAGACTTGTCTTTCAGTGCGATGGATGGACTTTGAAATGTGATAGTTAGATATCCCAATCCGACGTGATCATGATAACCAATAATATATTACTTGAAGAACAGATTCCTGCTGTCCTATTTTATTTTCGCTGCTCTATCAATGAATGTCTTTCTTGCTTCAAAGAAACAAGAAAAAGTTCGGCTCGTGCAAAACTTTGGTTGTTGTTTTCTGTGCTTTCTGAATCAAACGAAACGTGTCGCTCTGTGGTGCAACTGTTCTTCGGGTCTGGCTCGATGCTACACGAATAAGGTCAGACATCTCCGGCAGGGATAAAACATATACAACTCGTGACCTTGGTTTGGTGGCGGCTGCGCGCCTCGCCGGGTATATTGGTTCCCGTCTACCCTGCACTGTCCGACTCGATACCCTCTTTTTCACTGCTGCTCAACGGATATGACGTCATTCGTTATAACGTCACATTCTAGGATGTGACTTTCGTCTCGTTCCTGTGAATATGATGTCACTTTCGTTTGAATGTTGACAACGAATGTGACAAAATTCATATTCTGATGAATACGACGTCGCACTCACTCAATGACAGTGAGGGCGCCTACTGACTTGCAACGGCCATACTTGCCTTTCTTTGTCATTGCGGCCTGAGAGTGCCCTTGACGTAACTTGAACCCTCATGTGCTTACCTGACAGTGCTGCTTCGGAATTGGCTCAGGGCCTGGAGTCCTGGAGGGTGGAGCGTTGGAATGCGAAGCGCGCCAAACCGCGCAACTTGTCTGCCGTGGCCCCTGCAGACCCGCCATGCACGCGTGGAAATTCGGGCCGTCATGTGATCAGGGACCGGCGAGTTGCCCCGCACAGTGGGTCAGAATACCAGAGCAGGTGGCCAAAACTCTTAACGCGTTTTGCGCTCCAGAGTCGCTAAACATGACTCGAACCGAACGTGTGTCACCACCAACGGATTGCTCTCGGAACGAGGATTCCATTGGTGGGGTCTCAAGTTGAATTCAAGTCGTTTCTAGCGATTGCGGTGCTCAAAGCGCGTCCGGTATTTTGACCGCCTCTACCGGTCTTCTGACCCACTGCGCCCCGGACTGCCACAACATGGTTCTGACAGACGTGAAACATTCAGGCTTGGCAATGAAGCTATGCGGGGCAGTCCCAGGCGTGGGATTGAGGAGAACATTACTCTCCCGAATCCACACCCCTGCCTCACATTCTTCCCGTGCTCCTTCATCCACTTCCCGGCCAAGACAGACCAGCAAGTCAGACATTTGTCATTGGCTGAGTTATGAGTGAGGTTGCTGGGCCGGCTCCAGGGCGGCTCCAGGGCGGCGGCAGACCCTATCCAGAACCCTTCCTGGCAACACTGCTCCGCACCGCCGGCTCGCTCGCGTGGGAGGTGGCGGGATCTGGGTCGACCGGAACTCCCTGGATTTGCGTCCGTACCATTTGTTGTGTGTAACGTTTTCGAAGGATAGGGTACTGTTTTATATCAATTTGAAGCAGGTGCTTGACGTTGATAAATTTTCTCTAGCTGCTGCCACTTCCAGCTATGGCAGGCTGCAAAATTGTTCCCGGAGGGAATACGCATTCTGCACTGTGTGTGTGTGTGTGTGTGTGTGTGGACATGTTTGTCTGAGTGTGTTGGTGCCATGCCAAGCCCTCTCGTCGGCAAAAGTTTACCCAGACAAAAATGCATGCGTGCCTATCGCGGCCCGACAGCGAATCTCCATCCTTCCTTCCTTCCAGGCTGGCCAACTTGTGCCGCGTATCTGCAGTTACGGCCGTTAGGCCCTACGCCGCGTCCAAGGCCAGAGAGTGCCGGCGGTATTGCCAACCAAATAACTCAACGGAGAGACGGCCCAGTGTGATTCGGCTTGAAAGTATATGTGCCGCCGCAGGGCTGCCAGGGGCCCAGCCTGGGGCCCGGGCCTGGGCACGGTGCCACGGAATAGGCCTGCTGGAATCACGATCCACGTCCCGCCGGCTCAGTCAAGCAGATGATTTTCGCAATTGTTTTTTAAGTTGTCCCCCTTTTTCGGCGTTCTTGATAACGGCGCTTCTCTGAGATGGCAGCGGCTGTGATCGCGTGATTCATCCTCACGTTTACAGTCCCTAGCAGTGACGTGTGGCGCCCCATAAGAACGGGGCGTTTGTTTTTTTCCTTCGGCTTTTAGACGGTTGAAGGGTGAAGCGAAATCATGAAAATTTCAATCTGGACTCGTAAACCAAGGCACCTGGTTTTCTCTTCGCCGCGGGCTTTTGGAAGTATTTGAATACCAAACTAAGTTGTCCACAGTCCGAATTCGTACCGCCTAACTCCCGTTCGTCCCCGCGGAGTGGTGAGAGTACGAGGGGGGAACAACTTGCCACATTCACTGTACAAAATTGTAAAGCATTCCGGTGGAGAAAAACCATGAACATGTGAGCAGAGATCGTGCACATGCCAACACATCCCCACAGTCATTGGAAACAAGATTTTGCATTTGGTCACCTCCTCCTTAAAGTATCCCATTTTAGGGGCGGCGAGCATGCGGAGTCTTCTATTGGCTTGAATACCGTTGATCTCTGTCGGCCCCCACTAGCGGCCTCGGCGCCCGTTGACCCAGGCGCTACCTAATACGCGTCTAGTTGAGTTTGCATGCCGTAAGCCGCGCCGTCGCAAGGCCACGCCCGTCGCCCTCACTACGCTCTGCCACCTCGGCCTAGTTTCGCCTGGAAAAGCGTAGGCCGCGTATCGCCACCGTGCGCTCTGTGTGTGTGTGTGTCTGTGTGTGTGCGCGCTCGTATGTGAGACTGGAGAATTTCATGGTGCGGGAGCGCTTCGTGTGCCTAAGCGTGTGTGTCGATTATAATACGGCGCTTAGATTGGGCAATGCACTCTTAAAATCTTTCTTTAAAGAAATCCAATTATACGAAGGAACGAAGCATAGGACAAACGTTTGTTTTTCTTCGTCGGTCTCTCTTTATATTGAAGAATGAAAATCCAAATAAGATTCGTATGGTGGAGAAATTTAGCTTTGTATTGCGCTTGCGCTGAATTCACTGCAACCGCTCAAATTTCTTTGTAAGACATTTTAAGTGTGCCCGAAACTGTGGGGGAAAGGTGCGATTGTTTTATACCTTCAGGCACACTTTCAAAGTGCGCTGCCGCACAGCCTGCCACTGCCTTCGCCAATGCCGCCCTTTTTGACCCAACTCGGTTTTTGCCGAACTATTCTTTTTCGCGGCCCTTTCGGGTGGCAGTTCCACTTTCTTCTCAGCACCGTCGTAATGGATGGGCCTGACCTCGACTGGGCTAATATTTCGCTTCCGACTCTCTGAGGGGAGGAAGCCAGGTTTTACTTCGCGAGTGGACCCATGTGTATATGACACAATCGGAAATTTCGTCCGACTCGTACAGAGAGAGGACCGGAGGTGGGTTTATTTTTCCAGCCGCCTCTGTGCTATCTTCGCCCCCGCTCTTGAAGCTTTCAAATAGATTGCAGTGTTCCTTCCCGTCCTATCATACGCCCATCCAGCGCACTCCTTGGCACCGTGGGCTAAATGGTATTGCACTTTTGCGGCCAGTGGACAGGAAGTACTTTGCAGCCGACACGGCACTTCTCTGCCCTTCCTAGCCTCACTCTATTGTCCTAACCGCCCCTCTTTCTGAGAATCTCTAGTTCTCTCCCCCTCGTTCTTTCAATTTTATTCACCTCTGCTCCCTTTCTATGTGTGCTCCCTATTCCCCCGCTGCTGTCTCCTTTTTTCTTGCCTCCTTTTTTTCTGTCTCTGGTTGTTCGCTTTCCTGCTCACTACCAGCCCCACGCCCTTTTAGGCCCTTGCCTCCCCCCCCTCTCATCGCCCCTCTTGCAGACTCCCACGGTGTACAGTCTCGATATTAACGCGTGAATCAGCAACACCGTTTTGCCGAGATTATCAACTAAAGTGATTGGGGTGGACGCATCCCAATTAACCTGAATGTAGGCTCGGCAAACGTCGCTACCTCTCCCACCCCCTCCCCGTTCTTCCTTTTTCATCGTCCTCTTTCCCTTTCTGGCTGAGCACACTGTTGAAAACAGATTAGAAGATCCCTGAAATTTCGTCGGGACTTTCATTCGGTCTTCAAAGAGATGTTTCTGTATGACACCTGCTGGCGGACACTCATTAAAATCAAAAGCATTGGAGGTTTTGAAATTTTTCCAAGTATCAGAGGCATTTTATTTTCACCCAACACGTTTTCTGTGAATCACCAATCCTTATTCTCGCAGTGAACCTCTCCGCCGGGCCTATGGGTGTCGCGCAGGGGCTCAATCTCCCCGAGATTTATTATGTGCTCCGTGGTCCGCCGTGTCGCGTAAGAAGTCAGCGCTCCTCGCAGACCGTACCGGCCGTGAGAAAAGCAAAAAAAAGAGGACAGCTGAGACGGGGGTGGCGGTGGGCGGCGGAGTTACGAGGAGAGCGGGGGGCGGGGGTCTTGGGGCGCCGACGCGACGATTAGGAAAAACGGGACGGTGGAGGATAAAGCTCGCGGCGTAGTCGAAGAGCTCCCAGACGAGAAGGTCAGAAAGGGGGTGACGAGGCGCGGGGGAGCGGTCGCTTGAAAGGGAAAGTCAGTGGCAGGTGGGTTCGCATTAATTCGTAATCAACAGCGCCGAGGGAAGCGACCGGAATGAATGGACAGTAAGCAGAGAGAGAGAGAGAGAGAGCTGAGGTTGTGAGAGTGGGTTGAGGATGGCGCTGCGGGCGGCTGGTTTTGTTCGGGACTCCCGCGAGACAGGTGCAGCTTAAAAGATTGAATGGAAACCCTCGATTTCCCACAGGGAAAATCGTGATGCGCGGCCACAGCAGCAAGCTACTCCTCAGTACTGTGTGATGCAAACCTATAACCATTATACGGCACTCAGACATTGGAGATAGGAAAAAGCTACACAGAAAACTTAAGTTTGTACTGAGTATACGCAGAGCACTGTATTGTGTTCTGAGTAGACAATTAATTTTTCAGCGTTATCGTAAGTTGCTGAGAACCTTTAGCCATAGGTTACCATAGCAGTTCTCAACCGTGTTTGGCTCGCATCCCCCAAATTTGTAGACAAAAATTTTCGCGACTCCCAGGAAAATTCGCTGTGCATTCACGACACTCAGGCTGTTTGCTACAAAACTCCGCATCAAAAAGGATCGAAAAAGATCTCGCAGTGTGCTGAGCTTGACAAACAGTGTGGAGGTGACGATGGCCCCCTGCTTCCGCGTGTTGAGCCCGCAGTGCAGTGTCCTGGCCACGGCGAGCCACGGCCACGCCGTAAAGGGCGGGGTCGGGACGATGCTTGATGCAGGGCGCTATCTGCAGCCCCACTGTGCTGCTGCTGCTTTGATGAGGTCGTCGGGGCGTTCTTTGAGTCGTTACCCACTGCGTGCTCGCAGCGCTTGCCACTAACATCCTGGACGCGGCCACCATGATTGTCAGCTCATGGCACCAGTGTCGCTCACACATACTCTAGCAGTGCTCTGCATCTAGGCTCTCTCTCTCTCTCTTACTCTCTCTCTTTCTCAAACACACACAGAGCGGCATACGCGCTGCATTCCGAACCTGCATGAAATGATCCAGTCCATCGACTTGGTTCTCCGAGAGCGGGGACGCTCTAGGACGCTTTCATTAAATGGCGTTCACGGTTCACGAGTACGTCGCTTATCGCTCCCCGACGGCGGGAACGCGGCGTGGCGCAGAGCGGCGCGAGGGAGAAAAATTAGCATTCCGACTTTGGTGCCTTTGGCTGGCTCGGCTGGCGCGGCTAGGCAGCGCGCCGGGCCTATCGAGGCCCGTCCCCTGGCGGCTCTTATACCCCCCCACCCCCTTTTCCCCCACCCCACCCCCCGCGACGTCGTCGTCTTGACCGACCCTTTGACGCTGCTGGGCCCCGGCTGGGCCGGCCCAGGCTGCAGGCTGACTATGCGCTCGCTCTGTCTCTGTCGCACCCGTCCCGCAGGGCCCGTAGGACCTGCAGGGGTGCGAGAGAGGCAGAGCGAAGTACGGGGCAGGCCCCCCCACCTCGAGGACAATGCACTTTGTGCCGCGCCACTGGCTCCCTCTTCGATCTTGTTATTCCCGAGCCGGTATTTGTGAGTCCAACACAGCCCCTGGGAATCCGCGTGGCACTGCCGTGGCACTGCCGTGGCAGGGCGGCGAGGCGCGAGGCCGAGGCGGCCGGGGCACAGTGGGCCAGGAGACCGGTGGAGGCGGCCAAAATCCCGGACGGGTTTCGAGCTCCAGAGTCGCTAAATGGGACTTGAACCACACGTGTGACCCTACCAATAGATGGTTCTCCGAACCAGGAGTCCATCGGTGGGGTCATGCGTGTGGTTCGAGTCCTGTTTAGCGACTCGAGAGCTCAAAACGCGTCTAGAGTTTTGGCCGCCTGCGTCGGTCTTCTTGCCCACTGTAGAAGGCCTGGCCGGACCGTCACACTGACCATGAATGCGGTCGAGGGTGAGAAATATGCAAAGTTGCGCTCGCGAAGCAAGGGGAACAGAACAGAGCGTAGAAAAGATGATCACAAGTTTCGCGCGTCCCGATTTTTCTTCTCCTTCCTTCGCTGTCCCCTTGCCCGTCCCTGCCCCTCCCTTGCTTTACTGGCTTGTATTCTTCAGTCTCCTTTCGCTTTTCTGGCCTGAGTTTTGGTCTGCGCCTCACCCCGTCCCACTCTCTCTCTCTCTCTCTCTCTCTCTCTCTCTCTCTCTCTGGCACTCTCCTGCCGCAGCAGCCCCGCTTTGACCTGTGCGTGGCCCTGCGTGCCGCCTGCTGATTTGGCCGTGCTTTTTCCTTGTCATTACTATTCCCGCGGGGCGGACCGGCCGGGGAGGACCGGGCCCACGTTATGTCATTCCGACGCCATGTCGACAACCCCCTGTTATCTGCGACACTGGCTAGCACTGCAGCAGTTTCGCCGCATTGTGCCTCGTCGGTGCCTCTGTGTCTGTGTGAGAGAGAGAAAGAGAGGGGGGGAGGAAGAGAGGTGCTTGTGTGGTTTCTAGTGTCGGTTTTCTGGTGTGTGTTGGTGCGTGCGTGTGTGTGTGTGTGTGTAGGTGTGTGCGCGCGCGCGTGTGTTTGTGTGTGAGTGTGAGTATGCAGTAAAATATACGCTATCGCGCTAAAACACGGGGTGATTCTCATCCCCATATTCTCCCCTTCTTTTTTACCTCCTTTCGCTGGCAGACTGGAGCGCAGTGTTCGGCTCTGCCAGGCTCTGCCAGGCTCTGCGGGTCCTCCGAACGGCGTCATGGCCGAGCACGCCGCCAGCCAGGGCTGCCAGCCAACCAGGGCCGCAGACGAAGCAGAGAGTCTCTCTGCCCTTGCCCCTCTTTTTTTGTTTTGTGTTTCCCCCTCTGTCTTTCGCTTCGAAAATTGAATTCTGCGTTGACAAAGGATCTAAAGGATGCCGCGGCGCGGCGGCCGCCGTTCTGCGGATGGGGCAGTGTGCAAATGTGGGGGGCAAATGCCGTTTAATTGGACGGAGTGTCGTGCTTTTGGAACGAGTCGACGGATTGGTGTCGCCACGGCCGAGCCCCCTATAGGAAGAGAGCCCAACTTGTTTTCCACCTATTTTCCTCTTTCAATTTTTTAAACCCAACTTCCGGTCCGGACCGGAAATGCGGAGGCAGCGCGCCAACTTTGACACTAGTTGGCAAAATTACCACAAGTCTCGGCGAGGCGTGGCGAGGCGCGGTCCGTGCCGGCCGGCCGACCGTAGAATCGCGCCTCCTTGATGAAGGGCCCAGTGGCCTTGACGGCCTCGGCGGCCTTGGCGCCGCGACGCCCTCTTGCAGGTCATTACGAAGGACGACAGCAAAAAGTCGCGTCGACGTGGAATATTTTTTTTGTTTTTGTTGTTTTTTTCGGCGCCGTTTTGTATTGACACGGCACGTGATTGCCGTCCGCATTGCGGTGTCGTCGGCAGCCCGTCTGCAGGGCGCCGGGCTGTCTGTCTGTCCGGCTGGCGCTTTGTCTCGTCGGCCGCCAAGCGGGCGGAGCACTGGCGGAGCACTGGCGGAGCAGGCTGCCCTACACGGGGACCCATTCCGGGGCTTCCTTAGCCAGAGTGGTAGTAGTGGCTCGGCAGTAACCCCCTCCCCTACACCTCCCGAGACGAGAGTTGCCTCGGCCTCCCCCCTCCCCCCCCCTCTCCGCCCACTTTTCACTTCACTTTGTTCGGCCGAAAAATGGTATGCGGTACTGGACCGGGCTGGCGGCACGCCCGGCACGGCCGGCACGGCCTCGCCTACGGAACGTAGGCCCGCCCGTCCAACCCCTATTCGTATACACGTCTGCAGAGCCCCCCCCCCCCCCCCCTTTCCTCCTATCGGCGCACACGGATCCCTCTCCGTCGATCCCCAAAGCACTTCCCTAAACTCACGTCTGCGACGGGCCGGGCCGGGCCGGGCTGTCCACACCTGGCGCGCCACGGCGGCTCGTTCCTTCCCTGTCCCCCACGCCTTTCGCCCTCTTATCGTTTTTACGTCACCCCGCCGCGTTTTTTCACTCGCACGCGCGTGCGCCCGCCTCCCACCGAAAAGGGCCGCCGAGTCACTTTTATTGGCGTCGCCGTTGTGTCTGAGAAATCGCTTTGAGACTCGTACGTGTCGGTGCCGTAAACGGTTTTCGGATTGGCCCGCGTCTTGTTGGCCCGGTCGTCTTTTGCAATAAACCGTGCCGCCACCAGATACCGGGGCACGATTATCCGGCACACACACGAACACACACAAGCCCAGATATCCGGTTGCCGCTTTATTCGGATTTTTCTCTCCCTCTCCCATGACTCGGCCGCCGTCCTCAATCCATGTTGACCATAATTCTCACGCCTCATTGACCGGAACCGCAATAAGTATGCGACTGTCAACATGGTGCGGCTTCATATCTCTCTATCGGTCTCTGGGCCTGCCTCTCTCTCTCTCTCTCTCTCTCTCTCTCTCTCTCTCTCTCTCTCTCTCTCTCTCCTCTCTCTCTCTCTCTCTCTCTCTCTCTCTCTCTCTCTCTCTCTCTCTCCAGGCTCGTTCCGCCCTTTCCTGGACCGACGTGGTGGTGGCCGTGGGGCCAAAGTGGAGTCCCCAGCTATTCCTCGGGTCCGCGGGGGTCTCGTCAATATCTTTTATTGTCGCTGGGTTGGGGCGGGGCGGGGCGGGGTGTGGTGGGGCGTGCGCTGGAGTTGGACTTAGACTTGACTTGAGGCCACCCTGTCCACCCCCACCCTTCCACTTGCCGCCCCGGGGTCCTTTCCGGATTGGCCGCCGAGTCCCTCGTTGCTGATTCGGGTCGTAAGATTATTTATACCAGGGCATGTGATTTGGACTGCCAAATAACAAAACATATATACGGACTGCAGCGCAGTGATGAGATCCCAGAGAGGGGGTTCCTCCGTCGGGATTTCCTTTCATCTTTCCGGAATGTTTGTTTCCTTTGCCTCCGCTGCAACTGACTCGCATGCAGCCCACTGCAGCACTCTGAAAACCATACAAACCATTTCAGACCTCCCAAAAGAAAGTTGCTTATTTTTGAGCACATACTTTCTTAAAAACCTATGACGCATCTGTTTCGTAACAACGAAGAAAATGGTGGCGTGTTAGAATTGCTTCGCAGAAATTGACGCAGAATCCAGCGTGAATCATTGACGCTTATCGCGATGTCTGACTCGAGAGCCAACTCGGCGTGATTAAATTGCTTCCTTTCGCTTTCAATCCCAAGGGGAATAGAGTTTGGGAGGGTGCTCTCCTGGCTTGTGCCAATAATGCTCTTTTGTTCCCCTGGAAGGCCCAGGAGGGCCCATCTATGGGTGTGATAATAGCAGGCTGCCCTGCGCCGCACACTGACTCCGAGCGTCGTCGTTCTGTCTCTCTCGCACCAATCAGGGACGCCCCATGAGTGTGCGAGAGACAGAGCGACGAAGACGGCTCTCGGAATGAGCCAACAGCAGTCGAAATGCCGCTCCCTTTGAGTGCGAACGCGTCGGTCGTAACGAACTCAACATTTATGAGGTTTCCATCTCGGAACGCGTAAATGTTACGCCTAGACTGGCGTCATCGCTGATATAGGTCTCGCTTTACGCCGACTGCGAGCCTTCATCGGTTATCGTTCTCGAAGTATCGACCACGTGCTTGAAACCTTACGAAGTATTTTGAGCATATATAGTACAAACTAATTTACTTTGTTATACGAAGAAATAGTTCGTAAATTACGAAGTATTTTCTTAATACGCTTATGTATGCTCAATATATTTTGTCATAATAAGCTACTTTTCTTTGTAAGTCCTAAAATAGTTTGTGCGGTTTTCTCAGTGCAACCAGTACATTTTGTACTCGCAAGTTCGTTGCAAGTGAGTTTGGGGCGAAAATACTAGCTTTTTAGTTGAACCCGGGACGAAGCTGAGTGCCACAGCTCTCGGCCGCCTGTGTCCCCTAAGGTGTGTCCCGCTGCAGCGCTCTGCAAACAATTTGTTCTTTTTGGCGCGACTTTAGCATTGCTGTGTGTACAGCTGACACAATAAGCCTGCCGCCTTTGTTTTGGAAACGGTGTCGTCTTGCTTGCGTTTCCTCAGTTTGTCAGATGGAATGGCAGACTGCCGGAAAAAAAAATGGCGACGACAGTCGTTTATTTTTCCATTGTTGCTCTTGGCCTAATTGTAATGACGAATCTCGTGGGGAGGAGCGGCTCGTGTGCGACAAAGTGCTGCCGTCACGTTGCCCCGTTTTTCACCGCCATTCTCAAGTTGGCGCCTAATCGTAGTTGGCGACCCTGCCACGCATGCGCCCCTATCTTTGTTGAAAAGCCGCATTGTGCTTTGTTGTTATCTTTGTTGTTGTTTTGTTGCAGCTCCGCAAACCGGTGTCGACACTGTCCATCCCCGGCGCCATGAAGGAGGGCGAAGGGGAGGCGGGGCTGGCGCTGGTGGGGGTCCACTCGGACTACCCTCGCTACACGGAGGAGCGAAGCCTAGGAGGAGGGCTCATCAAGATGCAGGGTTCTCTCGGCTCTACGGGTGAGTAGCACCCTTCTCGTCGCCAGCTGCGCGAACAGCGGCCGAACTGTGGTTCTCGCCAGAAGTGAAGAAACTTGATTCAGGATACGAAACTCCAGTCACTTTATGAGCTCTGTCGTCTTCCAATGGGGTATTCCGGAGAAGGTCTCGACCGGAAGCCAGGATCGACTATGCTGACCGGAAACATGTAGTTAAAGTTGCTTATGTGTCGTAATTAACTCGTACTTTTGGACAATTGACATCTAAAAATAGAGTGGTGCCTTTTTTACACATTGGTACAAGCCTGTGAACGAGTACCGTTACATGAGTTTCCCCCGAGGTTCCTGGCTGCCGGTCAAAACGTCCTTAGCCCCGTAGAACCCTAACCAAAACCAAACACATGATGGTACCGAAGGGTTCCTCACCTGAAAAACAAGCCATTGACATCACCATATGCATTTTGATTCCGTAAATACTCTAGGGCGGTCGAGCTAAGGGTGCCCAAACAGGTCTGCTGCTGACCTTCACTTTAAAGTCACCGGCGCCCACCTCAGAAGCACGGACGGCCGGGGCTCCACAGTTTGCAGGACACTCTTGAGCGAGTGTTGCTCGAGTGCTCTAATCTCTTGACTGTTGTAGAGATGAAAGGGGGGCGCCTAGTCGGCCTATGGTGCCTATGGCCAAGGCTGTGATGGACATGGAAGGGGCGCGATGCGGGGGATGGCCCCCTCGGGGCCTGGAGGGGTCAGGAGCGCCATGAATGATATGAGCACCACAGGGCCTGAAGCGCACTCTTATGGAGTGTGTGTGTTGTGGGGGGAGGGGGCGAAGACGCAGAGGCGGGGAGGGAAAAGGGTTGCAGGTCAGCTGGGAGGCGAGATGGACAAGGGGTTGGGGGAGGGGAGGGGGGAGACGGAGGAAAGAGGAAGGACAGTGACGAGCGGGACCTATTTTTCGGCGTCTCTTGTCCTCGAATAAGAGAAAATTGTGTTGGCCCGGGTGGCGTTTGAGCCATTATGCCGTGTCTTATCTTGGCAAGAGGTTTATCTGCCCTTTTTTTGTTTGTCTAAAAGAAGATGGATCGTGGTGGACGGCCCGCGGACTATCTGAATGAATTAAAAAGCGCACGGAATGCTGTTGCTGTTTTGTCACCGGGGAATCTGGGGATGTTAATTCAAATGGGCTGAAAGGAGGGCCCTTGTGACGCGAGAGGCTTTATGCATTTCAGCTTTCTTATCTCCAGCACAAACTAATTCTTGACGTTTTCTTTTTCCTTCATTTACTAGTAGACTATTGTTGGTTGTCGTCGAGTAAGATTTTTTTTTAACAGTGTCGAGTGTAGAATGGCTGGCCTGCTCGACGGTGCCTGAGGTGGGAACCCTCTTGGTTCCAGGAGCAGAGAGCGGCGGCAAGCACAAGCCCAACGTGGGGTACCGGCTGGGGCGGCGGAAGGCGTTGTTTGAAAAACGGAAGAGGATCAGTGACTACGCTCTGGTCATGGGCATGTTCGGCATCATCATCATGGTCATCGAGAACGAGCTGAGCAGCGCCGGCGTCTACACCAAGGTGAGCTATCATCAGCGCTGTTGGGTTTCAACAGACCTTTAGCCAGTTTGCGAACGCACGAACGCGTTTTTGAATCTGTGCGGCGCTGGCTGAAACGGCCATGCGGCAAATCTGGAAGCGACACTGTTTTTCTTGTTTGAGCAGCGAATGACGCGCGCACATTCCAGGCCTGGTATTCGGCTGGAAGGCCTGGAGGGGGCTGGAGGGTTTGAGGACGTGCCGACCGCAAGGCTCCAGGACGCAATCAACATAAAACTCCAACGCAGTTTCGCCCACCCCCTTCGCCCCAACACATGGACCCCGCCCCGCCCCCAGCGCCCCCAGCATGGCGCGTTATCCGTGATACTTTGTTGATACACCAGCCGAACCAAGATGGACACGGCCCAGTTCGGTGGGTTGTAAAAGGGGTGCTGGCCGGAGGGCGGACAGAAAAGAGGCAGCAGGGACGGACGAGGAAAAGTTGAAGTATTTCGCCGCCCGGAATTTGGAGCGTTGCGTCACTGCTGGCCGGGGAATTTTGCGGTGCACGCAAATATGATTGGAATGGAGTCATTTTTTGTGGCGCTCTGCGAGGCGGCCTGCTAAGCGGCAATGAGAGAGGGGGGAGAGAGAGGGGGAAGGGGAAGAGAGAGAGAGCCCTTGCATGGGGCTCGTGCCGAGTACGCCCATATATCGTGGCCTGTATCTCACCGTGCCTTCCTCGGCGGTGCCCTGTTCAGTGTGGCTCGGCCCAGCGTGGCCCTGCCCGGCTGCTCGGTGTGACTCAGCTCGGCTCAGCTTGGCTCGGCTCGGCCCTGGCGTCCTCTCCGCTCGGCTCGAACGCGGGGCTGACACTCGCGCCAACCTGGTGTCCCTAACATAGTGCCTCCCAGCACGACCCGCAATGCATACGTGCATGCGCTGAAATTGAATACGAAAAAAAAATTATTGGAAAAGTAGAAAAAGGCGTCAAAGGGTTGACCTTGCCATTGCAGTAGCACATGGTAAAAACGGTTGTGGTTTTACCGGGAACTCCCTGGGAATCGCCTATGTCTCTACCATTAGGCTTCCTGGGAAAACCAGGTTCCGTTTTTGCCGTGCCGCCTCGTCGACATTTGACATCTGAAACTGATTCAACGCGGAAAAAACGATTGATGTGCAATTGCTCTCCGTCCACGCGATGACAGACATTAAATTCCCTGCTTCCGAGGCTTGCCCTGCCGTCTGCAGAGTGACCATCTGTCCGTCTCCGGCATCATCGGAATAGAAACTCATCAGTCAGAAAATGAAATAAATGGGAAAGGACTGAAAAGGGGCTGGAAAAATAACAAGAGCAACGCCTCGGCGCGGCGCGCTGCGGTCCTCACGTCTCGACGCGCCCCCTTTTTGTGTCCGCCGTCGTCGCCGCCGTCACCGCAAAAAACAGATTTTTCATCTTTGCATGACGTGTTGCATGTCATTCTAATGCGGTCGGCGGGCAATAAGACGAATCGAGGGGGAAGGGGGAAGGGAGGTCGCTAAGGGATCGTGGAGGGAGGTATTTCCGGGGGACGGGGCTTGTGGGAACGGAGGAGGGAGGGGGTCTTTGGGGGCGGTGTGTGTGTGTGTGTGTGTGCGGGGGCCCTCGCACGCCTTGGCGGACGGGGGTATCTTGGGATGGTGCGGGGGTCTTGGGGGCGTCCTGGGTGACGGGGGGTCTTTAGGGACGGGTGTTGTGGGGACAGGCAGAGTTGTTGGGCCGGGGCCGCGGCTGCCGCGGCTGGCTGGGGGGTTAGGGGTTCGCGGTGACGCTGCCTCAGCACATGGCCTGACGCTGAAGGCTGCAGCAGGCTCAGATCGGCGAGATAGCCCCCTCCCTGCCCCCGATCCCCGGCACGATACGGCCGCTAGCATCTGACGACGCTGCGGACGCAAGCCGGAGCCAAGGCCCCCCCACGGCCCCCCCACGGCCCCCCACGGCCCCCGACGGGCCACGACTCCCCACTCGACAGCGCGGCAGTACGACGGAAAAAAAGAAACGCCTATTTGCTCTGGCAGGGCTCTTTAGTTGCGATGTTGTTGTTGATGTTTTTTTTTTCGGTTGCCCCGTGGCCATGGTTACGGCGTCGTCTTTTCGCGGCCGCCCGCTGCTCAGCCGACGACATGCTTCACGAGCAATGTCGCCCGAGATTATTTCCTCCTCGGTGGCCGTGTCGTTCTCTCTCTCTCTCTCTCTCTCTCTCTCTCTCTCTCTCTCTCTCTCTCTCTCTCTCTCTCTCTCTCTCTCACACACACACACACACACTCACACGCCATATCCTTCTTTCATCTACACCTCGCCACGTCCTTTCGCGAGCTCTCCATCACCCATCTCATCCACATTCACAAGACATTGGCCAAACTTTTTTTGCCCTCCACAAAAAAAGGAAGCGTGCGAACTTGCGGTGTGTAGCCGAACAAGTCATTTTCTCGACCCTGGCGGCGCGGGGCAGCGGGCTGCTGTGGCGGACTGCGCACTTGGTGAGGTGTCCCCTGGGCCTGCCTGGGCGGGCCTGGGCGGGCCGAACCCGAAACCCAAATGGAGCTCTCTCCACACATCGCTCGGAGTTAGCGCATTAGGCCGAAGGGCCCGGAGGGCTGACTGTTGTCCTAGGCCCGAGGGAAGGGGTGGGGGCGGTTCGGCAACTTCAAGGAGGCTTCAAAGTTTGGCGCGCGCGAGCAGGTCATGGCGGCCGACCTAGCTACCTGGCACCTGATTCCGAAGGCCGCCGTCTCTCTCGCACTCCTTGCTGGAGGCTGGCTGCCTCTGGCTGCAGCCGCCGATGAGGGACAGGGATGGCGATGGTCCGTTTGAGGTGTCGGTCGGTGCCTTCCTTGGCGGGGGCAGCTTTGGGTCGGGCCGTGGCGGTGCCGCGCGGTGCCGCCTAACTAGCACGGAGCCGCTGGAACTGGCCGAGGGGATCCTGAAGGACTCTCTGGAGTGCCTCGCCGTGGCAGCCCAGCCGAGGCAGCCCAGCGGAGGCAGGACGGAGGTACCCTCAATAGTGTACTTCCCCGCCAGAACACTCCCCCGTTAGAGGCCCCGGCCCATTTTGGCAACGGCGTGAATTAAAAATTTGGCGCTGTTTTGCGACTGCGCGTTGCATCTAATTAGACTTGTTGCTGAATGGGTGGAACTGCGAAACTAGCGACGCTGCTATCTGCTGTGCAGCGACGCCGCGACGCCCTGCTCGCTGCCACCGGCCGCCTTTTCGGCCAGCGGAGTCTTTTTCGTCGCTCTGTCTCTCTCGCACCTACACGGGGCGCTTGCGGGTGCGAGAGAGACAGAGCGACGAAAAGGACCCCCAGTCTGCTGGAAGGAATCTTGGTTGGGTGGGGCTCAGCGCGTCGCAGCGGCGCCTCTATTTAAATTTAAATGACAGACATGGCGACGCCCCCGCCCGGCCAAGTCCGGGCGAGTCCCGGCAAGTCCGGGGCCCCGGCCCGGCCCCAGCCCCGCCTTGGCCCCGCGCTGCCCCATCTGCTAGATCCGCGCCGGGCTGATGGTGGCGCTTTTGTCCACTCGCTGGAAAGCGCCGAGGAGATTCAACTTCTGTCCAGTCAACAAACTAAATCATTCTTATCAAATGGAACGTCCGCTTGGATGCCATGCAAAGCCTCCGTAATCTATAGGTCGGAAATTTCCAGCAGACGGTACCAGAGACTTTCGAGCCTCGCCCTTGTGAAGGTCGTCCCTTTCTTACTGCCCTGAGGAAGTTTTTCTGCTTTGAGTAATCATCAATTTGATCCCTTTCTTCACAGGAACACACTAAATGTCAATCACAATTTTCCGTTACCATCTGGAAACATTCCCACGCATTATGTTACAGACACAGACATAACATACATACAGAACACTTAGTGTGATTGCAATATTTGCAGCGTTTCAACTTGCCAGTGTTGTATTCCCCTGTTGGGCTGCGGTAAATTTATCGATGCGAGACCACTTTCCCCCTCTCGACCCCGTGCACCCCGGCCAGCAGTGGCATGCCCTTCCAAGCACCAACAGGGTCGCCAGAGAGTCCACCAACGCCGTTGTCATGTGCTAGCAGGCGCAGGCACGCGTGAGCAGGTTGCAATTAGACGTGCAATCAGACTTGCAAGCAGACTTGCAAGCAGGCGCGCAAGCAGGTGTTTAAGGGGAGCAACCTCACCCGAACCCTCTTGAGGGCCGTGCTCCCTTGGCCCGTTAATCCCTGTGGCAATTGACACCACGAAAGGGCTGGAAAGGACCCACGACGCCACCTGGCTGGGCCTGAGCCTCGGCCTGGGTCCTGGGCGGCCCTGGGCCCTGGGCCCTCAAGAAGGTCAATGTGGGCTGTGAGCAAGGACGGCAAGGACCAAGGGGTCGTTGTATGCAGTGGTTTTCGCCCTCGCCCCCGTCGCACCACGAGGCAAAAGCAGTCTCTAGGATGTCACAGGCCCAAAGTTGCCTACCTACAAAGAGTAACTTGTTGTCTACCCTCCAGGCGGTCTGTTCAGGAGGTTGTCTACCCTCCAGGCAGCTCGTTCAGGAGGTTGCCTACCTTCCAGGCGGCTTGTTGAGGAGCAGCGACGCCCTCACGGCCTCCCCCCTGGAACCGTACCTGCTTGGTTCAAGACAAGTCCGGGGCGCCACTTCGACCGCAAATTAAATCACGTTTCGACGCTGCAGTAATGAACGGCCGTGACGGCCAAATCGATATGCAAATTGACGACTTCGGCCCGCGTGTTTTTTGTTGTTTTTTTTTTTTCTGTACGCGCTGGGCAGTGTCGTCCGGCCCGCGTGCAGCGCGAAGAGTGGCGAATGTGCAGAGAGAGAGAGAGGGGGGGGAGGGGGAGTGTGTGTTAGAGGGAGAGAGTGTGTGAGCGAGAGGTCTGAGTGTGGAAAGGGCTAATGTGATGCTAAGCTTACATCTTTCCAACTCCGCGACGCCAACAACTTTCCACTCGGCACTTCATGAGGAAAGTTATTTTGACACGGAATTTGGAGCGTGTAAGTCCTAAGGGCGGCGCGGATTTATGGGCGACTACTGTGCTTCGGAGATTTGCATCCGAAAGGCGGCGCTGCTGCACTGTATAGGTTCTCTCTCTCTCTCTCTCTCTCTCTCTCTCTCTCTCTCTCTCTCTCTCTCTCGGCTTGACGGCCGCGGCCACACGGTGATGCCGAAAGGGGCGCGTGGTCCCCGTCGGGAACTAGATGTCGCGGTGTGGAGATAAAAGTCGGCACCGCCGAGGAGAGATTTACGGGTGGCGTAATGCCCCTGGCCGCCACCTGTTCAAGGAGTATTACCTGTTGCGGCTCGGTGCACCCTGGCCGGGCCTTGGCCGGGCCGCCTCAGGTGCCTTAGGCCGGGCCTGGGTCGGGTAATAATGGCCTAATTGGTCGGCCTGTGTCGGCACGCACAGCCTGGCACAGCCTGCACCGTCAAAAACTCCGTGAGTGCAGTAGTCGAGCCGAGCCTCAGCTGTGGCGGGCTTCGAGAGGGACTCAAATGCTGCAGGATTCCCATCTGAGTCCCTCTCGAACTCAGTCTTGTCAGAGTTCCCTCACTGTTATTTAGACGAATGTGACGACGCCATGTTGATTATAACGTGCTGGTACCGTTGAGACTATCTTACCGTAGTAGATACCGCGAATTCCCCAGTTATCCTCTCTCCCTTTTTTTGCGTTCCCCCCGGGTTTCGTGCAGCAACGGCCATGTTTTTCTGCGCGGCCATTGGCACAACAATGTGCTTTTTGCCGGACCTCTCCATTCTCAACTTAAAACCATGAAGAGTACGTTTTTAAAATTTATTAGCCTGTTTTCGCAAGCAACGTCTACGGAGCGTGGGTGCGCGCGCAACTTTTGCTTCTCGAGCAAACTTGTCCCCTTATTTGACTCGGCCTCCTCTTTTTGGCGCTCTTAAGGCCCTTTTAAGGTCTCGCTGCCGCGGCGCCGCGCCATGCCGGAGAGGGGCACGGTCCGTCGAGAGGCGTGGGGCGTCGGGCACGGACGAGACAGTGCCGGGGACTCAAGCCTCCGGGCTCCAGGCTTTATGGCCAACGCGTGGACTTATATTTCATCATCGTCGTCCGGAGTCCCGGAGTCCAGACGACTGGTCCTTCATCTCGGTCCACGTTATCGGGGTGGTGGTAGTTCCTGGCGCGGGCGAAATGCGATCAAGACGTGATCCTGCCGGGCATACTCATTACGGCCCGGATCCAATTATTTCCCCTTTCTGCTCTCTCTCTCTCTCTCTCTCTCTCTCTCTCTCTCTCTCTCTCGCTCTCTCTAGTCCATCTCTCCTCCTGTCCTCCACCGCCCCCTCCGCGGTAAAACGAGGCACCCCTTATGTGGAGCTTGTTAGAGGCGTGCACGTATTACGTGGCATTCAGGCCATCAGGCGTCATCCACTGACGCTTCCCGATGCAAATGGATTGCACCTGTTGTGGTGCCGGCCGCGTGAAATGCTAAAAAAAGCGCACTGTGCAACAAAACTCCAAAATAAAACAAAAATAAAAAAGCCTGGTGGAAATGGAGCTGCAATGCGGCTGCAACTCTAAACTCTTTTTATACTTTCTGGAAATTTTTATCTTTATTTCTGTGGTGCCGCCGGCCGCAAAGCCGCAGCCCAGCCCTTTGCGCGCGCGTGTGAAGGTAACCCGAACGCCCCAATTTTATTTTGCAAAACAAAAGTAATTGGCAGTTGGATCCGTTGGAATGAGCGGCGCTCGCGGGCAGCGGCCGACACGAGAGAGAGAGAGAGAGAGAGAGAGAGAGAGAGAGAGAGAGAGAGAGAGAGAGAGAGAGACGGGGCTGATCATTCATTTGCAGTTACGTGACGTACTTGGCCCGCGTGTAGCCCGCCGTCGTTTCTCGAGGTCGAAGTAGGAAAGGAAAGACCTTTGAGTTGGCCAGCGTGGACCGGTAACATGCCTGGTGAACTGACGGTTTCCTGCTTGAAAATTTTACACCGCTTCTGCTTTGTACAGTTTTCACAAGATCCGACCTTCAAAGACACGGAGTTTTATCGACGAACCCGAGAGGTGTCGTGATGATAAGAAATATAGGACCAAATATGTATGGATATTTTAAAGTTCCACGCAAAGCACAACCAATTCTAACTTTCTCAAAATCAGCTTCTTAAAAAGGACATTTTTTTCCTTTTTTACCGACTGGATACGGGTTTTTTCAAAATCACCGCAGTGGCGACACTTGGTCGTGACATGGAAACGAACAAAAAAAGGGCAAAGCCTCTCCGTTCGCCTGGCGGTGCCTGCGGCGTGTCGCGGCGCGCGGCCTAGGTGTCGCATTGTCGCGGACCTCCGGCTGTCGTTGGCCCCGCACGCGTGCACTGAATTTATACTACGTGTCACAATGGCCAGAACGCCCTTTGAATGTGTTCATCAGCACACAATGCGGCGCCGTGTGGCCGCAGTCGCTTCATCTCGCGGGGTGTGGACTGGCTTCAAATAATAATAAAAAGAGAGGGAGAGAGCATTAATGGAGGTCGTTGGTGCGAGCTAAACCCCATCCGTACGGAGTACTGTGCCCTCTATCGTCTCGTTTCGTAGGCCTTTCTTTGTTTTTCTTATTTTTTCGACCTCCGATGTCACAGCTGACAAAAGCGGCGCGGAACTGGAATCCGTAACTGCGCACCCCAATGCCTTTGTAGTTTGCGCGGTCCACGCGGCCCGCGCAAACATGCACGATGGCAAAATAAAAGCACGAAATGAAAAAGAGGCCCATTCTCTTCGGCAAACACGCGCGAAACGGTGGTTTTGCTGACCGGGCCGTCGGCAGACTGCCGCCGTCGTGGAAACCCATTTCGCGGAGACTAATTGAATCAATTTCGAAACCAACAGGGATGCGGTTTGATCCGCTCGCTGGTAAAACTGGACGAAAATGACTTTGCGATGAGTTGAATCGTGTTTGAACTGGAGAGCGCCATTGTTCCGCAGAATGGGAACGGATTGAATTTGCATCCACATGGGTGTACCTGGTCCTTATTGAAGAGATAAAACTGAAGTTTGGGCAGTTGAACTGTGAAATGCGCCAACAGCAGACTGTCATAAGTGCAGACCTGAAAAAGAGAAAGTGTAGAGAAGTGTATGACTTCGACTGAATGTAGGCCGAGACAACCATAAGGTGACGGAGGCCGGGACAAACACGTCCATCTTGCGTTCTTCCCGGAAGAGGACCTATCACTCGTCTTCCCGCCAAGCACACCCTTCAGACGGAAAAAAAGGCGCCACGGGCCGTTGTGGTTTGAGAAGTAAATAGGAGGGAAAATGTTGAGGCAAAAGGAAAAACTACGGGGGAAAAAAGGGGGAAGTATGAGACAGGCTTTCCTATCTAGCGCGCTAGTGTATGGCAAAGGGGACAAATGGCTGTCGGGACCGGCGGGCTACCGCAGGGCTGCCGTGGGCCGTGGTCATCGCGCTGTCATGCGCGGATAAGGATTAGGAGATAGAGAGGGATGTGCGGGGAACGGAGATGGAGGGAGACACGATGATGGATGGAGCGAGCGGCACGGCCAGGGCACGGCCAGGGCCAGTGGCCCGCACAACGGTCAACCATTAGCCAGAATCTACGCCCTGCGGTGCCCGGCGGTGCCCCGCGGCCCTGGGGTACCTCCCGGCCCCGTGGGCTATGGCCCGTCGGCCGGCCCGCGGTGCTCCAGCAACCGTTACGTCGATGGCGGTGGCCTCCTCAGGCCTCAGGTCTCTTCACCGCGGGTCTGGCAGGCTGCACGGCCTGGCCGAGCTAAGCTTAGCTCGTGCTCATGGAGCACACGTTTGAAAGATACCTTGAAGCACATGGGTAGTCAAGTCCACCTTGAGGGTACAGGTGGCCCCTGCACACTGATTCCTAGAGTCGTTTCCGTCGCTCTGTTCCTCTCCCACTCACACGGAGCGCCCCGTGAGCGCCTTGCCAGATTGCCGCTGATTGGATGATATTTGTGGCGCCCATCCGGAGTGAGACGTCGCGGGGGCCAAATTGAGCGGCCCGATGAGACCCGAAAAAAGGAAGCCCGTCTGAATGGCGTCATTTTGGCGCGGAAGCGGGGGTGCCATTGTGGAGGGGAGAGAGAGAGAGAGAGAGAGAGAGAGAGAGAGCTGCTGCCCCGTGGCCTTCCTGGCCGCGGAGGGAGAGTCAGGCAGAATCCGTTTCCCCAAGGGACACAAACAAAGCGATAAATTGTCGGACCGGGCTGAGCGCGCGCCGCGATGCTGCGCTTTGGATTCCGGGCAAATTGCCTCTTCGCATCTCATCGTGACCGCCGCGCCAGTATGGCCAGGAGGTCGGTCCACAGTGGGCCAGAAGACCGGTGAAGGCGGTCAAGATCCCGGACGCGTTGCGTTTCGAGTTCCAGGGTCGCTAAATAGCACTCGAACCGAACGTGTGACCCCACCAATGGATTGCTCTCCGAACGAGGAACCCATAGGTGGGGTCACACGTTTGGTTCGAGGCTTGTTTAGCGACTCTGGAGCTCAAAACGCGTCTAAAGTTTTGGCCGCCTCTACTGGTCTGGCCCACTGTGCGGTCGCGTAGAATCGGGGACGCGCGATGCGACTGGCAATAACGCCCCCGGTTCGTCATAGGACGTTTTCTTCTCGCAAAGTTTCCAGCGCCTCTGGCGAGTCATAATGGACCACATGTGGTCGCGGAAGCCATCCCCCGCTGCTGGCGTGAGCCGACAACGCATCTTCGGAAATTTATGACAATTTTTTCGTTTGGGGAACAGCCGCAGGAGGTTATATGACAACGTCCTGGTATCACCCTAAAAAGAACTGTTTTGAAAGTAAAACATTTTATCACACTGTTAAAACTGCATTGGAACACCCTGAAAGATCGTTCGGAAGCTTCTCAGTGGATCTCCAAAGGCTTTGTGTTCCTACCAAAAAAAATTGTACTATACCTTTTAGAAACTCGTTCAAAATATAAACGTTCAAGGTTTTAGAATTTTGCGAGGATAGGAGCCACTTTTTACCCCCAACAAGTTTGCCTAAAATTCCCTCAATTTTTTATTTTTTGAACAGTGCATACCGCTGCCTTCCCCAAAGCGGGCGTTTTGTGGTCTGAATTTCTGAAGTGTTTATCGCAGCCACCTAGCGTGGGCGGCGCGCTCCCTAGATGCAGCCACGCGGAGCTGGGCTCTATTTTTATGAGACAGTCCGACGCCGCCGCAGTGCACCTAGAAGTGGCTTGCAGCCGTTTGCTGCCAGGCGTTGTCAAGCCTATAGCCAGCTTGGCCGGAGCCTGGACCGCTTTTTCAGCCCTTTATCACCGCCTAGCCTCGCGAGAGGGCGCGGCGCGGCCGCCCTCGCAGAACTTATCGTGGCGCGGAGGCCCGCAGTTTACGCTCCCGCTGGCCTGGATTGGCTGGGTCGCGAATAAAAAAAGGAAAGCTCAAATATGGCGAAGCCAGGAGTATCCAACGGACGCATGCCGCGCGCCACGGCGCACAGTGGGCCAGAAGACTGGTGGCCCCACGTTCGGTTCGAGTCCCATTTAGCGACTCTGGAGCTCAAATCGCGTCCGGCATTTTGACCGCCTCCACTAGTCTTCTGGCCCACTGTGCGGCGCAACTTCCAAGGGCGACTCCCTTCTGAAGGATGGTTTCGTCGCGCCGTCTCTCTCGCACTCGAAGGGGTGCCATGTGAGTGCGAGAGAGACAGGGATCCCCCGGAATCAGTCGGCCGACTGAGATTCGCCGCAGTCTTCAGTCATGGTCGGCTTAGCTTCAACTTGCGCCTCGGCTTGGCCCTCGAAAAGTAGTAAAATCGACCAAACTTTGGACCATATTTTAAAACGCCGTATTGGCGGGAGGGCCGGGGCTGCCCTGCGCTCCGAATGCGGGGCAGTAATGGCGGGCTGTGGGCCGGCAGCTCGAGGTGAGGGAAGGGTCTGGAAGGGCCTGGAAGGGCCGCCGACTCAGCGGGGCCGGGGCCCTGCAGGGACGGCCGGGCGAAGCGAGGCGGAGCGAGGCGTGGAATTTGGCCGAATTCTTCCCGGGCCGGAGGCCGGTGGGACCACCGCAACCCGACACTCTGGCCCGGCCCTAAGTTGCGCTTGTGAAATTGGCTACAGCTTAAGGGGTTGTCCTTGGTCTGCCTACCTCCTCCCTTACGCCTCCTCTCTCTCTCTTGCTCTCCCCCCCCCTCTCTCTCTCTCTCTCTCTCTCTCTCTCTCTCTCTCTCTCTCTCTCTCCCCCTCTCTCACTCTCTCTGTGGCGCCCACGAGCCCCGCCCCCCTCCTCTAGACCAACTCGGCGCCAAGTCGTCCCCTATCGCCCGCGATGGGTGTTCCACTCAAAAAGCCATTGCCAGGCTCGTTGTCTGCGGGCCACAAAGACACTGGGTCCACCGGATTCTTCCCTGGGACCCTTTACTTCAGAGTTCAGGGGCGTCGCACGCCGTGTTCAAACCACAGTTAACACCGAGGCTCCTCACTCACTGGGAATGAAAGAGCCTTGATCAGTACCCAAGTTTGGGCGAGGTATATTTTATCACCCGAATTTGGGTGAGGGAGGGTGTATTTCGTGTATTAGGTTAACGCGGCTTGGCTACGTAGTACTATCACCCAAGTTTGAGTGATAAAGAATTTCTCACCCAAAATTTGATCATGACTCCCTCATTCTCAGCGCTGAAGGGGAAATAACTCAGCCAAATTTGTACACCGAAATTCACCAAAAATTTAAAAGTTGCTGAAATTTATTGAAATGTATCAAAATTCTTCCCTGCCCTGACCGTCTTTGGTCCAGTCTGGCTTACTCTTGTGTAAATCTTGATCTTTTCTAAACAGCCCGGCCGGGTTCGCCGTTCGGTCGTTGCCTCCGGGGCGGTGATCTTGAGGGAGCAGCCTCGGGTTATGACCGCTGCGAGGCCGCCGGGCCGGGAGCCTTATAAAGAGTTCACGGCGTTCATGGCGGTGGCCGGCACGGCCGGCACGGCCGCGCGCCAAAATGATAATTCGCGCCAGAACTTATGGCTTTCGATATTATTTTATCCACCGCCTTTGGTGGCGGCGGCCGTCTGCGGGGCTTTGGTCGGCTCAGAGCAACAATGTTGTTCCTTGGCGTGCGCGGCGACGGCCTTCGCCAGGTCGGCGGTAAAGGGGCAACTTGGGGCGTTGTTTGCAGGCGGTGCAACACGGCTCGTAAAAAGAGCGTTAATGTATGACAGGCCGCGCGTCGGTTAGGTCAGTGGAGTAGCGGCTTGGAAGGAAACGCTGCCAGTGGCCACGCACTCACGACGCGCTCTCTCTCTCTCTCTCTCTCTCTCTCTCTCTCTCTCTCTCTCTCTCTCTCTCTCTCTCTCTGGCGGTCGATCTTTTAAATAAAACCCATCTAATAACGAAGTATTAATGAAGTTGCTTTTATTCGTAATGTCTAAAATGGATTGTAAGTTTTTGAGAGGGTGGACCTGGCGTTCCGATCCGATTCATGGTAGCCTTGAGAGTGATTGCCACGAAAGGCTGAGGCATTGAGAGAAACACCGGGTGAAGGTGGAGCCGCCCCTCGCTGCCCCCTGTCACGTGAGACGATAATTCGGTGCCGCGTTGAGTTTGATAAGTTGGGGACGCGCCAGTTCCTTCCGTGTCCTTTTTGCCCACTCGGATTGGTGTTAACAAGGACTCACTCCGTCGTCAAGTGAAGTGCCGCCAAGTATGTGCCCTGCGCGAAGTTACCCCGCACGTCTTGATGAGGAGAAGTTGGCCGCAAGTTTGTGTGGCGAGGTCTGGCAGTGGGGTGGGAGTGGGTGAGGCCCAGGCCGAAAACTGGCCAGCAGCACCACGGCCAGGCAGCCTCGTTTTCAAATGCCTTTCTCCTTTGTGGCCGTGTTTGTGCCGTTATGAAAAATTGCGCGGTAACGTTGCGGCCTCCTTGCCTCTTTCGGCGCGTCCACTTGATGTATGAGTCTGGGGCGGCCAGGCCGAGGGCGGCCGAGGGCCAGGCTGGACAGGGCCACTTATTGTCAACTCGATAATGAATGGCTGCGCGAAGATCTGGCGCCGGGCCAGGCGGTGATTCCGCGTACACCTAGCCGGGCTAGGCTGCAGAGTCGTCGCTCTGTCTCTCTCGCACCGACACGGGACGCCCCATGAGTGCGAGAGAGACAGAGCGAGGAAAACGACTCTGGCCTAGCTGGCCGGAGCACCAAGGATGGTCTTGCCTGGCCTTGCCGCAGCCCCCTCGCCCGGCAGCTTGTCCTACGCGCCAAAATTCAAGTTCCGTTCGGGAAGGCCGTTACTGGGTCAACCCGGAAACCAGGTCGATTCCACAGAAGCGAACCCGGTTGAGTCTCGGAGCCAGCGTGACGTCATTCTGAGGACCTGGGGGACGCATTGTTAACCCTTAGTTTTACCTATGGGTTCCTCACTGGAACAATCTGTGTGCGCGAGTCCACAGGTCCACATTTTGTAGGCCATCATTTCGGAAACTGTTTCCCCGCGTCGGAATGGAGCCAGACACGTTGTTCAAGGCCGGGAGAGCTCTGCTAGCAGCCCGGACAAGGCGGAGCGGAGATTCCGTGGCGCGGCAACGCGGCAGCTGTGTTTATTTCAAAGTCATCGAAATGTCCGGAATGCCCGGCCGATCCAAGGCGCCGCCTGCTGTGTCCTTCTTCGCCCGTTCGGTCCCACATTCCAGGCCCAAGCGCAGTGTGTTCTAATCCCCCGGAGTGATCACGCAGTGTAGTGGCTGTCGTGTAGCGGCCTCGTAAACGACTTTACTCGGGGCCCATCAAACAGGCTGCCCCTTTGACAAGATCACTCTTCGCAATCACCTTTTCAGGCAGGCTGCGCTGGTTGCCTAGAACACACACACACACAGAGAGAGAGAGAGAGAGAGAGAGAGAGAGAGAGAGAGAGAGAGAGAGAGAGACCGCTTTGCAGAGTATCCGTTGGGCCGCTGAATTCCCGTTTTCCAATAGCCGCCTCGCAAAAGCAACTTGACGAGGAAGTTGTCGAGGACACGTTATTTGCGACGGAACCTCGTCGGACCATGCAAATGGGTCGAGTCTGATTAAACAGTCCAATGAATGCTCGTTCTTCCGCTCTTATTTTTCTTGCCGGGGTCCGTCTAGACGGCGGAGGGCTTGTTACAGAGAAGAATGGAAGTTTAAAGTTGGCCCCTGCCTCATTGTCCTAACTTTTCTTTTCGCCTCATCTGCTGCCGCCACTGCATTTTGTTCCACCGATAATCTCGTTTCTCCCTGCTTGTCCGCTTTTACAAGACTGCACACGCGTGTCCCACGAACCGGCTGTCAGTATTCGAACCTGCAGCCAGCGACCAGAGCACTCTTCTGTAAACATAAAAACTTTGCGAAAAGTTGAACCCAGTTGTAATGTTCTTTTTTTTCTCGTTTGTTTCAGGTAAGAAAACGCCGAGCGGCGCTGACAGTGGAGTGGAGAGCGCCTGGCGCGTAGGCAACCCGCCAACAGCGAAGGCTGGCGGTACAGCCTACCCTTGACTCGTAAGGCGTTTTCAGCGCCCAGCCAATGAGACTGTTTTGAATCAAACGGGATTTTAATTTGTTTTGCCTTTGGTTTTCGGATAAGTTTTGCCTCTTGGGGAAAAATAAGAAAGCGCGTGGCAACTTATTTTTAAATATTTCACTTGTTTACAAGTGTCGAATTCGTTTCAGGCGTCTTCGTATTCCACCGCCTTGAAGACCCTCATCTCGGTGTCGACGGTGGTGCTCCTTGGCCTGATCGTGGCGTACCACGCTCTCGAAGTCCAGGTGAGTGCCCTAGAAGGGTATTTCCATAGAAGCCAGTTCTAAGGCATGGTGGCCTCATATTAAGTAATCCACTGACCCTGGCCCACTCAATGCTTCTCCAACCTCATACAACATTTTTGTTTAACAGGGACAACAATGTCCTTAGCCGATGGTCGTTTTTTCTTTTTAGATATTTTGTATTCTGTTTCCTGTTGTCACCTGACTGTGCCTTCGGAAACAGGGCTAACAAACTATGACTGCACACAATTTCAATGATAGTGTCCCCCGGTGCGCATCGCTTCGCATCGCTTACATCCCCCTTATCCCCCCGCTTTAGAGCCAGGCCGGAGCGGCGTGCATAGTCATTTATTGGAATATACGCGTCATCTATCTCCGTCAGGCACAAAGCAGGCGTCCCCCTCCCTTTGTACGGCCCCCCTCTCCCCTGCCAGCGATCGGTGCCCTTTGGTGCCGTTTCTTTCGGCCTGCAGTGAGGGATTGCGAGTAATTGGACGAACGAGGTGTTGAAATCAGACCTCCGTGGTGCTAAATGCCTTTTTTTTTTCAAAACTTAGCCAAAGATTTTGGAATGGTTATGGAGTGCACAATTTTCATGCAGTAACATGAAATCTACTTTGCATGCCCGAAAAAAAAATGCGCACCCTTGCCCATGTGGAAAAGACAACTTTATTTAGACGTGGCATTTTACAATCTCGAATCGAATCTCTATTTACTCATTTCAAATACGAATGAGATATGACATTTCATGCCTAAAACTGGTAAAATTGGCTCTTTTAGTGCTGTTTTAACCAATTTGCAGTCTATTTGTAAATTTTTATTCTCTGGCTTGTTTTTTCAACTGGTTTTAATTCGATTCGTTTTCAAACGATTCGCACACCTCTAATTACTGCCTTCGTTGTCAGCACACCCGCTAATCACAACGGGCAGCCACCCCACTGGCACAAGCCAGGTGGCTTTGCTTTGAGCGGCTCGTCCATTCCGTGTGAAAATTGGTTGCTTTCTGATGAGAAACCGCGGATGATGTTTTCATGACTTGAATATGATGACAGTCGCATCACAAATTAATGACATTCATCAATGCTCCTATCGCATGGGCGTGACAACAATGTCATCAGCAAGTTTGATGACATTCTTGTAACGAAAATGGCCCTTTGTCATCAAGTGATGACCGAAATGTTAACAACTGCACCTCGCCTGTTGCAGCTCTTCATGATCGACAATTGCGCGGACGACTGGCGGATCGCCATGACTTGGCAGCGCATCACGCAGATCACGGTGGAGCTGGTCATTTGCGCCGTGCACCCCATACCGGGCCAGTACTACTTCCTGTGGACCACCAAGCTGGCCAACAAGGGCGGGGACATCGGCAGCAAGTGGGTTCCTTACGACGTAACCCTATCGCTGCCCATGTTCCTCCGCCTGTACCTCATCTGCCGCGTGATGCTGCTGCACTCCAAGCTGTTCACCGACGCCAGCTCCAGGTGCGGGGGACGCCTTTCGCCGTGTTTTTTTCTGGGTGCCGCCAAGCCAACCATCAGGAGGTAGCCTTAATTCAGGATTAATATGTTCATGTACAGGAGCATCGGCGCGCTGAACCGCATCAACTTCAACACGAGGTTCGTCATCAAGACGCTCATGACGATTTGTCCTGGCACGGTTCTTCTCGTGTTCATGGTTTCGCTCTGGATCATCGCCAGTTGGACGCTGCGACAGTGCGAAAGGTGACTATGCGTACTCGACCTATCATAATCGACCCCCTTTTTTGAAAACGTTTTATTTTACCCTTTTTGGTCTTGTAATTATAATATTATAAAAATCACACTCGCTCTAGTAAAGAGCAAGTGATGGGCGTCTTAGACGAAAACTGCGATCCCCGAAATGTTTAGCACCAACACCAACCGCCGCCTCTCCAGAGGCACGTTGGCATATTCACATTCACAGCCAGGCAACTGCCTAAACGGAAAGCGTGTGATTCGTCCTTTTTAGTATGCATATAATGCTTTCTACCTTTAAAATTCTCAGAGGGGATTATTTGTTTGTCGCATTCGGTTAACTTTTTAAAGAATCGCGGGGGTGGCAGTGAATGTCAAACCAGAGTGCAATCTCTTTTGGCGCTTGTTAATTGTTTTTCAGGGCTGTAACTTATACGCCTTTAAAAGGAGTTTCTTCAAAATATGGGGGACCCTTTACTTCATTTTGGCCATGCGAATGATACCCATATTTGGGACGATAATTCTCAAAGTCTCAAATCATTCATGTAATTGTAGCTATGTTAAATTGGTGTAAGCTGCAAATAAGTAAAAGCAATCGCTAGCATAAGTGACGCACTGATAGTGATGTCCAAGTGCTATGTAGGTGTGTGAGTGTGTGTGTGTGTGTGTGCACGTGGACTGCACGTCCCTCTACCAAACTCTATCTCTCTTTTGCACGAAACTACTGCTTTTGGGTTGTTTTATATGTTCGCTGGATGTTTCTTTGTGTTTCTTCTAATGTCATTCTAACAATCTTTAGTTGCATTCAATTTACCAGGGGAGCAGTTTCTTGCCCTTCACTTTTCACGTTGGGAAGCATTATTGTAGCGAAAGAGTGGACAAATCCAGGTTGTCAAAGCTTGCCAACCGTGTCTGACCCCAATTCTAATTTTTCACATTTCATCACAAGTTTAAGTGTCTTTGAAGTCCAGAACCTACAAAACGTGTGAGAGAGTATTGTGCGACCAAACACCGTGTGACCTATACGCACAAACAGTTGGCACTGATCGCACACCAAGGGCACAATTAATTGCACCCAGTGTGCGCACACTGTGCGTCTCACGTACTTTGTAATGTCGTCTTGTGTAGTTACCTCGGTGTTGAGTAGCATGTCAGACATGGGCTATCGGTCTGCCAATGCTTCAAAATTAATTGTTGTTGACGATTTGGATCCTTTTAATCTTCGGACGGAATCTCTCTTTTACAATTTCTTCTCCAGACCGAACGCTCCTGTCTCTTGTTTCCTATTATTATCATTTTATGAGTGACAGATTCGTGTTTTTCTGTTTTCCCCCTGTTGCTGTTGAGATTGTTGCTGTTGTTGATGTTTTATTGGCGTGCCGTGCTGAGCCGAGCTCGGGTCCACCCACAATATCCCTCCCAATGCTTTTACCTTTACCTTCATCCTTTTCCTAACCGGCGGAATACTTATGACAAAATGTACCTGCCTCGTCTTTTTAGAACATTATTTCTGTTCTCAAGTTGTAGCTCCGTTTTTCTTAACCTTTAAATGAATGCCACCAGAAAATCAATGCGCGGAACAGTGTACCTAAACTATCCAGTCGTACGTAGCTAAACACACTTCCGGTCTAAACTATGAGTTAGTTTATTTCTAAACCATATCAAACGTGTACCACTAGTACGCCGTGGCATTGCAAAGACAGTAAAAGGTACCGAATAGAATGGAACTTTAGGTAAATAGTGCAATAGTTGAAGACGTAACTGGGTTGTATTGGCAAAAATAATTCGACGGACTAAAAGTAGTCTCATCTAAATCACGTATTTCTTCAGGCCATGTAAACTTTACTATTTAAAGAAAACAAAAACAACTACTTCCAAACTTGCTTTGGATTTTCCTTTATGATTCTAGAAATTTAAATGCACTGCTCCTGCGCCCAAACTACGACATGAATTTGTTTTTGTACCACATTGTACTGATCCATAGTGTGTAAGTTAAAACTCCAAGAATACTGTGAGAAGCGTCTCAGTTCTAAGCCAACGTTCTTGTGATAAGTCGGGGTACTTGGACATCAACTTAGTACGTACCTCCATTTTTATTATTATATAACCAGTGTATGGGAGCGGCTTCGGCCTCGTAATCATTGTGTCAAGAAAGGTGTCATGTAAAGAATTTCTTGGCGCTGTGGAATGTTCTTATTCTTTTTGTAACCTACGCTCTTAACAAGTTGTTAAATCATAGCTGCATGCCTCAGTATAATATAATTTACACAAATGCTCCTTTCTCTTAAGTAGCAGCGTTACGAAGTCACGACACATTGCCAACCTTGAATCCTTTTGTCACCCACAACACTTCCTAAAAAAGCGAACCCGAAACCTAGCTTACCAGCATTGCTAATTGTACACGCAGTTCCACTGGCACAGCTTTCCCCAACCCACTGTATGCCATGATCTGTGCTACTTTAAAAGAAAATCCTGCGTTGGAGACAGTTGGCATGCGTGTTCGTTACAAACATACAAGGGCAGAAGAATGAACCTGGAAGTCCGTCGTGGAAGGAAATTATCGGTTGCAATCGATAAGTGCATCCGATCTTGTAATCAAAATCATGAGCACATCATTTTTGGCATTGCACTGTAGACTTAAAGAGAGTTAAGCATTTTTTAGATCCACTAAAAGTACACGAGATGCCACTACAGCTTACATTTAAATGCATCGACGTATGCATTGACGTGGGAGGCGGCGCGATTTACTGAATAAAAGAACAGAAAAGTAACTTTTGTAGCTTCACACAAGTAATCCGCCATCCATTCTCTCCTTCCTTTTGCTGTTGAGCATGGTAGCTCCTCGATTAGTGTGAACTGCACCTCTTTTACTGTAGAAAATGTTTATGAATTTCCTAGTATTTTTCTAGTAATTAGACCAATTTTGTCTGGATTGGTTGAATATGTAGAGACTCGCTTTGTGCTGTTTAGTTGATTTCATTAGTGCCCTCTCACTGTTTGCTGTTTCACAGACAAACAAACCTTTGTTTAAATTAGCCGTCCGATTAAAAAGAAAGTGCGAAGCCGATTAAGAGATTACTTTGCTGGTCTGCTTTGTTTGGACTCACAACCGATGCCGATCACTGCGTCTCTCTAAACTTGTCATATCTTGTCAAAAAAATTTATGGTGGCTTTGTGTTTTCCCGCAATTTGGAAGGGGTGTAAAGGATTTAGTGACCTGTAAGTAGCGAGGCTGCAGCATCATTCGAGACTACGTGTAGTAGAAACATGCATTTGTACGTACATGATTCCTTCCTGGGGTTCACTGAGCACTGTACAGAGATACGTTGAATCCGAGGTTTGAATCACTGTAGTCAGGTAGATAGAACAAAATTAAATTGTAGCCTTCGTCATGAACAAAGCGGTAAATCGATTCAAAGAGAAACGGTCGAACATAGATACATACCTCCGGCTCTGACTCGAGCACCTCTACTGAAAGGTATTTTCTTATACGACAAACATACTTGCCACGGAACTTGTCACACGCGTTGAACTCGTCAGTCAAATTCTGATCGAGTTCATTCCATTCTGCCACTGCGTGCTGGCCTATAACATTGGGCGTGTTCTCTCTCTGCCTGTTAGATTCCATGACGAGGATCACGCCAACTTGTTAAACGCCATGTGGCTGGTAGCCATCACCCTTCTGAGCATAGGGTATGGAGACATTGTCCCGAACACGTACTGCGGCCGAGGCATCACCCTCACTGTCGGCACCATGGTAAGTTGTTGTGCGAAGTTCAGCCTGGTTTCATTCGTTGCGCCCAGGGTCCCGCGACGAACCTTTCCTGCCCTCCGAGCAAGTGGATATGCCTGCTTCGTTAGAAATTTGAAGTTTTTCAGTTTTTGTCGTTTCGAATTTCTTTTGAAGTGTGGCACCTTGCCCTCCATGGTCAGCTTATTGGGTTTGGTATTGGGTGGGAATGGAGGGCTGGTGGATGTCAAGCAAACCCAGCTCGGCTAGCAAGCAAAGATGACCACGGCGTTGTTGACTGGCATGGCGTGTGGTAAGCATGAACAGCAGCATGCGTTTTGCGTGGAAGTGACGGACATTGACGTGACGAGACGAAACAGACCTTCCCCATCCCGCTCCCACCACGCCCCTCCCGGCTCAGCACGGCACGCCGCGGCACGCAGTCTGACACTGCCACGGCCGTGACGCCATGCTCTGAACCAATCAGGTTCCACGATGAAGAGCACGCCAACCTGTTGAACTCGATGTGGCTCATCGCGATCACGTTCCTGAGTGTCGGCTTCGGTGACATCGTACCCAACACCTACTGCGGCCGAGGGATCGCGGTCAGTACGGGGGTCATGGTAAGTGTTTCGCCCAGTCGCCTCGGCGCGCCTCGCCGCGCCTCAGCGTCGGCCGCCGACCGGGACCCTGTCGGCGCACAGAATGAGACCAGGCTGTAGCCAGTTTTGGATCATACCACTTTCTCATTGCTTCACTGGTCATATTTTGGCGAAATGATCTCGCGAATCCGCTATTTTTATTCCTTTCTTGCAGTCAGATCCATTGCCACAATAATCAGCAGTTGCGACTTTAGTCATTTGCTTTGACGCGCGTTGATCGGAGGTGAATGAAAATAACCCCTTTTCCCAATATTCAAAGTTTCATGTTTTGTGAATGGTTCCTTCCAGTGCAAAGTGCGCTGTGTCTAGTTTCTCCTGGGGTTCATTTCACTTCCGGCATCGCGTTGTCACTATGCCGTTTTTCTCTGTGTTCAGAACAGGCTTTGCAACGATGTAATCGGTGTTTTCAGGGTGCTGGGTGTACGGCGTTGCTGGTAGCTGTCGTCTCGCGCAAGCTAGAACTGACGAGGGCCGAGAAGCACGTTCACAACTTTATGATGGACACGCAACTCACCAAACGAGTAGGTTCCCTTCACCATATGTTACCGATGGCCGGAATGCAGTGTGATAGCCCTGGTTCCTGTTTTAGCTGAAAAACGCCGCCGCCAACGTTCTTCGGGAAACATGGTTAATCTACAAGCACACACGCTTGGTAAAGCGCGTCCACGCCGGCCGCGTACGCACCCACCAGAGGAAGTTCCTCCTCGCTATTTATGCGTGAGTTTCCATTTTCTATTATTGTAATCAGTTGTGTGTGCGCGTGTGGTGACACTGCTTCATTCTATCTCTTTTTTCAGCTTGCGGAAAGTTAAGATGGACCAAAGGAAATTGATGGACAACGCTAATACAATAACAGACATGGCCAAGGTAAGAAGCAGTATTTATTTTATATTTCGGTCCGGTGCTTACCACTCTTAACCGGATGCTTTTTTTTCTCTTATTCAGACGCAGAACTCAGTTTACGAGATTGTCTCGGACATGAGCGGACGGCAGGATACTCTGGAGGAGCGCATCAACTCGATGGAGGAGCGCCTGCAGAACATCCAGGAGCAGATGGACCTGCTGCCGGAGCTGCTCTCACGCTGCATCGCTCAGCAGGCGGAGAAGGCTGAGCAAAGGCGCAACTTTTTGCACCCTGAGTCAGCCGCAGCCATCGCTCCCCTAACACCTAGCCACGGCCCAGGCCCCCCTGGCGGCGCGTCCGGCAGCGGGGGCGGACCAATGCCGGGGATGGGGGGAGGCCTTGGCGGGGGCCTGGGCGGCGCGTCTCCTGGTGGGGGGACTCTTGGTTCCCAAGGCGGGTGCTCCCTCGGGGGAACGGGATCCAACTCGATGAGTGGTTTCACGGTCCTCAGCTCGGGACCCAGTGGTTACATCCCCACCTCTGGGCCTCTAGGCCCTACCGGACATTTGGGGCCCACGATGTCTGGGCCGGGGCTTGGCCCGGGCTCTCTGGCGCTGACTCACTCCAGAAGTGTTCCTCATTCATCGGCTCCACACCCCTGGCCGGTGTCTCCCATACTGCCACCTATAAGCTCCCGAACACCCCATTTGGTTCCCGAACCACTAAAGCCCTGGACGCTGCCAGATGGCAACAACCCCGCAACCAGTACAAGCTGAGACCAGGCTTAAGAGCCCTTTTTTTAATGTAAGCAGTTAAGACCAGACCTGTGATAAAAGTCTGATTTCAAGGCGACAAATTACTTCAGATGAAACCATTATTTAGCGATATTAACAAAGTTTAAAAGTGATCTTTTTTTGTGACGAGTGTGTGAACCAACGTGGGAGACTTTGCTATTGAATGTTGCATTTATTTTGCACATTAAGTTAATGAATCTTCAATATTTTTGTTGAATGCGCGTGGAGAAGGGCCATACTGGTATTGGTTCTGACTTGGTGGGTTTTCTTATTTGACTCGGTATATTTCTATATTGAAACTGCTCCTATTGAAATTATGTTGAAAATATTACCTAGTTGTTTCATTACAATTACTTGCGCTCTGTAGGATCGTAAGTTACCCAGGCTTTGTCAAAACTTGTGGCAGGACCCCATTTTTACAACTTAAATATGACGTTCTGGATTTCTTTTTGAAACGTGTGTGAAACACTTAAATTTGCTTTGTGAACGAGAATTTAGAGCAGTTTTATTACGACTAAATATAAGTTGTACTTCTTAGCCAAACCAAGACACTTGTGACGAGGTTCACTTTCAGAACCAGGCTGTGCCTCTTTTCATACTTACTTCTTTGTTGGTGACTGACATGAAGAAATACTTATTTCGAAGACATTTTTGTATGTGTAAGTGTTTTAGAATAATGTGGCACTTGGGCGAACTTTTGCTCAGTAACGTTTCACTGTTCCAGTTCAAACGTTGTAGTGGGCGATCGAGCTGTCGAAACTGGTGCTAAACCATGTATCTTCTATTGATATCTATCGATTTAAAATGTGCTAAATGCCTGTAAGACGGAAAGAGCGTTATTCAACTTAACTCGCATGTGCCACAAAACGACGGCAACAATGACAAGAGAAATGTCATGCTTTCTGGGCTTTATAAAAATTACTTTTCCACTCTCCCTAATCAACAGTCACTTTTAAGTTACTGCGATTCACAAGCTCATACCACTGCCCGCAAGGAATTAAAAGCGCATCTAAAATGAACGCATTATATATCCTCCAGTCTAAACAAAAAGTGAATGTGCCTGCGTCACTTTCTAAAGAATACTCAAGTCTAGATGTTGTCCGTCTCGCGAAGGGCCTAAAACAACAGAAGTACTTATAAAGACGAAGGCATCAAAGTGATAAACTAAACAAATTTTTAAAAAACTAGGTTTTTTCTATAATTTTGTCGCGCCGATCCTAGCTTGCGATGCCCTCGATTCTAAAGGTGGAGTAAACCAATCAAGACCAAAATAAAATCCGTCACATTAGAAAAGATTCACTTGCTTTTTAGAACGCCTAGTTCATCGACCAAGATCGTTTTGTTTAGCTCTATTAACTCCATGCGAACGCGAGTTTTAGCTGCATTCTAACTATTTCAGCAACTTAGAAACACTGAGTTTACCCAGCTCTTGTGGATCTTAAATACTATTAAAATTAAATTTCATTACGTAGGATTTAGGTTTTCTCCAATGACAAGTGTGGTTAAATGGAACTCGAGAGAGAATAAAGTATTTGAAACATGGTGTTTGAAATTTTTACAAAAACACTAACTGATGACCAAGTGTATACAATTGACCTTCAACTTATGTAGACTTTGCAGGAACATTTATACTTTTCTTTATTTATGAAGATGTCGGACAGAAAAACTCATTTGTACATAAGAGTATTTATTATAAAAATTTGTAAATATTGTTGAGTAGTTTGTAAATGAAGTTGTTTGCATATCAGATATTTTCAAAATATTCATAGTTTATTTAAATTTGAAAATTAAGTTTATGCTATCATTTTGTGCGTAATAGGGTGAAAACATGCGTGATTATTCCAAATATTAGAAATTTCTCAATTTGTACCCCCAAAAATTATAACGCCCTAAGTTCTGAAAAAAACCTCTCTTATTCGACGATTTTGGTCCTTTAGCTTTCTTACTTCGCGTAAGACTTTAAGAACTTTGTTAAAATTTGTCATACATTAATGAATATTTCTTCTTTAGGAAGAAGCACGTGCCTTGAACCTGTTGACAGTTTCAGAAATGTATTACTTCAGGATCTGTCTTGTTTCATTCTTCTTTTAAAAGTTTTTATGTCTGAAAAAGTAAAACGTGTCCATAAAGACAATGCTAATTCGATTGCGTGGGCGTTATCACAGTTGTACATCGAATGATATGATTTGTGATAAGTAAAGTTTGGCCTTTTTTCTGCTCGTTTATGGGAGGAGGCGTGGAGTTAGCTTTGATCTCAGTTACAGTTCTTTCGCATAAAGATTAACTAATTCTGTATAAGGTCTGTTTTAGAGGATCGAGTTAGCTTCAGTTTCTGTCTTTTTCTCTCGGTTGTTTTCGTTGCTTGTTGACTGACGCATCTCCCGTTGCTGAAAATATATATGTATAATTAAAAGCCGTAATCTAGTATGTCACATAGCCTCGGGTTCCTTCTGAAGTTTAGAACAAAAACTTACTGCACACTGTATTGTGTCTCCATTGGTACCTTTTTTACCAGTTCTGTAAATTTAATTTTGTTTCAGATATAAATCGTGTAACAATTCTCCAATCCCATTTCGAATAGCATCTTTTAAGGAGAAAAAATTATGTCGTAAACAAACCTGTACTTAGTTCATCGTCAATCGAAATGCTTTCTAATGTTTTGGACAAATGTGTTGTTTTCCAGACAACTGTCGACAATTTGCCTAACCGTCGGCCAAACATTTGCTTGAACGAGTCATCTTATAAACTTGCCTTGACCTTTCTTTGGCTTGGCCAAAAGTACACAAATGTGCTCAAATGTCCCATACGTCAAATTATCTTTTAAGTTGTTTGGTTGTGTGATTAGAAATTGGGACATGACTGCACAGTTTCAAACCAAGTTAGATGATTTTTTTGTGAATGTGTGCTTCTATGATGTCGAACTCCTGTTGCATCCCGTAGGCAACATGCTTCCTTTATTTAATTTTCCCCAAAACATCATGTGCTCAGGTAAACATTTGTTTTCAGGATTTGGGTGTGAAGTGCATGGGGTTGTTATGATAACGTTTTAACTTACTTAATAAAAAGGCATGATAATGCCACCTTACTTCCTGTTAAACAGTTATTTTCTACGCCTCTTCGGACCAGTGTACGAATATGAGATTGCAGTGGTAGAGCCCCTCTGCAGCCATCACCATCACAAAAAGAACAGAGAAATTTGTTAAATTGACACAATTTATTAGCTGGGATCAGCTTGTGAGCTGACTTGCTGCTTGCAGCATGAGGGAAAAGATGCCATTGTCGAAGCGAAGCAACTGTGATGGAGATCCGTCTTCTGTGACTTTCCCATTTTCAAGGACTATGATTCTGTCACAATCCAGCAGCGTGGAAAGGCGGTGCTGGAATCAAAGAACGCGTGAAGTGTATCGTGTTAAAAAACAGTGGTGAAGGCAAGGCCTCTTGCGCTTGCCTGCGTAGCATTAAGGTGCTCACAAAACTCGTCTGTGGACCCAGTACACTACCCGAAGCACATGCTTGTAAGCACGCACTTCGAGGCGTGTACGAAGAGCGCTTTGTTGCAAAGTTTGTCAACTTACCGCTATGATGAGCACTGTCCGATGAGCAAAGGCGCTTAAAGCTACAGAGAGAAACGCGTTTTCAGTCGTTGGATCCACTGAACTTGTTGCTTCGTCCATTACAAGAACGGCTGCATTTTGCAGAATAGCTCTGGCCAGGCAAAATAGTTGGCGCGTCCCAACGCTCAGATTTTCGCCTCCTTCTTTTAATACAGCACCTAGACAGAAATTTTTAACTTAAAACTTGATAATTTATTTGCCTTTCTTTATGGCTTATAGAAATGCATACTTAGGCCCCCTGGAAGTGCCTCAACCATGCTCTTCAGCTGAGCTACAGCAAGGCTTTCCCATATTTTATCATCGGAGTAAAAACCGTTTGGATCCAAATTATCTCTGTGGGAGTAAAAAACTTTCATTAAAAATAATTAAATAATAAGATTGCTACGCTGTGAAATGCCTCACCTTATAGTCCCGCTGAACATAACTATGTCTTGCGGTATCACAGATAGTCTTGAACGAAGCAGCTGTAAAGGAAGTTTCGATATATCTACTCCGTCCATCGTTATACAGCCTTCCGAAACGTCAAGCATTCGGAAAAGTGACATCACAAGTGAGGATTTGCCACTCCCTGTGCGCCCACAAACGCCGACCTGCGTACAAATATTATTTTAAATAGAGTATTAAATTTGGAGAGAGTAAATAATCCATCCCTAGATACATTTAATACCTTTTGGCCCGCTGGAATATGCAGGTTTATATTCTTTACCACTGGATCTCGATTTTCGTCATATCGCAGACTGACCCCTTTGAATACGATGTCACCTCGCTCGGGCCATGTCGCGGAGACTTGTAAACCTAACAATGTAAAATTTCCCTTCAGCGTACTTAGCTACTCGTTGGCCACTTTTTCATTCCTATCGGGCATACCTTGGGTATTGTAGTCTTCCATTTCCATTTCTGCGTACTGCTGCACTCTTTCGACTGACCCCATGTACATCTCAACATCTGCAAGGAACTTGACGACCCAGTTCAGATAAATAGGAACCAACAAAGTGTAGTTTATTGCGAGTCCGACCAGCGATGGAGAGACAGCTTGAGGGTAGAAATGGGCTGCAGTCAATGAACCAATTATTGACACTAAAACTATGGTACCTCCCATGTAGTCCTGTTGATGATAAAAAAAAGTTAATTAATAGCAGGAGAGAGGCGATACCATGGAGCGCTTTTGACCCATCTCGTGCATTTTGAGTTTTCAGCATATTTTCTCGTCTCTATAGCATTTGAACCCCCGGTTGGGGTCTAAATGGATATCATTTCCAACGGACTATGCGCACGTACAACGGTTTTAATTCCATTAACACGAGACGGGCTAAAAGCACTCCGCTTTTGATTTCTTTGTTCGTTGGGTTGTTTCCTTACAAGAGCCACTCCCAACCATCTGTTTGCAGCACTAAGAACTAGGAAAGTGTTAGTATTGATGTCCATTCTTTCCAACATAAGCTCCATGAAACGAGACTTTTGGCCAAAGGCTCGAACGGTCGCAAGCCCGCCTAAAGTTTCCGAGAAGAATGAAGAAACCGGAGCACGCGTCATACTATCCAGTCGGTGAAGCTCTCTGAAAAGCATACAAAGGAAAGTCAAGTGCATTGTGCACGTTGTTATGTGTTCATTCTTACGGAAACTCATACCTGGTAGAGACACGATAGAAATGTTGAATAATGTAGTAAACAAGGCACATGGGTAGTGCCGGAAGCAGAAACCATGGCGACAGAATTGCATTTACTACTATCGCAGAAACACACAGCGACAAGAATTGCATTAATCGTTGAATAGATGTTGCTAATTTCTGTAAAGAATTGAGCGTTACTTTGCGACTGGAGGGAGATTCTCTATCACAGTGAACTCCATACTTACTTTATCGATCACGGCGATGTCTGTTGACAGGCGGTCAATGACTCGACCGATGGGTGTCATGTCGAAAAACTTGACTGGTGAGCGAAGTAGATTTGACAGCAAGTTTTGGTGCAACCAGTGGCGAGCCCGTGCTCCTGCCAGCTGGCCGACTAAATTTGACGACAGTGACAGCAGCATGGTCACCACGGACAGCGCCGAGTATATGAACAAATATTTAAGCATCTGGAAGCATGCCAAACATTTCAATGCAAAACATTGCAAATCAAATTTGGAGAACAAAAATTTGTCTGGAATAGAGGAACATTGGGAAAATCGGTCACCTCCATTTGGAAATGTTTCTTGTCTTGATTTGTGTCTGGCGTCGTTCCATTGTAGGCAGTCCAGTCACTGAGCCAGAAGTCAGTGCACACGCGCAGGCCTTGCCAAGACAACGTCGATAAGAAATAAGCGACAGCCACTGGAATGGTGCAGGCCTTTGCATACGTGTAGTAGACGCGCTGGGGAACTCGCCCGTTCTTTCTCCCTGCTTCTACTATGGACTGCCTGTCACCCTGTTCAACTGCACGTCATGTTTAGATGGACTCGTGTATGTTCACTCGTGATTTTTTTCGGTATCATGTTAACCTACTGGTAACTTCGGTGGCGCTGTCGTCGGCGTCCGTTTCTGCATAGTATGTGTACTCTGCAGTGTAGACTTGGGTCTCTGTTGCGCTGGAACTCCTGCAACAGTTTTAACCTCTTTTGAGAAACGGTCTTGGTCCAAAAGGGCTTTAATTTTGCTTGTAAAATAAGAACTTACCTTCGGGAACTGCTGACCAAACCCTCGGGTGCGGGTGGCAATGTCGAGCTAATTTTTCTCTCAACCAGGCTGAAACAAACCCGTGGTCCCAATAACACAAATTCAGTACCAACGTTTGTAAACATTCTATTAACTTAGAATTTTCACAGTCTTCCAGTCTGTCTTGCCTGGATTGGGTGGTCCAGGCGCGGCTGGGGCACTGGGCCATGTCGCGGGGCCTGAGCGACGCCACCCTGGTGACCTTGCGCCGCCAGGCGGCCGGCACGGTGGCGATGGTGCTCCTGGTGCGTCGGAGGGGCTTCTCCCACGCCACTGAGTCGTGCAGCGGGTTGGCGGGGGGCGCGGCGTACTCGGGCACGGGGAAGCTGTGCGTGCAGTGGTTGGTGCGGTACAGTGACCGCGACTGCCGCCTGCTGAAACGCTGTAACGAGTCACGTTATCACGCGAGGAACCTTGGCCTTTCACAGCAAATTACAGTGTAGTGTTTCGTAAGTTCCGCACAAAATTGAGCAAGCGTGTAGAAAATGCTTACCCGGAAGTGACGCTGGGGCGACACCACCTCGGTGCGCTGCAGGCCGATGCGGGAGACGAGGCGCACCAGCTGCCACCGCTCTCTGGCCGTGCGCTCGCCGCGCAGCACGACGTCGTGGGGCGAGTCCACGGCGGCGGCCTTGGGGTCGTCCAGGTCGTCCAGAGAGACGGTGAGCGCTTGCTGCCACGCCTGGCCCAGGTCGGGCCGCTCGGCCTGGATTTTGCTCAGAGTGCCCTGGGTGGACACTTTCCCGCTTTCCATCACAATTATCTGCGGTTTAAAAATGTTCTCACTTAATTACTTTGTAGTTTATTCGTGATGCCGCAGCAATGCAGTTTATCGCTTGGCTACGCACAAATTTGTGCATTTCAAAACGTTCGCTCAATTTTGGACTAAGCTACGGAGTTATTCGGTTTAAAAGCACTTGAATTGGATTCGCGCGCTGAAACCGCGGTTGACTTACGTAGTCCGCCTGGTTCAGAAGGGAGAGGCAGTGAGTGGCAAGAATGACAGTCCTGCCACGTTGCTTGAGAAGCTTCAGGAAGCCCTCTTGCACGAGGTGCTGCCCGACCTGGTGGTCCAGTGCTGACAGGGGGTCATCCTGCAAGCCAACACGTATTAGTTCTCGGATCATTGCAGTGAAAGGAATTGTTTCTCGGAACTTTACCATGAGCACGGTCGTCGCGTTGGAGTAGAGCGCTCGCGCGATGGCCACTCGGTGCTTTTGGCCTCCCGACAAGTTGATCCCCCTCTCACCGATTTCGGTAAGGTCTTGTGCCGGCAAGATGTCCAAGTCAGGCTGCAGGGCACATGCGGCGATCACTTCACCGTACCGACGCCTTCTCATTGGCTGCCCGAACAGTATGTTCTCTCTGACATTTGCGTTCAGCAGCCACGGTTTCTGGGAGCAGTACGCAACGGAGGAGTCTCTACAACAAGTTATACAAGTTCCAATTTTCCAATGTATTTTTTTTTTCAATGTGGCCAAGCATGCATTTGTAAGTGTGTACTTGGCCAAGCATGCGTTTGTAAGTGTGCACTTTGTAGACAGTTTGGTTCGTAGTGTGTACTTGTCCTACACTTGGACTAAGGCGTACTCACTGGCTCCACTTGACTGGGTATCTGCCGTCCGAGGAGCTCATCTCCCCCAAAAGTGCGAGCAGGAGCGATGTCTTGCCGCTGCCGATGGCCCCAACCACCAGTGTTATCACCCCTACAACAATGGAATGATTGGGACAAAGTGACGGACGCGTGTCGCGGGGGTCAACAGTGGCTCACCTTTTGGCACTGTCACGTCGTTTAAGTGGAGGACGTGCCCCGAGCTCCAAGAGAAATTGCCGTCGCTTATAGAGACGACGCTTCCTCTCCCTGCGGTCGAGATGGTGGCGGGAACTTTGGCCTCGGAGTCATGCTCTATCGCTGGACTCAGATAATCTCCAGTGGAGTTTGGTTCCCCTTCATGTCCATCTTTGTCTTCCTCTGGCTCTTTCATTCCACCCGCCGCGGAAGCCGCACAGCTGAATACGAAAGGATTGCCGTCGGTTTCGTACTCCAGGACGTTTGCTGTTTCTGGTTTTGAGAAAAATGCTTCCAATCTCTTTGTGCTGACCTTGAAATAATTATTCAACAAAATCCCACATTAGGGGAAACCTTAAAAATTACTTATTCTGGCACTTGTGGCGAAATTGTTGCAAATCGCATCTATATCTATTATTTACCATGGCGCTGATAATGATTGGCACCGTGATTGGAAAAATGAAGAGTGGAACAGTGAGCTGGTTGAACAGCGCCAGGCTGGCGAACACGTTGGCCGTGGGGAGGGGAGCCTTTTCCACCATCATGTAAATGCCGAATGTCACTAGAGTGACGATGGCCGAGGACGCGTGGGTCAAAAAGGCTGCAACAAGGGCTAATTGAGTGACAGCCAACTCCAGAGCCCTGCATGGGTAAACGCAACAGTGTGTGTTTCTGTCAGGCTTAACAGTTGGAGCGCGGACTTACTCATGACAGCCCAATGAAGGGAATCCACGTTCAACAGTCGCAGCTCTCTGTTCCTAGCGAGTTGGACCTTTTTCTCGTACTGCTCCTCCCAGCTGGACAGTTTGATGACCTTGATGCCGTGGACTACTTCGTTTATTCGCCGTAATCGTTCGTCGTTGGCCTCCTGCAAATATTCCACCGTGATTGCACATTGACTGCAACTTGAATGCACAGCCTTGAAAACAAAATTGCACGTACTGATATTGATTTGGAGTTGGCAGACATTTTCTTTCCTATGGCGAACTGCAGGGGGGTCATCACTGCTACGCACAGCACCGCACCAATGAGAGCACTGATACCAAGCTGGTAGTGCAACAGGAACATGAGAGCTGCTATCTGGACAAATGGAAAATGAAAAAGTCCATTAGTGCAATTAACACAATAATGACACTGTTATCGGATGTGAAGAGAAAACCTACCTTAACAGGAATAGCCCAAACGTAATGGCAAATCCATACAAATGACATGACGTTGTAGGTGTCTTCTGATATGAGATTGATTATTGTTCCGAAGTCTGTGTGAGAAGTTGATGCACTTTGTGGGCTCGACGTTGTGTCGTCTCCACTGGGAATGCTTTTCTCTCGTTTTTTCGTCGGTTGAACTTTCCCCAGAGGAGACTCATCCGAAGCGCAAGTGTCCTTCTGTAATTCATCACAATCCTCCTGTGAAAAACTCCACAAGGGGAGTCTCAACGATTTGTCGTAAATCATCGCCTGTTGAAGACATAATTATTGCAGCCTCCGCTTCTGAATAAACCGATTTTATTTCAAACAATGTGCATTTTACCTACTTGCAGTGCTGCTTTTATGCGAATGCCTTCAACATTTATGAGATGTGTGCAACTTTGGGAGAACGTTCCTTGGGCCAGGGCAGATAAAAATACCAAGACGCCCATCACGTAGCCATTGCTAAAGAATTCGGCCACGGAAACGTACGATCCTACCTGAAATTTGCAGAACACTCGCGACTTTCATTTGAATAATTCAATCGTCAAAGTAAGTGGCTTCGATAGCTTTTTTCTCTGAAAACTGGTACCTGTTCATCTGTCCCCTGGGTTGGTTTCGCGCCAGGCGGTTTCTGGACGTACGAAACAATGACAGAAATGCCCATCGGCCCAATGAACCCGACCATGTCTCCAGACAGTTTAAACACGCCACTCAGGGCCAGCATTTTCCAGGAGCCGTTGAAAAAACATCGCCACAGGGCGACAGGATCGCGTCTCGTCTCCTTGAATAACAGAGTTTGTTTTTAGAGAAGGGAAATCTGAGAGCGGTCTGAGGGCGGTCGCTCAAGTGCCTCACCTTGATGGAGTTATAAATGGTCTGGAATTTCTCGAAGTGAACAGCAGTGCTTTCCTGGTGCGGAATCCTTCCCAGGTCCTCGAGCTCCAGCGGACTGGTGTTGCCCAGACGCAGCAGCGGCGTCAACCACGAGAAGGTAGCCTTCGAATACAGACTCGCCTCGTCATAACGGTAGCTGGAAAACCCCGCACAGAATAAGTCCTCCTCTTCAAGGTGCTTTCCACTTTGCTAGAATCAGAGGGAAATCCATTGAAGCAACACCCGTCGCGCCCAGGCCTGGGCCCAGGCCGCACTCATAAGCTTGTTTTATTTCTCTTACCCGCAAAGCGGCGAGGTCGACGGCGGCGGCGAGGGCGTACAGCCCTCCACTGGCGCACCCAAGGAGCGGCCTCATGTATGCAAAGCTGGCCCCGCCCCAAACCACCATCTGCATCACTGTGAGAATCCTGGCAGCAAAATTTCCAAATTATTTTTCCGGAGTACCTGCCTTACAGCGGGGAAAAGGGGGACCGTCTCGTATGTGCTGTGGTCTTTGATTCTCCAAGTGTCTACCCAAATTTTGACAGTGTACTCGGGGTGCTTGGCGTCCTTGCCTACCTTGCGGCCGCCATGATGGCTCCACACGCGGCCAGGAAGGCCCTGGGCAGCCAGCCCTGGCCGGCGGCCTGGCCGCTGAGGTGCGCGTCGAGGAACTCGGCGGGGAACCAGAGCGCCACGGAGCAGGCCGCGGCCACGAGGGGCGAGGCCGCGGCGCCGGGCGAGGGGCCGGCCAGCGCCACCAGGGCCTCGGCCACCTCCCCGCACAGCGACAGCAGCAGCGACACCGACACCAGCGGACGCACCGTGCGCACCAGCAGGCCGCGGCGGCAATGCGTCCTGCAGGCCGGGAAGGGGACCGAGTTACAGTGGGCCAGGCGGACAAAACTCGAGTCGCGTTTCGAGCTCCAAAGACACTAAACAGGGCTCGAACCGAATGCGTGACTCCACCGATGGATTCCTCGTTCGGAGAGCAATCCATTGGTGGGGTCATACGTTCGGTTCGAGTCCCATTCAGCGCCTCTGGAGCTCGAAACGCGTCCGGGATTTCGACCGCCTCCGCCGGTCTTCTGACCCACTGTGCAGCGTCCCGCGTCACTCAGATGTCAGGAACGACAACTTATTTTCCGTTCTTTACGGGTGCACTGTCCTTCCCCTGCCTTGCCTGTGCGGGTCCTCGCGGCCGGAGCAGCGCAGACACATGAGGACGAGCAGCGCCAGGTAGGTGGCGGTGAGCGCGGTGACGGTGTTGACGACGTGGCCGTGGCACGCCGACTCCCAGGCAGTGGCGTTGCCGTGCGCCGCGCCGGCCGCGCCGCACAGAAGCTTCATGCTGCCACCTTATCCTTCCACACTCCGAGCGCTGCACTGGTTTCACATCCCACGACGCCGCGTCGTCACTCACAGGTGGGACTTGACTTCGAGTCTTTCCGGGTGGAACGGGCCGGCGTAACTCAAAGTCCGCCCCAGTCACTCCGAGTCCTCTTCAGCTGCAGGTGGAGCGGGGCGGCGTGACCCCAACCTCAGTCACAGGTGCGACAGGGTGACGTACTCCACGTCCTGCTCAGTCACAGTTGGAATGCCGATCCTTCCTCGGCCACGCGCTGGCGGGACAGGGCGACGGAGTCCTCAGTCACGGGCAGGACGTCGTCGGCGACGTCGGCGCGGCGGCTGCGCGCCAGCCGAGGCGGCGGAGGCCGCGACCGTGCAGGGAAAGCCATGAAGCGCTCAGTGCTGCCTCCGCCGGGCGACTGGGGCGGCCTGCTGGGGCCTGCAGTGGCCCCTCCCCCTTCCCCCTCCCCCTCCCCGCCTCGTCGTGGACCAGCGGCACGGCTCGGGGGACGCCGCACGCCGCGGGTCGTTGGAGAGTTAACACCCTTCCTCTTTTGAGAAGCCTCCCGCCCGGGAAGATAGAGCGCGATGAAAAGAAGTCGCTTTCGACGCCGTGTCGGGAAATTAGTGTGGGAAGCCGCCTTTCCTCCTCGTGGAGATTTTCCCGTTGTTTTGGTGAGAAAAGTCACCAACAGGGTTTCGGCCTGAATGCGGGAGGCGGACCGGCCACCGATTTGCCCCCTTCATGAATGGGGACCCAGCGCCACCGACGCTGATTCAGTATAAACGAGTCCTTACTTTCCTCTCGGTGCCCCGCTAAAAGAGAGAGAAAGAAGGGAACAGAAAAAGCCGAAAACGTCGCTCCACTTTGTGTTTTTGTTTCGTTTTTGTTTTCGTTACACACGCTAATTGCAGCGTGCAGATGGCGCCGTTCTCGTGATGCGCTCCAAATTACAATGCGCGGCCGGTTGCCAAGCTGCTGCGGAAAAAGGAAGGGCTCGGGGCGCTCTGTCTCTCTCGCGCCCTGGCGGATCGCGCGAACGCGTGGAACGCCCCGCGAGTGCGAGAGAGACGGAGAGCGCCGTGTTTCGGAATCAGCCCGCTCGTCGGCGCTGTGCGGGGGCGGAGGAGCCATGGCGGAGCCGTCTCGGCGTCTCCAGGGCTGGCTGGCTGGCTGGCTGCTTGGCTTGCTGGCTGGCTCCGCGTTTAGTGCCCGTACGTGCGCAATCTGGCCGCATCGCCGCCACGAATTGGTCTCCTTCCTGCTTTACATTGCTCCACGGTTTTCGGGACGGTCCCATCCAGGACTCTTCTTTCCCGCCCACTCCCTCTTTGCCCTTCTCTCTCTCTCCCTCTCTCTCACTCTCTCTCTCTCTCTCTCTCTCTCTCTCTCTCTCTCTCTCTCTCTCTCTCTCTCTCTCTCTCTCTCTCTCTCTCTCTCTCCTCTCTCTCTCTCTCTCTGCCCCCCTTTTCCCCGGCCTCGCTCCCCTCCAGTGCGTTCCATCTGCTCCGCTGCCTCGTCTGGCCGTCCCAGCGTGCGCGGGAAGACGATATGTTTAAACTAGTCGGCGAAAAGTTCAGTCCCTAAAATGTCATTAGAGAACTGAAAATTTACGGTGTCGTTCTTTCTCCGGCCTGGCGATAGATGGACCGGTAGGGGAACAACTCGGCTCGAGACATGGATGGCGCCTGTGAAGGTGCAGGTAGGCCGGCCCGCCACTCTCGGCTGGTCAACGGGTTGCCTACCCGTCGCCTGTCAGGCTGCAGGTAGGCCGGCCCGCCACGCTCGGCTGCTCGGCGGGTGGCCTACTCGCCAGCTGTCAGGCGCCTCCGGCTGCCCGGTTGGCTCGCTGTCTGTCCACCACTCAACGCCTCTCCCACTTCCACGGTCCGGCCGAAAAATGGACGTACAGTCACTGCGGGCGTTTCGAGTTACGCCCGCCGGAACGCCGTCGGCCCTTAGCGTCAGTCACTCACAGCGCTCAGTGGGCCAGGACTGTAGACGCGTTTTGAGCTCCAGAGTCGCTAAACAGGACTCGGGCCGAACGTGTGAGCCCGCCAATGGATCCCTCGTTCGGAGAGCAACCCATTGGTGGGGTCACACGTCCGGTTCGAGTCCCATTTAGCGACGCTGGAGCTCGAAACGCGTCCGGGATTTTGACCACCGGCGCCAGTCTTCTGGCCCACTGTGAGGCCAACTCCTCCCGGTTTGATCGCCTGCCGATACTCCGCGCGGGCAGATGCGCGCCGGGGCCCGGCCCGGCAAGGTCACGACGGCGACCTCAGCGCGCGCGTCATCGCGGCGGCCGGTCCGGGAACTACTCGCGAGTACAGTGACGTTCGTTGAAGAGACGCAGAATCTTCGGCGGCCGTCTGTCCGCGTGCCAGCGGCGGCGGGGCGGCCTGCGTCGGCCTGGCGTCGGCCTGGCGGACCACAGTCCCGGACCGCAGTCCCGGACCACAGCGCCCGCACCGGCCGCCCGGTTCGGATCCGCGTCATGCGCGTCGTGTGGCACTAGAACAAGTCTCTCTCTGTCTCTATCGCCGTGTGTGACTTCGGCTTCCAGTGGACTTGGACAAATTCTTCTCGCCATGCTGCGAGCAAGGCTGCGAGCCTGGGCCTCCGTCGGCGTGGTGCTTCTGCTGCTGTGGCGCCCCGGCGTCTCGTACAGAGGTGATGGTCATGAAGTTCGCTTCACTCGTGTAAATTTTGTCAGAATGTCTGAAACATGTCTGAAATCCTGATCAAAATTCGCGCACCTCTCAAAGCTGAAATTCTGAAAACTTACTCTGATATTGACGGTTTGAGTTCTAAAGACTTCCGGGAGATGTGTTCAGCTTTCAGAGGTGCGTGAATTTTGATCAGGTTTTCAGACAGGTTTTTGACATTCTGACCAGATTTACACGAGTGTTTCTCTCTCGCGGAATCGGCGGCCGCGGTTCGTCGTGACCCACGACGGCGGCGGCAAGCTCCTTGCGCGGAGGCCAGCACTCGCCGAACACTGTTTTCGTCGCTCTGTCTCTCTCGCACTCATGGGGCGCCCCGTAAGGGTGCGAGAGAGACAGCGGGCCGGTGGTTCCTAGAGCTGGCCGCCGTGCTTTTTATTATCGCCCGTCTGCCTGCAGAGAGCGATTCCGTCGTCGCGCTGTCTCTCTCGCTCGCGTGGGCCGTCCCCGTGCGCGTGCGAGAGAGACAGCGCGACGCGGCGTGCCCGGCGTGCCCGGCTCGACCACGACTTCCTCGCTCGTCCATAGATCACTGCCTCTCTTGTCCCGCGCGCCGGCCGCGGCCCTTACTCAATGGGGGGAACTTTAAATGGCGCTGGGGAATTTCGGCGACGCGCGCGCATTGTCGGCGCGAGATGGATGGCACTGTAGAGGTGTGTGTGTGTGCGTGTGTGTGTGTATTAGTCGGTGTATGACCTGAGGGCAAAACGACATTTGAGACACCTGAAAATGGCGTCACTTGTGTCAAAACACGCGAGAGCGAGACGGATGACGACGTGCTGCCGATCGGCCTTGACATATCGACTGTCCCAATTTGGATTCGAGAAAAGGGGGGGGGGGGATCTGAAGCGATAAGACAAGGCGGGACGGGCGGTTCAATATATTTCGGATATTTTTTATTTTTTTGCTATTGCTTCTTTTTTGCAGTGGACTTGTTATTGTTGCAGCGGCCCGGCACCAGCCCCCCGGCGGCGCCGTGTACGACGTGGAGGTGCGGGAGGTGGACTCCGAGACGCTCCGACAGCTTCTGGCCGGCCAGCGCGGCCAAGGTGATGCACAGTGGGCCAGAGGACCGGCGCGCAGGCGGCAAAAACTCCAGACGCGTTTTGAGCTGCAGAGTCGTTAAACAGGACTGGAACCGAGCGTGTGACCCCACCAGTGGATTCCTTGTTCGGAGAGCAATCCATTGGTGGGGTCACACGTTCGGTTTTCTTCCCAGTGTGCTCATCGCCTTCCCGTTCGCCTGCAGGCCAGGGCCACTACCCGCCGCAAAGCCCCAACCCCTACGGCCCCAACGGCCCGGGCCACTGGTACCAGCGGCCGCCGCAGCAGCAGCTGCCAGGGGCCGGGGCCGGCACCGGCCAGGCCAAGGCGCACTTCGTGTCGCCCAGCGGCCAGGTGTACTCGCTCAAGGAGATGAACGGCGTACAGGTGCTGGTGGGCCCGGACGGCCGCTGGTTCCCCTTGAACGGCAACAACATGAACGGGCCGCACCGTGGCGGTGACGGTGCTGATGGCGACCGCGACGACAACAGATATGACCTGCCGACAACCAGGGGTAAGGTCCGGAGAGAATCTTGAAGCGACCTGCAGATAGTGAGACGAATGAAAAGGATGCGGACCTTGACACGATTGCCCGGCAGGTCCGTCGCGCCATCCCCCAGGCCCGACGGGGCCGACGGGGCCGACCTTCGACGACGACGGCCCGTCCTACGACCGCAAGGGCGGCGACGGCCCCAAGGGCACCAGGGACGCCGAGGACTGCGTGGCCTCGCAGACGACGATCAACGGCGGCAGGAAGACGTGTCGCTACCAGCTGCTCATCGACGAGCACTTCGACGTGTTCAACCTGACGCTCTGGAAGCACGACGTGCTCATGCCCGACGAGCCGGTGAGTAGCAGTGCCGAGCATGCACGGGCCAGAAGACGCGTTTTGAGCTCCAGAGTCGATAAATGGGACTCGTACCGAACGTGTGCCCCACCAATGGATTGCTCTCCAAAAAACGAATCCATTGGTTAGGTCACACGTTCGGTTTGAGTCCCGCTTAGCGGCTGTGGAGCTCAAAACGTGTCTAAAATTTTTGCAAACTCCACCTTCTGGCATGAACACCGCCTCGGCCTGTTTTTTTTCTTTTTTTTTTGCCTTTTTCTGATTTGCATTTTCTTAGTGTAGGATTTCGAGTTCGTGGTGTACGACAAGGACCCCGACAACAGCTACGTGGATAAGAGTATCCTGCACATCAAGCCCACCCTCCTGGAGGACGCCTACGGCGCTGGCTTCGTCATGAACGGGACACTGAACCTTGAAGAGTAAGTCAGGAAGGTCCTTTGATTTCGCAGTGAATTCCGGTGCATTTTAGAGTTTGACACTCCCCGGCAGGTGCACCTCCCCGAAGCGCGAGGAGTGCTCGCGCACGGCCAGCACGTACAGGGTGCTGCCGGCGGTGCGGTCGGCGCGCCTCACCACCAGGGACTCGTTCACCTTCAAGTACGGCATCGTGGAGGCGCGCGTGCTGGTGCCGGAGGGCGACTGGATCTACCCCGGTAACGTACTCGAGTCTTAATTGTTTTTGATTGTACGCGCCAAGCGTGAAAGGCTACCCCAGCACCAGTGCCGCCACGCAGGCAAATACTTCCACGATGGACCACTGTTGAAATGGTTACCAACCTCAACTCGATTTAAATAACTGTTTTGAAATTCGATTTCGTTTGAGGACTTTTCTAGATTTTTCTAGATTTCATTCCATTTGGAGAATTCTTTTGAAGATATGATTCGATTTTATTAATTGATTCGGTCTGACTGTTCGGCTCTGGTCCGCAGCCATCACGCTGGACCCCGCGACACCGGTGTACGGCAAGTGGTACGCGGGCGGCCAGATCCGCCTGCCCTACACGTCGGGCAACCGCTTCCTCGCGCGGCGCGTCGACGGCGCCAAGACCGGGCTGCAGGTGATGCACGCCGGCGTGGCGCTGGGCAAGGCCACGGGGCAGGACATCCGGCCCACACTGCTGGAGAAGGAGGTGCGTGCCTCCAACGGCAGCAACTGGAGGAAGAAGCACTTCAGGGTGTACCGGGCCAAGTGGACGCCGGGTAAGACAACAAAACCCAATCAGCGCAAAGTTTCTATTTTTTACTACTATTTATTTTTAAAATTGGTTATTTCAGAGTACATCGAGTTCTCCCTGGACGGCAAGCCCATATACACGGTCCGGCCGCCCCCCAATGGCTTCGTTAGTATGACGGACAGCCCCGGAGACCACCCGTGGCGCACCGGCTCCAACATGGCCCCCTTCGACCAGGAGGTGAGGCAGCCATCACGTCTTTATTCACTTCTTCTTGGCGGTGCCGAAAAAATTGCTTCGATTCGTGTTGAAAGTGAAATTTGCCCACCTTTCCGGCGGCCTGCCTTGTAGGCCCCTGGATCCGCGCTGCGCGATAACTAAACAACACTTGTTTGCCGCAGTTCTTCCTGTCGCTGGGCGTGGGCGTCGGCGGCGTCAACCGTTTCCCGGACGGTGGAGCCAACGGCGAGTACAACGAGCACCCCAAGCCTTGGAAGAACAGCAGCCCCAAGGTGACCAACCTGACGAGACGCTACATTTAAGTTGAACAGTGTACCCACAACTATTCGCGTTCTTGCATGCAAACATACATGTCTGCTCGTTTGACTCAGTATCACACCCAGCTGAACGTCGTCTGTTATTTTGGGTTAGAAAATCCATCGGCTCACTGTCGCATTTCTATTGTGCTTTCATTCGTGTTTCAGGCTCTCCTGGACTTCTACAAGGCGCGCGACCACTGGTTCCCGACGTGGTCCAACCCCAGCCTGGAGATCGCGCACCTCAAGGTGTGGGCGCTCTGAGCCCCGTCTAGACAGGCAAAAGCTGGGCAGACAGGAATTTGTTGCGATGTCTGTCGTCCGAACTGGAAACCCCTGAAGGCTGTGAGAGTGAGAGGACGCATCGCTTAACGTATTTTTTTAAAAAATTTTAGGTTTAAGTGTATATTTGGTCTGGCGCCTCGTAACGAATTGCCATTGGCGTTTCTATGGTATTTCTAGGATTAGGTTGGCACACGTGTTCGCGGCAGAGGCATCGCGCGAGGCATCTCTGCCTCGCGCTAAGAGCATCGCGGCGTGTGCTTGTCTGTGATCACATGTAGTTTTACAGTGCGGGAAACTTTGGCGAGAAACAAAGGCAGTGGGTGGTAGGACAGTTGTTTTTTTTTTTATTGGTTAAATTAAATATAAAAATAAATAAACTTATCGTAAAAGTGCGATTTGCTTTTTGGCAGATTGGTGTCACAGTGCCCACACTTTGGCGTAGCTGACTTGCAGGAGGGGCAACTGCCACGTGGGGTACCACTGGTCTTTCGCCTTCCAAAAGTTGAGCATTGCCTGCAAGAAGGGAAATTCCTTTCTAAGTTCGCTCGTTACAAATTGTATAACTCACATAAGTGGCTCAAAAGGTCCTACAGTTCACCAGTGTCGAAAGGATTCCTTATCAGGCAAGTCCTCCGGCTGCTTAGACAGGCAACCCTTTCGACGCTGGTGCATTGTGGGAAGTTTCGCAAACGGTGGCAACGCTGCGCCACCACACTGGTGCGTCACGCACCTTGGGACTGGTGTTCTTCCAGGGCTTGGGGAACTCGGCGTTCTGTCCGTTGGTCACGTTGTCCGGGAATCTGTTGAGGCCCCCGACGCCGAGGCCGATGGACATGTAGAACTGCAGCACAAGGGTGCAATACTCAGGTCCAATTTATTACTATTTGAGTCTCAACAGCTCAGTGGATTTGCGTACCTCCTGGTCGAAGGGGGCGTTCTTTTCTCCGCCGGCCCAGGGACTCTTGGCCGGGTCGGGCGAGAGACTGGCGAAGCCTCCCTCGGGCACGGCGATCTTGCGCCCCATGGACTCGCCGTCCACCCAGTACTCGAAGCCGTCTGCGAGGGAAGGGCTTGTTAGTGGGCCAGAAGACCGGGGAAGCTGCTCAAAATTCCGGACGCTTTTTGAGCTCTAATGGGACCCGAACCGAACGTGTGACCCCACCAATGGATTGCTCTCCGAACGAGGAACCCATTGGTGGGGTCACACGTTCGGTTCGAGTCCACGGCCCGAGACTGCATCTGTCCGCACCTGGCGACCACTTCATCCGGACGACGTGGAAGACTCTGGACCAGTCGGCCACCTCCTGGGGGGCGCGCGCTTCGACGCTCAGCAGCTTGGCGTCGTTCTGGTCCTTGACGCCCAGCGCCACGCCCGCCCGCATCAGCTTGCGACCGCGCCAGCCGCGCTGCCCCGGGGACCCTCCGGCTTGCCCGCCGCCCGGGGAGTCCCTCAGGAACTTGTTGCCGAAGTGGGACGGCAGGCGGATCTCCCCCGAAGAGAAGTGGGGGCCGTAGCGGGACTCGGCCGGCTTCAGCGCCAGCTCTGCAAAATGACAAAATCCCCAAATCCCATTGCCATTCGCGCCAGCGGGACTCGGCGTGACGTCAAGTGTTTCTTGGCCCAATAGAATGTGCTTGCGACGAGTGGCAGGCGGTCTAAATCCCGGACGCGTTTTGAGCTCTAACTGGGACGCGAACCGAACGTGTGACCCCACCAATGGACTGCTCTCCGAGCGAGCAATCCATTGGTGGGGTCACACGTTCGGTTCGAGTCCCGTTTGGCGACTCTGGAGCTCAAATCGCGTCTTTGGCCGCCTGCGCCGGCCTTCTGGCCCACTGCATACGCACACTGTGCGCACACTGTGCACTCACGGGGGTACAGCCAGTCGCCGCGCGGGCCGCGGACGCGCATCTCCACGACGCCGTAGCGGAAGGCGAACGAGTTGGCAGTGTGCACGCGCGCGGACCGCACCGGCGGCAGGATGTTGTACGAGAAGGCGGTGCGCTCGCACAGGTCGCGGTCGCTGGCGGTGCACCTGCAAGCAGACGACGCGACGCGTGCACTGCTAAAGCTGGAGTAAAACTCCGTGGGACTTTCCTCGACAGTAGTCCAGAAGACCGGCGCTAGGGACGGGCGATTTTGCGATTAATCGCAGGTGCGATGCGATTTTTTCAAAAAATCGCGGTGCGATTTCGGTTTTTGAACCTCGGCGATTAATCGCAAAATCGCAAAAAATCGCTAAATCGCAAAAATCGCACCGTGCATGGATTTCGCGACCACTGCACCGAACGAGGTTGGCGCGTGTGGTCGGTGCCACTAGTCTGCCATTTGACCACTCAGGAATTTGTTTTTGCACTTTTTAAAAATATTTTGTGCCATAATGGGTGGTATATGAGTATTGTTGCGTTTGTTTGCGATTTTTGCGATTTTGCGATTCTTGCGATTCTTGCGATTTTTGCGATTTTTGCGATTCTTGCGATTTTGCGATTAATCGCATGAAATCGCGATATATGAGAAATCGCAATCGCGATACTAAAATTTGGAAATCGCCCGTCCCTAACCGGCGCCGGTCTTCTGGCCCACTGCGCCCCGCCTCGCCGTCATACGCACCTCTTGACGAACATGGTGCCGTTGGAGACGAAGCCGGGGCCGTACTTGTCCTCCGACAGGAAGGCCTTGATGGTCATGATGCCGTTGTCGATGTAGATGTTCCAGGGGCTGCTCTTGTACACGACGAACTCGTAGTCCTGCGCGGCGCGGGGAAACGGACGCACAGATTAGAGGGGAACTGCTCTGGAGTCATCATGCAAATGTGGGTGCTCTCGAAGAACGACCGTGCTAATTGCCGGCGCTAGTTTGAATCGAGCGGCACTGTCGCGGTCCACGCGCTCGTGTACACAGTGTGTACTTGGCTTTGCAGTGTGCTCGTTGCGTCAACGCGACAGCCCGCACTGCAGTTGGCGGTCGCGACAACATGTGCGCCTCCAGACGTCTAAAAATAAAGACGCCGCGATCGACTTTCGCAGAGCGAGATGCCGGATGCACGCTGCAAGGAGTCCGAGGTTCGCTAGCGAGGCGCAAGCCATACGCGTTTTGAGCTCCAGAGTCGCTAAACAGGACGCAAACCGAGCGTGTGACCCCACCAATGGATTTCTCGTGCGGAGAGCGATCCATTGGTGGGGTCACACGTTCGGTTCGAGTCCCATTTAGCGACTCTGGAGCCCCAAACGCGTCCGGGACTTTGACCGCCTCCAACGGTCTCCTGGCCCGCGGGGCGGCCACTGCAGTGCGTACCGGCGGCCCTGCCATGTGGATGTCGTTGCTCCACTGCTCCAGGTCGTTGAAGTTGTCCTCGAAGATGAGCTGGCCGCTGCAGGTGGGCTGGCCGCCGTTCATGGTCGTCAGGGACGGGGCGCAGTCCTGCTGCCTGGGCGCGCCGGCACCGCCCTCCTGCTTCCTGAAGCCCTCGCCTCCAGGCGCCCTGAAGCCCTCGCCTCCAGGCGCCCTGAAGCCCGGCTCGGCCTCGCCGTCCCGGAACCCCTGCTCGGCGCCCTGCTTCCTGAGGCCCGGCGGCGTCTGTTGGTGTCCCGGCGGCCCGTCCCTCCAGGGCCCCCCACGACGGAAGCCCGGAGGGCCCGGAGGACTCCGCCAAGGGCTCTGGCGGCGCGGCCGGACCTCACCTGGAACCAGCAGTGTCACTGTTACGCGCTGAAAACGGAACCTGGTTTTCCCAGGAGGCCAATGGTGAAGGCATAGGCGATTTCCAGGGAGTCCCTGGGAAAACCAGGAACAGTTTTTACCGTGTATACGTTGTTTGTAAATTTTTTGAGGTGCGCTTGAAACCACGCTCGAAGACATGCGTCATGGTACGCTTCAGTTCTATCAGTAATTCCTTATTTTAATTTTTTGCCGTGTTGTCTCGCATCATGTGTTGTGTTTTCTCAAGGTCGGGAGGCCGGCGGCCCGCCGGGCGAGCGCACTCACTCACTCACACGCGTAGATCACGATATTTAGAGGAAGATGCGCAGAAGCATTATCTTTGACGAACAAAACACGATGGGCCGCGTCCATCACTTTTCGGAGTTTTATTTTGATTCATGCTCTCGCTTCCACGGTAAAACCACTGAAAATCCAAGAGTGTACTCGGTACACAGTTTCGTTCGAAACGTGCGTGCATTGCGTTCTGGATAAAAGTGCTCTACCCCGTTCCCTGCACAAACTTCTCCGGTTCTGCCTGAACTTGAACTCCACTCGGGGAACTTGGCTCGCGGAGTTTCACCACTGACGTCAGTCGATGCGAGATCCTGCAGACCCATTCCGAGAGTCGTTTCAGCGTCGCTCTGTCTCTCTCGTTCCCGCAAGCGTCGCCCCGTGAGTGCGAGAGAGACAGAGCGACGATGGCGACTCCCGGAATCGGTCCGCTGGTCGTGGCGACAGAGAGGAGGACACGATTCCGCGCGCCTCGGCGCATTCGCCGCATTTTGATCAAACCCGGCCAAATATCGGGCCTCGTTCTTTTGTTGTTGTTCTTAGTGTTGCCTAGTGGGCCAGAAGACCGGTGGAGGCGGCCAAAACGCTAGACGCGTTTTGAGCTCCAGAGTCGCTAAATGGGACACCAACCGAACGTGTGACCCCACCAATGGATTCCCCGTTCGGAGAGCAATCCATTGGTGGGGTCACACGGTCGGTTCGAGTCCCATTTAGAGACTCTGGAGCTCAAAACGCGTGTAGAATTTTGGCCGCTCCACCGGTCTTCTGGCCCACTGTGTGTTGCTGCTGTTGTCGTTGCCGTCGACGCTCTTACCGTACGCCAGCGCGCAGCTCGCCAGCACCACGACGACGGCGACCTGGAGCGCGAGACGCCACCCCGCGCGGCCCAGGACGGCGACGTGGACGCGCGGCACGGACTCGACGGGCATGGCCATCGCGCAGGGCCCAGCCACCCGGACTGGCTGGCGGTGCCGGCGGTGTCGGCGGCCGTTGCTTGAACAGGGAACGCCGCCAAGGCGGCACGCCGGCTCCCCGCCCCTCTCCGCCGCCCCGCCGCCTCCTCCGCCACCGCCCCCCTGGTCTCCGAGACTCGGTCCGAGCGTTTCGATGTAATTGACCGCCGAGGTTGGATCCCCTATCGCATTTTCGCGGCTCTCTCGGCAAGGACGGATCCAGCAGATTGGTTCCGAGAGTCGTTTTCGTCGCTCTGCCTGTATGGGCCACCCTCTGGCCTGTCCTGCTGGCCCTCCTCAACCCCTCCAGACAAGCCAGGCCTTGTCGCCCTCTTCCAGTGCAGAGCGCCTCGTCTCCGCCCTTTGCTGGAAGCCACCTCGAATCGAAAACAATAATCCTCATTTATTTCGAGGATGTGTATACCAGCAGAAATACACTGAAAAACCAAACGTGGTCTAGACCGCACCAACTGGTGTGGTCAAATGGATGCCATTTTGACCGCATCAGTTGGTGTGGTCTAGACCACGTTTGGGGCGTTTGGTGTGGTCTAGACCACACCAAACGTGGCCAAACGTGGTCTAGACCACACCAAACGTGGCCAAACGTGGTCTACACCACACCAAACGTGGCCAAACGTGGTCTAGACCACACCAACTGATGCGGTCAAAATGGCATCCATTTGACCACACCAATGATGCGGTCTAGACCACGTTTGGTTTTTCAGTGTACACGGGATATTTGCCGCACAGCCAGCAACAGCCAGCTGCAGTGCAAGACCTGCAATTTGTGCGTGTTTGTGTGGTCACTTTCGTGCGTGTGTGTGTGTGCGTGCACGTGTGTGAGTGCCGCACCGCGGCCAGGGTCATGGTCCACAGACGCTGCGAATCACTGGTTGGTGGATTACGATGCCGCCGAACCGGTCTGCCGTACACTCCAGGACTCCGGGCACAGAGGTTCGGTCCTGCAGAAACCCAGCGACTCTTGGAGTAAGTCTGCTAGCCGGCGCGGGGGCCCCGGCGGCCTCGGCTCGGGCCCGGCGCTACCCCACGCCGGCAGTGGCGCTACCCGGCGGAGGCGTCTCGGGCGGCAGCGTGGAGTATCGTCGCCCAGAGAGACACCCTTCTCAAGACGCGGCCCAGTCGCCGGCAGCAGGAAGTCTCCTGTCTCTCTCGCACTCACGGGACGGGACGACCCGTGCGGAGGCGGCCAAAACTCCAGACGCGCTTCAAGCTCCAGAGTTGCTAAACGGGACTCGTACCGAACGTGTGACCCCATCAATGGATTGCTCTCCGAACGAGGAATCCATTGGTGGGGTCACACGTTCGGTTCGGGTCCTTTTTAGCGACTCTGGAGCTCAAAACGCGTCCGGAACTTTGACCGCCTCTCCCGGTCTTCTGGCCTACTGCGTCCTTGGCGTGTCCGGGGGCGGCCCGCCGCAGTCCGAAAGCCGAAAGCGTCGGCTTAACGGCTGGATTACGAGCGGTATCGAGACCCGCACATCGTGGCCGTCGCGCTGTCTCTCTCGCACTCGTGGGGCGTTCGGCGAGACTGCGCGGCGTCAGTCTGCTGCTCTCTTCACTGCCCACGAGGCGCACCCATAAAGCGAACCGTTGCGACGAGTGGAGGTTATTCGGAACACATTGTCGAAGTGTTCTCGGACTGTTGTGCTGTCAGAAAAGTATTATCAGGGCCAATTTTTTGTCCCCATTATAAATGTCCAAAAAGAAATTAGCAATGCCATTTTGCCACTTAAATATTTTGCCGAACCACTATAGTTTTCCAAACTGCCCGAGTTTCTCCAGAACAGGGAAGTCCAACACCGGAAGTAGAGAGTCCGTTCCCATGCGTTGGTTCCGGTCGGAGCAGCTGCCCGGCATCTGTCCTGCAGAGAGAGTCGTACTCGCCCTGCCCTCGCCTCGCCTGCGACTGTACGGAATACTGCAGTGTGGGAACAAGGACACGACAAGGGCGGCCGCACTGTCAAAAGAAAAATCTTGAAATTTTCCGGACAATTTTGTTGGAGAAAAACCTAACCCTTAGATAGACAGCCGCAAGGGTAGCAAAAAGCACCACTTTTCCCCAATAAGTAAGCAACGCGGGCTGCTGACTGCTGCCCCCTCCTCGTGCCGGCTCTGGACCCGCCTCTGGCGACCAGCGCTCTATCGATTCCCCGGCATGAATGAACCCGGGTGGGAAAGGGAGAGAGAGAGAGAGAGAGAGAGAGAGAGAGAGAGAGAGAGAGAGAGAGAGAAAGGGTGGCGAAATAGAGGGGAAGGTCGGGCTTGGGATTCTCCCCCGCCCCCTCGTTCTGGGAATGAAGTAAAAGGAACTGGGAGTCTGCGGGACTGCTGGGTGGAGGGGGCCGTGACCTCTTCACCCCCACCCCTCCCCCGCCCCAGGTGACCTACAGGAAGGCGCGCCCCATCTCTGTCACGACCCACCCCAGGCACGACGCGTGCTCCCCAGCGACTGTTTTTGTTTTTGCGTTTTTCAGACGCACCCTCTAGTGTTTGTTTTCTTTCCTCTCCCCCCCTCCCCCGAGCAAAAACAAGGAGTATGAAAGGTAAACTTGAAATATAACTGGCATATGATGATTCGATTTCTTCAGTCGGGATTGCCTTGCACCGGAGAGGGTTGTTTTGCGCAAGTTCTCTTTTCCCTGTTTCCCCGCCCCATTGCCTTGTTGTTGCCGAGCGACGTAGTCACGGCGCAGTCGGGACAGGGCAGCCATTTCAGCCATTGTGTGCTTGCAACTCGCTGCTTGGAGGCAGATCCAGGGAAAATGAAGCTTTGTCCCGCAGCCTCCCCACTCCCCGCCGCGTCCCCGTCCCCTCTGCGGAGCCGGAAACAACACACACCGGAAAAGTGGACCGTAATCGCAAACGGCGGTGAATCGCTTTTCGTGGAGCGGAAAAAAGGGAGCAATCCCTTCCTTTCCCGTTTTAGTTATCAATGTCGATGCGGATAAAAGGACCAGGGCGTCTTCGGCTGTGTTGGCCGTGACAGTGCCTCTCCGAGAGAGGGGGGGCGTGGCGTGGTGGCAGGCTGATTCCGAGAGTCGTTTTCGTCTCGTACAGGTGTACAGGTGCGAGGGAGACAGCGAAGAAAACGACTCTCAGAATCAGTCTGCGGACGGTTCTCAGGATACTCAGAACTTCCTGTGGTATTGTGGTGGGGTGGGGCGGGGTGGGGTGGGGGTCGAAGGTGCTCGCCGAGCTCAAGTAGGACTCCAAGTTGGCCGATTCGCGGGTCCGAGTTTGGCCAGACTGTCGACGAGGAGACTGATTTCCGCACATCGCTGCGTCGTCGCTCTGTCTCTCTCGCACTCATGACCGCCCCAGGCAGAGCAACAAAAACGACTCTCAGTCTGCAGACAAGGCGACCGGGCCGGACAAGCCTTCAGCCTCCGGGCAATGCGTTCCTTCCCTTTGGCGGCCCTTGCTACCCCTCCCCGGTTGTTCAACCCTCACCTACGCGGCCGGTCCGGGGGGTGGCGTGCGGGGCGGGGCGGGGCGGGGTGTGGGGGGTAAGGGGGTAAGGTTTGGCGCGAACCCGCACGCGGGGCGCGGCTGGTGAGAGAGAGAGAGAGAGAGAGAGAGAGAGCGCCCGCGGGATGGGGGCGGGTTGGGCCGGGCCGGGCCGGGTGGAGCTTGCTGAGCTAGCCGGGCGGAGGGCGGAGGGCGGTGGCGCTCTGCGCGCTGTGCGCTGCCGGCCCTGCCGGGGGCAGCAGCCAGGCAGCCAGGCACAGCAGCCAGGCACGGCCAGGAACATCGAAGCTGGGCAAATAGGCGGAGGCGGGCGGCGAGAGCACAGCGTCGTCGCGGCAGCACCGGGGGCTGCAGGGGCGCGGGGGCGTGGCGCGGCGCGTCACGGGGCCTGCCGGGGACAGTCGGACAGACAGACAGACAGACGGACGCGGCCCGGGCGGCGAGCGCGGGGTCCTCCAAGGGAGTCATTGGCGAGGCGATGCCGGGGCGATGAGCAAGGGCGGCCGGCAGCACCGCGACGACGACGACGACGGCGACCTCTCGGCCCACGGCGCGGCGCGGCAGCGCAGACAGCACCGGCCAGCCCAGCCGACCCAGCCACAGCGTCCCGGTCGTCCCGGTCCGCGCCGTCGCCGCATCTCCGCCATGGTCTCCACCGCCAGCACGCCCAGCTTGGCCAGCACCCTGACGACCGTTCTGCTCGCAGGTAAACACCGGCATGGCGCCGTAGCGCGTATTGGCACCGCGTCGGCACCGCGTCGGCACCGCCCTGGCCCTCACGGCACGGACCAACTCGCTCGCCGAACGAACGGCCGGCCGGGGCGGGGGCGGTTTGGTTTGACAGATAGGCACGGTAGCCCGGCCAGCCAGGCAGCCAGCCGGTCTCTGTCGACCTCAGTGCGTCTCCCCGCCCCGCCCCGCCCCGCCGCTCTCCCAGTCGGAACTATTGCCGGCCGCTGGCTCGGCTTGCTTTGCCTGGCTATGCCACTGGCAGGCGCGACACTGCAGACTGAGAGTCGTATTCGTCGCTCTGTCTCTCTCGCACCCATAGGACGTCCCGTGTAGGTGCGAGAGAGACAGAGCGACGAGAACGACTCTCGGAATCGGTCTGCTGCGACTGGCTCTGGCAGACGAGATAAAAAGAAACAACAAGGAAAAGCGGGTTTCCCGTCGTGTTTTTGGCAAGGTGGTCAAAGTACCGCTTTTCTAGGTTGTCGTCGGTATTGTTTCGATCGGTACACAGCGTGCCTTTTTTTCGCGTGATTTTTCGCAGTAAGAATCACAATTTTATCGCGTACCCAGTGGTGCACTATGAGCCTTCCGATCTTGTGTACAGAATGCAGTTCGGAAGTGTGACTCGTGTCGCGGGCGCACTGTAGGCTGCAGGTGAGGGTGGCCCTAGGGGAGACCAGGGAAGTCCGCTAGGACAGCGCGCCTACACTGGCAGAGCAGTCCCCCGCGTCTCACCCCTTCGCCGCCAGGGCGGATCCAGAGCGGGGCTCAGGGTGGGACGGGGTCCACTGGATGCGGCGTCGGGATGCTCTTGTTCGCGATGGCTACTCCGCAGGCCAGACTTCTGCGCGCCGCGCGCTCACATTCCCCCTGGAGTGTGTCACTCTTGTCGCCAGCAGCAAAGTCCCCTCGTCCACATTTAGCACGTCTGTCTGTCTCTCTCTCTCTATCTCTCTCTATCTCTCTCTCTCTCTCTCTCTCTCTCTCCCTCTCTCTCTCCCTCTCTCTCTCCCTCTCTCTCGCTCTCTCCCCTTCACCAGTTGAGTCGATGGGGCTATTACCTCGCACTTCCCTCTCGCTCCCGATCCCCCTTCCTCTCTCCAGAGGGAGATGCCTATTCAGGCACAATAACAGCACCATTCGCCCACCCTGCAAAAGTTTTACTGTCATTAAAGGAATCACACATGTCGTTGTTGTTTTGTTGTTGCTTTTGCGGGCATGTTTCGCTTTTTTATTTTCAGGTGTGTTTTTGTTGATGGGTTTTTTTTTCAAGTGTGCGTTTTTGCTGTTGGTTTTTATGCAAGTGGGTTTTTGTTGTTGGAGTTTGGCTAGTATGTTTGTTAACGTGCTGTTGCCGAAGGTCCGTTTCCCCGTCAAACTTTCTCCTCCGCGCGAGAACGCAGCCTAAGTCCGCCTAGATCCTGCATCGGTGGTCCCCTATCTAATCAGCTGCCGCCGTGTAGCAGCAGCGGCTGGACGGAAATGCAGCGCGACTTTGACCGTGATTTTACAAGCCAGTGGCGGATCGTCCCCCTCCCCTTTCACCCCCCCCCCCCACTTGGCCCATAGTGGCCCACTGGCCCATTGTGCGTCGGCTGCTAGAACCAATCAGGGACCTGCCGCCATGTTCGTAAAGATCCTCCTTCCTTCCTTCTACTTGTCTCGCCTGGTTCAAGTCCCCTGTTATGCTCACTGTGCTCACTCAAGGACCCGGCTGTGATTCCAGTTCACCGGGAGCCACCTCTCGGGAAAGCGGGAAGGCGATTTCGAGCGCGTTCCGTAAGGTCAGTGCAGCGCGGTGCAGCGGGCCACCCTGGCGGCGACGCGTTGGCCGAGTTCCAAGGCCGCCGCTTGCGCAGCTTGCTCACACTCAAGAACAATGTCAACGGGAATAAGAATACGAACGCGAAACGCGAGGTGCGCGCTAGTCTATACTTGCCGTGCTCGGTTGATAATGAGTCGGCGTCGCATCTGAAAATGACGTTACCCTGCTGCTGGCTGGGGGCGCTAGGACGGGGGAGGGGGGAGCTTGGGATGGGTCATTACCACGCTGCGACCCTGAGCCGCTGCAGCACTCAATCTTGACCCTACTCACGCCTCCCCCTCTCCCCCTCTCTCCCTCCCCCGCGTCGCGCCTCGGCCAAGCCGGGCCAAGCCGGGCCAAGCCCCGCCGAGAAACGAACGGGTGGCCAGCAGAGCGTCGCGTCGATTTCGCAGTTCGCACGCGCGATTATGATTCCACGCGTGCGCAAGATCATCGACTCGAAATAAAAGTGTCGTTTCTTTTTGGACCGCCACTCCGGGCACCCACTGCCCCACTCCCCCCTGGCAGACGCCCAACGAGGTCCACGCGGTCCGCCGCCCTTCCTGATTCCGCTTGATGAGCCTACACTGGGCGAAGGGCCGGCCGGCCGAAGGGTCCGCTAGCGGAGCTCCGCGGGGCCCGAAGGGCTTCAAAGACGTGATTCGCCGCCCGGACGCCCTTCAAGGACACACTCATTGCGTCTCTCTCGCACCTACACGCTCCAGTGCGACGAAAACGACTCCGCGGCTCCGCCACGCCGCCGTCGCGGCAACCTCATCGCCGCCGCGCATCCTAGAGTCCCAGACTAACATTTCTGTTTCTATTGGCACCCTAGAGTCCGCGACCAATGTTCCTGTTGCTGTTGGCACCGCGGCCAGCGCGGCCAGGACGGCCAGGACGTCGTCGCGACGCTCGCAAGCACTTGGTGGTTTCCATACGCGCCGCCGACTGATTCCCCAGAGTCGATTCGTCGCTCTGTCTCTCTCGCACTCGCAGGGCTTCCCGTCAAGACGTGAGAGAGACAGAGCGACGTGCCGCCGAGTGTCTTTGTGGTCGCGGGGGATGACTAAACCTTGGGGTCGGCGCGGCGCCCTTGCCGTGCACGCTGCAGTTAGCTGCGTTCTCGAATTAGTTCTGGCGAAGACCGCCACCTTCCACGCGGCAGAAGTCTCAGTAGTCTCTCTCTCTGGCGACTTGCACTGCACCGCGCAGCGCGCCGCGGGGGCGAGGCGCCTCGGCGACGCCTTGGCCTCGGCAGAGGACCCACAGGACAGTCCCGGCGCGGCACCGTCATGGCGACGCCGAGGCCGCCTAGCGCGAGTATTTCAGGACCGTCCATTTTACGTTAGACGCGGTGCACCGATAGTTTGGTGCAATTTGGATCCCGGGCGTCGCACAGTGGGTCAGAAGACCGGCGCAGGCGGCCAAGGCGGCTCCAGAGTCGCTAAACAGGACTCCAAACGAACGTGTGACCCTAGCAATAGATTCCTCGTTAGGAGAGCAATCCATTGGTGGGGTCTCACGTTCGTTTCGAGGCCCATTTAGCGACTCTGGAGCCCAAAACGCGTCCGGGATTTGGACCGCCTCCACCGGTTGGCCCACTGTGCACTGCGCATCCTTTGCCTCGCCACCGCCCCGCCAGTGCAGTGCGATGCAGTGCGATGCAGTGCCGCCACGCCGTCTCGCCGGAGCTTAGCCCCGCTAGGGTTTCCCTGACGGAGGCGGAGCTAGCGGAGCTGGCGGAGCTGGCGGAGCTGGCGGAGCTCCGCTAGCGACGGTAGTAAACCCGGACATGCAGGATCCACTTTGGAACACGCTGTCTGGGACGGCGTCTGGGGACGCCGCCGACGCCGGCCTGCCCAGGGCCTGCCGCCTCATGCCTGCTGTCTCGCTCGCACCCCGCCGGGACGCCCCGCGAGTGCGAGAGAGACGGAGCGACGCCGGCCTGGGGCGCCCTGGGGCCCAGACGTGTGGGTGCGTCGCGCGAATCCTTTTGCAAAGCGGATCCGCGCGCCGGGACGGGGATGGGGAAGGGGGCGCGGCATTTGAACCACACTCTGAAAGTACACTCTAAATGTTGTACAGTGAAGATTCTCCATATTATGGTGAAAATGTTCCATATTATATTATGGTGGTGCACTTTGGCGACTTTAATTCATGTTTTATCTGTTGCAGCCGCGTGGTGCTGCGCCCCAGTCAGCAGCTGGCGGTACCCTGAAACCGAAGGTGAGGCCGCCCCGCGGTTTCGTGTTGGCGCTGTGAGCTACAAAAAAATAAATTTAAAAAATATTGAAATACCAGTCACACTTTTTCCCCTTTTTTCTTTAAAATTGCGTTTATAATTTTCCCCTTTCTGTACACGCTTTGAAACGAAAAAAGGTATTTTCCTTTTTTGAACTGCTGGCTTTTTGACATGGTTTGCTTGTTCTTTGTCTAAACTTCTGTTGTTTTTTTTTGTTGTTTTAGCGAATGGGTGGACCGGAGCGTGCCGCAACGGCACCGAGCAGAGCCCCATCGACATCCCGACGGGAGACAAGGCGGCCACCAAGGCGTCCAACTTCGAGCCCCTCGTCCTGGTCAACTACGACAACCTCGTCAACTACAATATGACGAACAACGGCGAGACAGGTACTCTACGGTTACCGGTACCTGCCAACTTTTTAACGTGGCTGAATTCAGTGTTGTAATGAAATCTGGCAAAGTCCCAGAGAGCTTGTGGGAACCTTTGGAGAATTCCAGAACCTCAAATTTTGTACGATTTTCTACAAAAAAAAAAAATTCCCAATGGAGCTTCGGAACGCTCTTTCCGGGGTTCTCCCGTTTAATTTTAACAGTGTCTCTCTGTCGTGCAAATTGGTGCTAACACTACACTGTGCTGTGGGTGCGTAGCTCTGCGTGCCCGGCCCCGTGACCCCCTGGCCCTTGCCCTGGCCCTTGCCATGGCCCTCCAGCCTTTGGACGTGGACCGCGGCAGTGAAGTGAATGATTGCATGATTGCATCTGATGGCGCGAAGCGGTAGTCGCAGGGAGGGACAGGATGGGGTCCAATCATTGTGGGGCGCGAGTGACACTGCAAACCATAACAGTAACCGTTCTCACCAAATCGTCTCTTTGAAAAATAATTATCATAAATAATTGATTTTTTTTTTTTTGCAGTGGTGCTGACGGCCGACGGAGGCTGCAACGCCTACGTCACGGGCGGAGGGCTGAGGAAACTGTTCAAACTCGAGCAGATGCACTTCCACTGGGGGTCGGAGCACCTGGTCGGTGGACTCAGGTCAGTCGCAGTCTCTTTTACATTGCAGGTGTGCTTGAAGGCAAGCGTAAAAAACGGGGACGTTTGAGCTCTACCTGTGTATGAGACCGCTGTCTTGAGACTACTTTTTTTTCAAAAAATGTCCCGTTGAAAGTCGGTCTTTGGCGTCGCAGGTATCCTCTGGAGCTGCACTTGGTGCACTACGACGCCAACTACGGCAGCCTGCAGGAGGCCCTGGGCAAGAACGGCAGTCTGGCCGTCATCGCAGTGTTGTTCAGGGTAAGCAGCAGTGCAGAGCACACTGCAAAAAATGTTGTCCTTTCGTGGCAAAATAGGAGATGATATTTCCGCCTCTCTAAAATGATGTCACTTTCATCACAAATCGATGACATCATTGTCAGAGCTCCTTCACTTGCGTGACAACAAGTCTTCACCTGGTTTGATGACGTTTCCGGAAAGAAAATAGGCCTTGAAATTAATGTCATCAAGTGACAGCCAACTCACAGTGCAGGGCAGCGGAAGTGGTCGTCAGTATTGACGCACGCCTTTCATGTCACCCGAGTGGCCAACTGTTGCCTTTCCCCCCGGGAAGGCAAAAAAGGGGGCCCAACTCACGGGACGCGAAGGGGGTGAGGGCCCGGGGCGCGGCCGCCAGGCGCAGCCAGTCCGGACTGCAGAGTTGGGAGCCTTGACCGCCTGCGAGGTAGGCCACCGATCTGCCATGCAACACACCGGAGTGGAGACGGTGGCCTACCTCACCCCTGCGAACACGACAGGGGCAAGGTAGGCCACCGTCTCCACTCCGGTGTGTTGCGAGACAGGCCAGTGGCCTACCTCGCAGGCGCTACAGCCACAATGGTGCTCGTTCACCATTGTGGTGGTGCTGAGAAGTATCCAGCTGCTGCAAGCTGATTCACCCGGTCTCGGGGAGGGACAGCGGCGAATCGACTCTACGGAATCGCACAGATCCTCCCTTCATCGACATGCCTCCCTTTGCGTTGCAGTACGAGAAGAACGACGTCCCCAACTCCGAGCTGGGCCACGTGGTGGCGGGGCTGAAGCTGGTGAAGGAGGCCGGCCGGCAGGCCAAGCTGGGCGCGCGCCTCTCGCCGGGCAAGCTGCTGCCCACGGACACGGAGCGGTGGTGGCGCTACGCGGGCTCGCTCACCACCCCGGGCTGCGACCAGGTACAGCCACGCAAACGAAATTCAGAAACCTTATTGCGGTCATTTTCACTATTTTTTTAAATTCAATTTTGCACTACTTTAAAAAATATAGGCTTTTAACGCTTTCCCTGCAGGGCGTGGTGTGGACCGTGTTCCGAGACACCCTGCCGGCGGCGCGCAACCAGCTCAAGGAGTTCCAGACCCTGCAGCAGGACCACGGCGCGGGCGAGCCCGAGTACATCCTCAAGAACTTCCGCGCGCCGCAGCCCATCAAGCACCGCACCGTCTTCTACCAGGACCCCGCCAACAACGCCAAGTGCGGCGCCTCGGCGTCCGGCCCCCTGTCCGGCCCCGCCGCCGGCGCGGTCCTGGGACTCGTCCTAGCGGCCGCACTAGCGAACGTCTTCCAAAAGCACTAGGCAGAGACCTTTCTCTCTAGAAAAAAAAAATGTAAATTATTATAGATTATTACTACGGATCTATTCAATTGAATGACATTGTCATTTCCCTGCAGGGAATCTCAGGCATGAAAACGCCTGAATCAAGTTGTGGACTAGTTGACGGTCTGGCAACTTGCTTTGGAGTAGGTGTGGACTAATTTCTGGAGGTTTGTCAACCATACACTGTAAGCCTGAGTCAGGATCAGTTTCCCTCGGGATGTCTTGGGCGTGAGCTGACGCTTCTGTAGAAGGTCATCCTTCGGCATGCACCTTGGGCACATATCAGTCTCCTACGCTCTTGTAGAAACGGAACATGAAACAAGGGCAGTGGCATGAAAAATTTTGAATGCCACTTCTGTGACACTTTGTTGAAGCTCATCTGATGATGAAATTTGAGCTTGTGATGATCTCTATCACCCAGTGTCTTTCACCAATCTACTTCTAGTGTGGTTTACATTCCTTCCAGTGGTGACAGTCGACACGTATTTGTCACTGCCACTACAGTTTCTTAGCTGGGTTCCGTAATAAGATAAAATTTCTGGTTTTAGGATTTCTTGTCTTGAGCTACAAAAATACATAGGGCAACTCGTATTATTAATTACCATACAGTAAAAAAGTATATAATTTAGCTGTGTTGCAAACCCATGTTTCTTTGAGGACCTTCCAATGAACTGAGCATGTAATGTTTTACAGCATATGCCAAAGTTTCACCTCTTCCATTCCAAACATATATCAGTATTAAGGTTGTTTAAATTTTTGTTATTATTGAAAGTAAGTTGTATTGTAGCTGGGCATGAAGCTAGAGGCATGACGTGTTTATTGAATATGATTCTTTTCAAGTGTTGACTATTGACTGTTATGTTTTAAGAGATTTTACCATATGCAGCAAACGGACAAAAAGAGAAGATTGACTAATTGCTTGTTTGATTTGCTGTTATAAATCAAATTCCGTGTATTTCTAAAATACTTTGTTAATGCTACCTGTTCAAGTAATTTTATTTCTTAGTCTGAATGAATTTTTTTCTGCGAGCAGAACATGATTACCATATACAATGGGTAAATGTAGCGTTTAAATAGCCCGCATAGTAATTTGATTACATTTTGCTGCTGCTAGTCTAAGTACCACTGCTAGCCAAAGAACCTTTCCAAAGCATTCAAATGTACTTAATTGAGATTACACTAATAAAGTATGGTCATAATATAGTTTACATATTTATTTCTGTACTGCCCCACTAAATCCCTATTCCCTATTCCTGTCTCTCATAAAGCAGGTATTTCAAAGTCTTCCATGGAAATGAGTAGTGACATATAAGCGTTTCATTGTTCAAGGGTGCTTACAAAACGGAACTCCAATTTTTAAAGCTGAAAACAGGTGCGTTTAACATAGAGAAAGGTCCCCAGACTGTTGAGGCACAGGCTGAAGAAAACGTTTAATCTTTTTTAGTTCTTTTAATTCAATATTTCCTTGTCCCGAAAAGTAATGTCAGTCAAATGTGATTAAGCCAGCCGTTTCGTTCTAACCTATAAATAACTCTAAATCAAATAGGAACTTTCTACTGCGTATCATATGAATCGTTCAATGAATTAAATTAATCAACAATTTGGGAGAAAATTTAAATGACAATCATTCAAACAAATTTAAAGAGAGGTTTACGCCGTTGGCACGAGAGACTGTAGCAGAAGACGCTTGTTTTTATTTACTCAACTTAGCCAATGTACTGATGCAGAAAAGAAGCAAGATATTCAACAGACTGGTAGCGCTGGTAGCTTAGATGAACTATAAAAATTTGAGAGAATAAAATGAAAAATACTAAAAGAGGCCTTTATTGACACGCAAAGAAGTCTTAAATAAAAGGAAGAGTGCGACCATAGCTTTACACGTTGACTAACCTGCTTGAGAGATGAAGGCAGTGAGCGACGCGCTTTGAAGGCGGTGGAGCTTTCTGCTAGAGACAGAAACAAGTGTGACCGCGGCTGACCTTCATTTGAAACTTCAAAACAGCTGCATTTCGGAGTTTTGCGTTTGACGCGCACCGGGGACAGTGCGTGTGTCATGCGTGCAGAAGCCGGCAGTGTCTGCAGCTTGTCCTCATAACCTCCCGGCCACCTTCTCTCACATCCCGCACCCAATCAGGTACGTTTTGTCGAGGTTATAAATGAAGCTCTTGCCCGAGCGAATCGCTTCAAGAGGTTCTCCTCGGCCCTTTTGCGGCTGTTTCGCTCTCTGTCTCTCTCGCTCGTGACGAACTTGGTGCGGAGCAGACTCGTTCTGTCCCTGGCACCCTTGAGCCTTGAAAGGCGCGCCCTGTTTGTTGGCCCTTTGACTGCAGTGTGTCAAGCCAGCCCTGCGGACACCGTTGTCATAGTTTCGGCGAGCGTGACACTGTGACAGAGACGGGTTATTCGAGTAGTGCCACCGGTAGCGGCGCTGGAGGGAAGCAGGTGTGACGAGGTCCTGTTTCCACTCTGGGCGGCCAGTCCAGGGGGCAGTCCAGCCCATTCACTCTCTCCCTTCCTGCACCTTTGTTTACTTGCTGTCAACCACCAACTTCCTTTCCCTGTGTCTCTTCCACTTGCGGTTTTGTTTTACCATTGATTCCATGGCATGAGGGGAGTCTTTATCGGCAGACTAAATTTTATGTACAGTACTTCTTATGGTAGAGGTTGTCGGCAACCATTTCGTACATTAGTCAAGCATGTTTGCATAGCATGCCTGACAACAACGGAACCACTTTTTGTCAAAATTTCAAGTAGCTTTTTGCTGGTTTTGTCATGGTCCCGTTAACAATAATTTTTCTACCCATTAGATAGTGGTTCCAAGACACGTAGGACTGCCTGCCCTGCTTCCTAGTGTCTCACAACAACTCCTTGGCTGGGAGCCAGCAGACTGATTCTGAGAGTCGTCTTCGTCGCACTGTCTCTCTCGCACTCATGGGGCGTCCCGTGTAGGTGCGAGAGAGACAGGGCGACGAAGACGACTCTCGGAATGAGTCTCTGCAGCAAGGCTGAGGCTGCAGCTTGCACGTGGACCGTGAACTTGGGCGCTTTTCCGCGCTCCCATCGGCCTTGCGTGCTACTCCGTGGTCTCGCGGGGCGCCCCGTGTGGGTGCGAGAGAGACAGAGCGACTGCTGGGAATCAGCTTACAGGTGGACCCTAGTGGACCCCATGGCCGTGGCGCGCGTGGCGTGTCCTTGGAAGGGAGTGGCGGTCGTCGTGGACCCATTGTGGGTCCTGGCCATGACCGTAAACCCGTATCTCCCGGCAGAGTCGTGAAGAAGTTACAGCCGGCGGGGGTCCGATTTGAACCGAGTGCGTCCATCTGTCCTCTGCCGCCTTATTCCGATCGTTTCGTCGCTCTGTCTCTCTGGCGACGAAACTATCCTTCGGGACCAGCTGTCCCAGCGTCTTGGACGTGCCGCGGCACATCTCGCACGGACGGACAGCAGACTGGTTTTGTTGAGGCCGACGAAGGCGACTCTCGGAGTCAGTCTATGGCTCAACCGGCGCGCATCCAGGGGGAGGCGATTGTCCTTTTGCCCCCCACTGGATCCGCGCCTGACCGCGGCACTCGGTCAAGTTCGGGTCGCGGCCGGCCGGCGGTGCGCTACACTGTGCACGCACAGCCGTCTCGCGGGAACGCGGCGGTGACCCGACCGCGGCTCATTCCGAACAGTTCGCTCGTCGCGCTGTCTCGCTCGCACTCGCTCGCACTCGCCGGCCGCGAGAGAGACAGCCTGCTGGCGTCCCGCGACCCTCGCGCCTCGCGCCTCGCAGGCCCTAGGCAGGCCCGACCCGCGTGAGCCGCGCGAGGAGGTCCGCGTCGAACCGCGCCTTCCCAAATCGGGGCGCCCCGTCCGCCCGTCCGGCGGCGTGTCCCTGCAGTCCGGCCGCTCCACCGCGCCCGAGCACGCCGTCGAACGCATCGTCGAGCACGCCGTCGAACGCGTCGTCGAGCACGCCGTCGAGCACGCCGTCGAGCACGCCGTCGAGCACGCCGTCGAGCACGTCGTCGAGCACGTCACGGCGCCACGCCCGGCGGGCTGCAGCGCTGCACCGCGTGTCGAAACCGCGCCGCAAGTATCGAAACGAGGAAACGGGAATGATAACGAGATATAGCTGCTGACCTGGCCGATGGAGGACGACGGGGGTGACCACCAGGGCCGCGAGGGCCGCGAGGGCCGCGCGCTGGGGGAGCTGTGGCGGGCCTTGGCCGCCATTCGACAGACGCTCTTGAGGTCGGCGGCGCTGGTCGTCTTCTGGTCCAAGAGCCTGTACGCCATGGTGCACTACTCGGCCTCCGCGGGGGCTGTGGGCCCCGCCAGCTCCGCCCCCGACGCGGCCTCGCCTCCGCGCCCCGCCAGCCCCGCCGCCCCCGAGGAGTCGGTGAGTGAGGAGTGCGTGCCGCCACTCCGCGTTGCAGGTCTACTCCGATGTAGGCGTGGATCCAGGGTTGGGGAGAGCGTCGCCCTCGCAGTGGACCAGAAGACCAGTGGAGGCGACTTAGGTTGGTCATTTTCACCAACTTCCTGTCCGAATTCCGTGGCTTGGCTTGGCGTGGCCTGGCCACCTGAGCCGCCACAGAGTGACAGAGCAGCCACTCTTGCCAAATTTCGCCACCGTTTTATGCTTCCTCGGCGGTGGTGGTGTCGCTTACAGGTGCCAGTACACGTGTTCGCGGCCGTAACGCTATACTGAGGCCGCTGTCACGCTACGACGCCGTCCCCGTCGCACCCGCCTGCCGGCCGGAGTCGGTCGGGTGGCTGTCGCTGCAGACTGATTCCGAGAGTCGTTTACGTCGCTCTGTCTCTCTCGCACCTATGCGGGACGCCCCACGAGTGCGAGAGAGACAGAGCGACGGAAACGACTCTCGGAATGAGTCTGGTGCTGGCGGCGTCCTTGGGCGCGTAGGACGCCAGCAACGCCGTCGCGGCGTGGACACTGTCCGCGCCACTTGCACCGCGCACACCACTGAACCTGCCCAGGCCACTTTTCGAGAGCACGGCTTTGATATTGCCTAGTGGGCAGTCTGAGGTCGGCGACCCTTTCGACACTGGTGCGTCGTGGGAGTTTTTGCCTACTTGTGTGGCAACGCCGGGCACGCGGACTGTGGGGCGCCAGCGAGCGCCAGGCTGCGCTAGGCCGGGCTGGGTCGCGTATCGATGGTATTGGCTGCCTGTGCCTGGCTTGCCATAGGTCAAGGCGTCAAGGCTGGCCAGTCTTATCGCGAGGGGACACTTGCCGGGACCTTGAGGCTCGCCTTGCGGCGTGACGCGGCGCGGACGCGGTGACATCGGTGTGCACGACGGCCGCGGCTGCCCAGCCCACGCCACGGCCGGCCAACCTGTCGAGTCCGCGCCGTGCCAAATAAGTAGGCAAACAATCCCACGATGCACTGAGAGCGCCGTGCAGCTAGGCAACATCTCGCTGTGCGGTGCAGCGGTGAGCGGCGGGCGTGCCTACCTGGAGCCGCTCAGGCGCTCAGCCCGTCCCGGTCGTCCCTTTTACGGCGACTAGATTGGACACAGTGGCCGCCCAAAGTCAGCAAAATCAGCAAATTTCCGAGATTCGACCACTTTTTGACCAACTTGGTCGGAAAATCGTTGCGGTCAAAGCCAAAATCGTTGTGGTCAACGTCTTCCCGATACAGGGCATGAAAGAGTAGGGTCTTAAGAATACTAGGACGTCGAGGGAGGCCTTTTACGGCGACTAGATTGGACACAGTGGCCGCCCAAAGTCAGCAAAATCAGCAAATTTCCGAGATTCGACCACTTTTTGACCAACTTGGTCGGAAAATCGTTGCGGTCAAAGCCAAAATCGTTGTGGTCAACGTCTTCCCGATCCAGGGCATGAAAGAGTAGGGTCTTAAGAATACTAGGACGTCGAGGGAGGCCACTAAAAATTTGTTGTTTTTTATTTGAAATATTTAACTCGTGTTGGGCGGTGCAGCCGCCGTCTAGGTTTCATGTACACGCGAGAAGTGGCGGCGGCGTTGTGTTTCGCTTTGTGTCGTCGGCTGCCTTGGCCCACCCCGCCCCTGCAGCCTGCCTGCAGCTCGGCCTGCCCCGGGGAAGGTCGGCGTGACCCTGCCGTCTCTCTCGCACCCTTTAGGGACGCCCCATGAGTGCGAGAGAGACGGAGCGACGGAAGCAGAGCTCGGAATGAGTCTCGCGGGCTGGTGGTGCCTGGTGGGCAGGTGGCCGTCCTGCGCGCCCTCCGCGCCCTGTCAGTCCGCCAGTGTCCAGCGAGACGCGCCCGACGCGCCACTGCCAAGGCAAGCCGCGGACGACATGGACTTTGTAAGTCGCACCACACGCGTAGTTCAGTGTTATTAGTACTGCTCCGCCCAGAGTATGATCCGCGTGGATCATCGCCGCTTTGTTGTTGTTGTTGCTGCTGCGGCTTTGCGCCACGCGGATGTTACATGTGCGGCGCCGATAGCATTCGCTGTCGTTACAGCACCGCGGTGGACTGCTTCACGCTTTATGTGTGCCGAGTGCTGCGACGGGCGTATCGCATTCAGCGCGCGACGCACGGAGATCGGAAGTCGGTTTCAAAGTTGAGCTACCTTACTGCTCTGAGCGTGTGCCTCCAAATTCGGGCATGCACTCCAACAGGCGCAGAGGGCTGGGCGTCCCGTAGGTGCGAGAGCGAGTGCGAGAGAGATGGAGCTTCCGAACTGACCCGCACGCCGCGGGCTCAATCGCCGTGTCTCCCCCAGCAGGCTGATTCCTAACGGCACCACGTCGCTCTGCCTCTCTCTCACTCACTCATGGGGCGTTCCGCATGGGTGCGAGAGAGACGAGAGCACTATTTGGGATCGGCTCACAGGCCCGGAGGAGCCCGGAGATAAGCCAGTCCGAGAGCGGCGGCCGTACATTGGCTGGATAGAGATAGAAGTGGGCTGGATAGAGATAGAAGCGGTGCAAGACGGACACGACCCAATATAATGTGATAGGGTTTTGGTCGGATAGAGGCCTCTATGCTTCGAGATGCGCCCAATGCCACCCCTCGGCAGGTCGTGGGCAATCACAGTGTGTGGCCCGCCAGCTCGATTGCCGGGCCACTGGAACATAAAGTCGGGGCGGGTTGCCGCCTCGAGCAGTCGTGGACGGGTGACTGTCCGCTGCGCTCCTCTGCGTCCGCAGTGGTTAGTTCCTTAGTGGTTCCTGTCGGACTCTGAGGCGTGCGTCGGATATCTGTGTGGAGAACGAACTGTGTCTGTGAGTTTGTGATTTTGCGACGAAAACTATTCATAAATTTGTCACCAGCTTGTCAGCCTGTTCAAAGAGGTGTACGAGTGGCGCAGCCGGGGGCCTCGGTGGGTGGTTTGGTGAAACAACGCATTTTGCCTACCTTCCCGGCGGCTACTTAGGAAGCCAGAGGAGGTCCATTGTGTCCGTGGTCCCGCGATAGAACTTTACAGACTTGTTTGGAGGTTACTTGAACGTACCCGTGGTGCCCTGTGCACTCACGCCGCAGCCAGTGTTGTCCATTTTCCATGTCCTTTTTTGACGGTGGTCCTGCTTGTGTTGCAGCCCGTGAGGAGGATGTCGCTGCGCAAGGCGAGCACCCCGTCGGCCGTGGGCCCCGTCGGGGCTGTGGTGGGGGCGCTGGGCGCCGGGAGCAGCCCCCAGGGCCGGCCGGAGGTCCGCGTCCTCACCCTCAACGACGGCGAGCACCAGGACTCGACGCTGTACCGCCTGCAGAAAGGTAGGGCCACTACGCCACTACGTCTCTCAACAAGGCGGATGCATAGACGGGTTCTGGGGGGCGGTCCAGCAGGCTGGAGGTAGACGCGTGTTTAGAGCTCCAGAGTCGCAAAATGGGACTCGAACCGAACGTGTGACCCCACCAATGGATCGGTCTCCGAACGAGGAATCCTTTGGTGGGGTCACACGTTCGATTCGAGTCCCATTTAGCGACTCTGGAGCTCTAAACACGCGTTGCTGGTGTCTGAGGGAAGTCCCGCCGCAGGATGGCTGCTGCAGTTCCGGCTCGGCCCGTCCCTGCTGGGCCGGCGCGTGACGCTGCACTGCAACCACCCCGCCAGCGCCGACGAGGACTTCAGCCGCACGCGCTACCGCGTGGTGCAGTGGCAGAGCGACTCCGCCAACGCGTCCAAGGACGACACGGCCAAGTACGGCGAGGTGCCCATCCGCAGGGCGGGCTCCTTCCGCTACTACTTCACCTACGACGAGGGGTAAGTCATCGCCAGTCATCGCCATTGTGCGCTGGAAGCAAGTGTCAAAGTGTAAAAGTTCCAGCAGTGTACCTGCTTCAACTTGTAGGAAAGACGCGGACCGCAAGGGCTCCGGCTACTTCACCGTGGACCCCGTGCTGACGTGCGGGCCGGACCTGGAGACGCCCTTGCCGCTGGACAGCGTGCAGTGCCAGACCGTGCTGTCCAAGCTGCTGGGGCCCATCCCCACCTGGGAGGCCAAGCTGCGCGTCGCCAAGGAGAGCGGCTACAACATGGTGCACTTCACCCCCATCCAGGTAAGGCTGGCCCGGCTGGACCGGGTGGACAAGCAGCGGTGGATCCAGTTTCTATTTTTTTGTTGAGCACTCATGGGACCCTCTTTGCCGCAGGAACTGGGGGGCTCCAACTCTGCATACAGTCTCAGCGACCAGCTCAAGCTGAATCCCAAGTTTGATTTCGATGGCAAGACTGCAGACATAAGTGATGTGGAAGCCATCACTGACAAGATGCGTCGCGACTGGAAGGTTTTGAGCATCTGTGATATTGTTTTGAATCACACTGCCAATGAAAGTCAGTGGCTTCAGATCCACCCAGAAAGCACATACAACCTGATAAACTGCCCTCACCTTCGCCCGGCCTACCTCCTGGATGCTGCCCTTCATCAACTTACTCTTGAGGTGGCTGCTGGCAAGTGGGAACATTCAGGCATCCCTAAGGAAGTCTACACAGAGGATCACCTCCAGGCCATTCGGAGTGCTCTGCATGGCACCTTTCTACCTCGACTGAGGCTCGATGAGTTGTTCTTGATTGACACGAACACTGCAGTCGCTCAGTTTTTGGATGTCGCTCGTACCACTCCTCCATCCCCAAATCCATCTTCATACGAAGATAAACAGAAGGTTCAGATTGAACGTGATGCCCAGTGGACACGCCGCAAGAGCTCTGTCAACATGCAACTGGCTCAGAAGTATTTTAACACGTACCGGTCAGTACATTGAAACCATCCATATTCAGCACCTTTTTATTGTGTTTTACACACTGTGCAATAATTTATTTTCAACTTTTTAGAGGTGACTGCTTTGATGAAGATTCAAGGCTTCGTCGCTGTGGAGAAGACTTCAAGCAGCACATTGAGGGCTTGAACAACATCTGCAAAGAAGCTCTTCACAACCATATCAACTCTGCCATTGAAAATTGCATTGCTGGTATGCGGTACTTCCGTGTGCAGGCTAATGGCCCTCACATTCGTGAAGTTTCTGTAAAAAAACCACTTATAGATAGGTATGTACCAGCAATTTTTGAATTCCATGTTGTTGTTTTTTTGTTTTGTTTTTCGTTTTATGGTTGCAAAACAATAATACTCAATGTCTATTTTTACATTAGGTACTTTACCGACTTTGGAGAACCGAAAAGCTTAGAAGAGCATGAACAACTCATGTATTCAGACAAAGCTTGCTTTATGATGGCTCACAATGGTTGGGTCATGAGCGATGATCCTCTTCGGAACTTTGCTGGACCTGATTCCAATGTGTATCTTCGAAGAGAGTTAATTGCATGGGGAGACAGTGTAAAGCTCAGGTTGAGAGAATATTTTTTTGTCTTGATTTTATATAAAATGTTCATTGAAGAAGCATTACAAATATCTTGTTATTAACAGATTTGGTGAAAAGCCTGAAGATAGTCCATATTTATGGGAGCACATGAAGGCTTACGTTGAGCAAACAGCAAGAGTTTTTGATGGAATTCGCTTGGATAACTGCCATTCTACTCCGATTCCCGTAGCTGAGGTACAGTTAACTTAATTGGGGAAACTTGTTTCTTTAAATGTTGAAACCTGTTCTCATGCGAAAACTTTTTACTTCCCCCAGTACTTACTTGATGCTGCCAGGAAAATTCGACCAGACCTATATGTGGTGGCTGAGCTTTTCACCAACTCAGATGACAAAGACAATACTTTTGTCAACCGTCTTGGAATAACTTCTTTAATTAGAGGTAACTTCTTTAATTTTCATTTTTCATTTGCTTTACTGTTATTTATTTCATATGACACTTAATTTTTGTGCTTTGCAGAGGCAATGTCAGCTTGGGATTCTCATGAGCTAGGCAGGTTGGTGTATCGCTATGGTGGAGAACCTGTTGGCGCCTTCTTGCAGCCTGTGGCTAGGCCCTTGGTCCCTTCCGTGGCACACGCATTGTTCCTTGACTTGTCACATGACAATCCTAGCCCTGTTGACAAGCGCTGTGTGTTTGATCTTCTCCCATCAGCTGCTCTGGTATCAATGGCTTGTTGTGGGAGTGGAAGCAACAGGGGTTATGATCAGCTGGTTCCCCATCACGTAAGTGTAGATAGCTGTAATTTTTGTTTTGAATCCACCTACTCTATTCTGAAGCCGTAACTTTGACTTATTCAATTTACAGATTCATGTTGTTGACGAAAGTCGAGAGTACACTTCATGGACTGATGGGGAAGCCAAAACTCCAGATGAAGTTAATCTGCAGACAGGAATAACAGCAGGAAAGCGAGCTCTGAATAAATTACATTTTGAGCTTGGTCAAGATGGTTTCAGTCAGGTTTGTAGACCTCTGTATTCACAAACTTGCACAAAAATTTCTCTTTCTTTTTTCTATTTTCCTCTTTACAATTTTAGGTGTTTGTGGATCAAATGGATGCTGATGTGGTAGCTGTCACACGCCACAACCCTTCAACCCACCAGTCCGTTATATTAGTAGCCTATACAGCTTTCCACCTACCTGACCCATATTTCTCTCGGAATGGAATGAAGCCACTTACAGTGGAGGGCACAGTCGATGAAGTGATTTTGGAAACAAGCCTAACTCACATTGGCTTCAAGTATGTTATCACCTCTCTATAACTGAGTTCTTTGGTATATCAATTTGTCAACATGTTTAAAATATGGTTTTATTTTATATTTTCTTAAGGGTCAACAATGGGCCAAGGTATGGGCGTCAAGAAAATTTCAAGAAAGACCCTAATAAAATTAATGGATTGAGTGAATATGTTTTGAATCTGAGAGAAAATTTCCCTCTTGGAGAATCAAATGCATTGTCTTTGGGCCACTCTTCTGATCCTGGCATGACTGTTTTGAACTTCAAAGATTTCCAGCCTGGCTCTGTTGTTGCTATCAGGTATGTATATAAAGTGTACTGATACTCTAAGTATAATTTTTGCTTTGTTGGAAGATTTATTACTTATGTATTACCCACAGAGTATCACTGAATGAAAAGGTTCGCCCGGCTATGGACAAACTTCGCAGAATTACATCTGCCTTGTGCTCCTCATCTGGTGACTTTGATTTAGACACAGTAGTTTCTCGCCTGTCTCTTTCTGATTTGAACCGTGCCTTGTATCGGTGCTCAGAAGAGGAGAGAGATGAACCACCCCATGCAGGAACATATGATATTCCTGGCTTTGCTCCTATGGTTTATGCAGGGCTTCAAGGTCTGTTCACAATCGAAATCATTTCCCTCAAGTGCTACTCCCTGGCTTTATTTAATAATTTTTTGCTTGCAGGAATTATGTCTTTGCTCAGTGACATCAGGCCCAAAAATGACCTGGGTCATCCAGTTTGTGGAAATCTTCGCATGGGCAATTGGATGATTGGTGCGTATTACCGTAACAGTTCATCAATTCAGTATATTGCAGATAAAGTAATAATTTTTAATTTTTTTTAAATTTCAGACTTTATGCACGAGCGTTTAAAGCGAAATGCTGGCACTAATGAGTTAGGGCTGTGGTTGGAACGAGCACTTCAACCTGTGAAAGAAATTCCGAGATATCTTGTCCCCCGATATTTTGACGTGATTATTACTAACACCTATCTTGCTCTTATCCAACATGCCTGGAACTCCATGTCAGAGTAAGGTTTTGCCTGTATTGTGCGAAATTGGGGATGACACTTTGATTGACTTTACTTGATTACCTTCTTTTGTGTTTGGCAGCTTTGTGAAGGATGGAAGTACATTCTTGCGCAGTCTTGCCATGGGTTCACTTCAGTGTGGTGGAGTAGTCTACAGTGCACAACTTCCTCAGCTTAGTCCCAATTTATCTCCACCTTTGCCAAATATTCGCAACGGTGACAACCCTCAGCAAGTTTTCACAACTCTCTCAGCAGGTACATTTTAAAGAACTCTTTCTCAATTCAAAAATGTGTGGTAAAAAAAAAAGAATGTTAATTACATTTTTCCATTATCAGGGCTTCCTCACTTTTCCACTGGGTACATGAGGAATTGGGGAAGAGATACTTTCATTGCCCTGAGAGGTCTCTTCCTGTTGACTGGACGGTATCAAGAAACAAGGTATCATATCTTAGGATATGCAGCTTGTTTGAGGCATGGACTTCTTCCCAACTTGTTGGATGGTGGCAAAAATGCCAGGTATAGTGTCTTTCTTTCTCCATTATGTTTTGGTTTTTGGTTTCACTACTTTATAATTTATTTTTTTTCTAATTTCAAGGTTTAACTGTCGTGATGCTCTTTGGTGGTGGATGTACACTCTGATTTCTTACATTGATCTTGCACCAGATGGTGTGAGTATTTTGAAAGACAAAGTGTCTAGAATTTTCCCCAAAGATGACAGTGAACCACAGGAGCCTGGCAAACATGTAAGTTTACTGTTAAGTTTATACCGTCTTACAAGCTATGAATGCTAGGAAAATAACTTGAATTTTATACGCTTGTACCCTCACAGGATCAGCCACTTCATGACGTAATTCAGGAAGCCATGCAAACCCATTTCCAAGGTCTCATTTTCCGTGAGCGTAATGCTGGCACACGAATTGATGCTCACATGACTGACGAAGGATTCAACAACCAAATTGGAGTTAACCCTGAAAATGGTTTAGTAAAAGTTTCTAGCTGAGCTCATTATATATTAATGCTTTTTTTCTTATTCAAACTAATTAATTTTTTTTTTTTTTTTTAAATGGCAGGTTTTGTTTTTGGTGGAAATGAGTGGAACTGTGGTACATGGATGGATAAAATGGGCTCGAGTGAGAAAGCTCACAATCGTGGCAAGCCTGCAACACCCAGAGATGGAAGTGCGGTTGAACTTGTTGGTCTTAGTAAGATGACAGTCAGATGGCTTGCCAACATGCATGCTCAAGGACACTTCCCATATGAGTCTGTGAACCACACCAACAAAGATGGTTAGTTTACCCTTTGATTCTTCTGTTGATAAACTTGTCCATTTTACTGTAATTATTTTTATTTTCTTATCTTCATATTCATAATTGTGCTCCTCTACAGGCACAGTCACCACTTGGACCTACAAGCAATGGGAGGAGAAAATTTCTCAGAACTTTGAAAAATTCTTCTGGGTGCCTGAAGCACCATGTGCAGGAGAACAAAGACCAGATTTAGTGAACAGGCGTGGTATTTACAAGGATACTTTTGGTGCCTCTCAGCCTTGGACGGATTACCAACTTCGTTGCAACTTCCCAATCGCTTTAGTTGTTGTAAGTCTTTAATTTCCTTTTAAAGCAAGCCTTATCCCCTTTTTTAACTGAACTTGTGCCAATAAAATTAATTTTATTCAGGCACCTGAGATGGTTGATCCAAACCATGCCTGGAAAGCTCTTCAACTGGCAGAAAAGTACTTAATTGGACCACTTGGTATGAAGACTCTGGACCCTAGTGACTGGTCCTATCGTCCAGACTATGATAATAGCAATAGCTCTGAAGATTCTTCTGTAGCTGATGGATTCAACTACCACCAAGGACCGGTAGGTGCCTCTTGAAAATAATATGGATTTATTTTCAAGGTCCCCATGTATTTATTTTGGCTGAACCAAGGTATCTATTCAATGAATGTTTTCCTTCCAGGAATGGGTTTGGCCTGTTGGTTTCTTCTTGAGGGCAAGGTTGCACTTTGCATCTATTGTTGATGGAGGATCACAGTTAGCCCAAACCTTAGCAAACACACGTGCCCTGATGGCCAAGCACTTCTCCGAAATTCAGTCATCACCATGGCGTGGATTACCTGAACTTACCAATCATAATGGCGCATACTGCAAGGACAGCTGTCGAACTCAAGCATGGAGTATGAGTACTTTAATTGAGGTAAGATATCAATCAATATGTTTGTCAAACGTCTTGTCACGGTTGTATTACCAATATATTAAACTAATGTCATTGTTTAATTCTAGGTGTTGTATGATATGGAGAAGCTTGAACAGAAGTCTGAGAACTGACCCTGCTATAAGACGCGTGATGCAGGCTGTCGGTACTTAGGGCATCTCGCGTCTAGCAACCATTGCAGACTTGTCAACTCGCTGCCATTCATCCACCAGAGCTCCTTGGCTGACAACAACTGCCATGTTGCTACCAATGAAAATCATGTAAAAACAAATATTGTTTGCAGAAGTATTCCTCCTGTTCAAGGTAATACTGCTGAAACTGCTGGCACCACACTCTTGTCATTCTGTGAAGCTCTGGCTAGTGACACTCTCAAGCAAGGCCTGAAAGAAGGGCTTAGTCGGACCAATGATTCCTTTTTACTGAAAGTCAAGGTCCCAAAACCTCCACGGCGTCAGAGCCTTTTGCATGGACGTTCAATCAAACAATTTGAACCTAACTGCTGCATAAGTCTTAAAACATCCATCACAGAGGACAGTCATGAGTGTAAGCCACATGTTGAAGAGCTGTCTGCTGGTAAGGGCTTCCGTAATGTAGAAAACGCAAATACTGTAAACACGAAGGGTAATATTGAGTTTGTTGCCTTGAATGTACAAGCCCTCGAACAAATTAATGTTTCGTGTCCCTCTGACATTTTTTATTGTAATGATTGTGATGAGACACCCTCTACAAAAGTGGCTAATGAGATTGTGAGATCTGCCACAGATTTTGATATTAAGTCTAAGAGAAATGGTAATGGGTATAGAAGACCTGGTTATGACCCCTGCAGCATATATGATATAACTGAGTTTCCTTCTGAGGTCACTAATGAACCCTTGACGAGCACTATGCGAAGTGCAAGTGCATCAGGGCATCTCTTGAGTGCCACACCTGCTCCCCAGGTACCTATGGAAATGGTGTCCTTTTTAGAAGAACCTTTACTCCTTGTTGGTCCTAAGCTAGAGTGGGAAGGTCATGTTAATGCAAGAAAAATAAGTAGTGCTAAGAGACGAAAAAGGCAGCATCAAATGACACCACAAGAGCAGAAAAAACTTACACGGGTTGTTATAGGCTATACACTTGCTTTTTTTCTTCTAGTCATTGTCACTTTCTACATAGTGTATTTTGTTTAAATAATTTTATTTGCAAGGTGTTTTGGACAGTGAAAATTTTTACCTTTGTTGTTAAAGATTGTTGCTCTATTTTTGTTCTTGTTGTTAGATTGCTTTGTTGATTGTATTGATCTCCCTCTCTGATTTTAATTCACAAATGTATTTTCTAATGTTGAGAACACTTTTTCAATCGTTTAATTTTTAAAATGTTTCTCCATGGTCAATTGTAATCTTTTTAGTGCCATATTAGAAAATTCTGTTTAAGCTTTTGAAAATTTAATGAAATTCTTCTTCTTCCAGGAATAAGTGTCTTCTCTCACATAAACTATAGCACATTGTTGGCTGTGTTCTACTGCTGTTTTCTAGTGCCATATATTAGTTTTCCCTTTATTAACATTGTCATAAATTGGATGCGGTTTAAATAAGATTCACTGCATCACTCCTTTGGCGCAGTGCAGCAATATGGAGCTTTGTAGTGATTGGTCAAAGGAAAACTTCCTTCATATTTATCATTATTTTTTAATCTGAGAGGCAGCAATACTACAGCTTCTAGATGTTGTTTGTATTTCTGGCGGGTAATAAGTGATATTTTAACTATGTGCCTTAATAGTGCTGACGCCTACTTTTAATTGTCATCTTTTGTATCTTTTTATTATTTATGCTACTAACAGCTATTTGCTCAGTGGCTTTTGCCCATGATCATTATGATTTTGTTTTCATGTTATGTCTGTCTTCTATCCACTGATTTTTCATTTTTGGTTGACAAAGGTCTTGTTTTTCTTGGTCAAAATGTCAGTAATTACTGTGATACTTATACGCAATAATGTTTCATCCCTTCCAGATGATTTAAGCACAAAATTACAATGGAATCAATAATAAACTAATCTGTAATATTTAAACTGTTTTATCCTCAATATTTTACCAGACCCTTATCACAACATGCACTGCACATGTCTTTGAGTGAACGCAGGGACTAGTCAAAACGGTGCGCGACTGGAATGCGTTGACATGCGCCGTGTAGGTAGGCAACCCACCGTCCACACCTCCTTCAACTCAACAAGTGTCACGGAGAAAGTCACTTTCGCCCCCAATAAAATGCACTAAAGACAATTGGGCATGGGGCATCTGTTTCTTAGACCCATAGCAATAAAAAAAAACATTCTAAAGAACTTTAATGATTTTTTTTTTGAGTTCTTTTGCCTGTGTTCAAACATTCACCCAATTGGAGACCATCATAGTGGCATACCAAAGGAGAAAGGGAGGAGAAGGAAAACACATTCAATTTGTTTCAGCATTTTCAATACTACGTTTATTATACATGCAAAAAAATGAGACTTGTCTAATGCACATGATAAACAATTCGCAGTTCATTTGGTACAGAGATGCAGAAAGTAAGTAGCAAGGTGTAACGTGTGTGCATTAGTTGTCAACACCTTTTGCAAGTGTACAAAAATTTGAGTTCACAAATACTATCTATACATAACAAAATGAATAAACAGTTTAAATTTTCATTCATTATTATTATTTGAACAGAATAAGTCCAGCTGCCTTTGCAGGTACAAATTAGATAAGGAGACAAATTTTAACTTCGCAAATGCAGGAAATGATTTATTTTATTTCCTTATCCAGCCAAAGACCGCAGGAGCAATTCACATGGGAGGTTATAGCTTGCCACCAGTCTCAAACACCTTTCCAAAGGCACCTAAGAAAGCAGGACAGTAAAAATCCTTCACGATGATAGGAACTGACAGGACTTGTAACAAATAAGGTACCGGTACTTTTCAATACTTTTTCCAAGAAATAAGATACACCACATTTTCAGATAGATTTAGAAAATATATGTAACAGCAAATACTCACTTTGCTGGGAATCAAAACATAACAATGATTGAAGCAATGTACTACAAAAGGAATACTAGGCCTACATTCATTCTACAGCAAAATCAGCAAAGAAAAAGAGTATGATTTTCATCTACTTAATATAATATCATTCAATGTGTTACCATCACTTATCAATGAGACCTTGGGTAAAGTATTGTTAAAGTACCAAACCAATCAACAAAAAGAAAAACATCTACACAGCACTTTCTGCAAGACAATAATGAAATAACAGCCCAAGAGCCTGAGAACATCTTAATAAATACCAAGAATGACTATCGTGAGATCCCATTCCTTTGTATTCACAAGGAAATTAATGGCTGTGAACTGAAGCAATAATAACATTTAAGAAATTGCATTAATTGTATAAAAATAAATGTGGGAAATACCAGTCTTTAGTATAAATTAATTCTTGCATTTGTGTGAGCAAAATGAAGTCTTACGTAAAACTTGTGCTCAACTAAAGTCTTAAACCATAAATAAAGATCCATTTTCACACTGTGAAAAGAAAAACATAAATGCTCTCAACTGTACCAGACGCAAAACATCTCAAGGAACATAACTAGGGCATATAAAAAGCGCACTGATTTATCTGGCAGGGTTTTGTTTCAACATTGATTCTAGTCGTCTCACAACAATTCATATAGGTGTAAAAAGCTCCAATTAAGACACAAATAAAATTTTCTAAGTCAATTAACAATGTCTTATGTATGCAAACCAGCCAAAATGTAAAGATCATAACATTATTTTTAAGGTTTAAAAAAGTCATCTCAATTCTTTTAATTACTGTACAAGTACTATCAACAATTTGCACTCCTAATGAGGCAAATGGAGCACAATTGGTCATGAGCAAAGTGCGTGGCAGAAAAGCATAACTGTAAGTCAAGTGTAACTGCACCACAAGCACATTCATTACTCACTCATACTCATAATAACACATTTATGCTTACACATACATACACACACTCACTGAGATATCACAGAACAGGTCAAACCTGGACAATCAACGATGCACCATCTGTCAAAAGATTTATGCCAAGGTATGCTTGCTTTAACTAAAATTCCTTGTCTCTCCACATTGAACCCAAGTGTCTTGTCTAATTAACATAGAGAGCTTCACAAGGAGTTACCTAAACTCAATCCTCAATAGCAAGTTCATGAGTGCACAGCACAAACACTAGAAAACTCAGTAGATAACTTCATAGACTGTTGCTTTCTTGTCTCCTGAACCAGTGACAATATACTTGTCATCAGCAGATATGTCACAGCTCAGCACAGATGATGACTCCTTTGACTAAACAGAGAAAAAGAAACAAGGAATAATCATTAGTAAAGTTCATAAAAAAACAAAACATTGACGTTAGAGAGGATTTTATTAGAAGTCGTAAGAAACAAACCTGGAAAATGGAAGCACCGTATGGTGTTCTCCACGCATTGAGAAGGTTGTCCTTTCCAGTTGAAACAAACCACTTTCCGCAGGCAGCGAACCGGAGAGACAGTACACAAGACTCATGCAAATGCAACTGGTACTTGTCCGGTTTAGCAGCATGTAGGACCTCCACATTGGAGTTTTCCATACCAACTGCCAACCACTCTCCACTTGGACAGAACCCTAATGAGAAGATCTGAAACACAGACAAGAAGGACATTGATTTATTTTCGTTCAAAAGTCAGATGTAAAAGTCTAAACAAGAGTGGTGCAAGTCAATACCTGAGAGGAGAAGTCATGCTGCTGCAATTGACGTCCTTCCCGCAAATCCCATGATCGAACAGTATTGTCTAGCCCTCCAGTCCATAACTTTGTACCATCAGGCGATATGTCAATACATGAAGCACCATCTGTGTGTCCTTGGAATTGTCGCACCAGAGACTGATTGTTCAAGTCCCACACTGCAATATTACCGTCAGAGCAACAACTGAAGCAAACCTGGAAATAAAAAGTCATGTGTTAATTACAAGCAGGTTTCCTCAGTTTTCTGATTGACTTGCATCAGGAAAAACATACCTTAGAATCTGGACTAATAGCTAGGGCATAGCAGGCTGGAGCACTGGAGGTGAGTTCAGCCTTAATCCTTGGTGTAGGCGATGCAAGGTCCCATATGCTGAGATTACTTGCCTCACCTCCAACAATCAAAGTTCTTCCGTCCGGCAGAAGTTTTACTGAACGGATATAATTATCTCTTTGCTGTTTCAAAATTTAAAAAAATAAAAGGTAAGTTAAAATCGCTGTGGCATTTCACTTTCATCAGAATACTTCTGTCTCAGATATATCTTACCAAGCAGTCTAATTGTGAAACAGCTGATTTGGAGCCAGGCTGGCTGATGTCCCAGACTTTTACACAACCTTTGCCTCCAGTGTACACATACTTGGTAGGATTTGAGATGGTCACAGCACACACCACCTCTCCATGAGTGAGAGTGTTGATTTGCCTAGCATGTCTAGGAATCCCAGGGCCAATCAAGGCATCAGGGGGAAAAGGAACGGGCTGCATTTGACCTTCCGCACTAACATGGAAGGAGTATGCTCTGGAAAAAAAAAAGAAGCCACATTTAGGTTAAGCACAAAGAGATATTTCCCTCTCGTAATGAAAAGGTTTCATTTTCTTTCTTTTAGGTACTTACGGTTTGCCCCCAGGAATGCCTCCCAGGCCAGGCCCCAGTGGTGCTCTCATTTGTGCATGGGGGTCATAGCCGACAAGGGGAGGGCGGGGGTAATTGTTGAGGGATGGTGGCAGGTTGTTGTGTAGGCCATATGGGGCGCCAGGTCCCTGAAGTACATCATGAGGTCCAGCACCGCCAAGGTAGTGAGGGTATTGACCTGAAAACGCAAATAAATCCATAGAATCGTCTCATCACAAATGATCGGCAACAGTGCACTCTATGTTTGATTGGTCTTGCGCAGAAACTTACCCAGAGCAGAGGGTGGTTTAAGGGGCTTCATTCCTCCAGCCGCAGAGTTGTTGGCACTTCCTGCACTGGTGGGAGTCACTGACTTAGAGATAGGAGTCGAGGGTTTCTCATTGTCCATTTTCTTGGTGGAGGGAGTGCTTGCATTTGAAGATGTGCCACTGCGAGGACTGTGAAAGGAATTCAAAATAGGAAGTTTAGTTACAGACATCCAATTTGTCAATGTGTTAAGTTTGAAGTAAAGAATACCCAGGGCAGATAAACATGAGGGTGACCTACCTGTGTGGCCCCACATGTTCCTTCTTTGGTGCTAGTTTGTCAATTCCATTCTCTCTAGGTGAAGTGGTTCCATTAGGGGGTGACACAGGGTCCTGCAAATCCAAAAAATTGCAAAGTTAATTTCCTGGACAGCTAATGGCTAAATAGAGAATGAAATATATCTAAAATGGTTGCCAACACAAAATATTCTATGTTATTTACCTCATTAGCATCATCAACTACGAGATCTTGATCACTCTTCTCTCCGTCACTGGCCTGTTAATCAAAAAATAATAATACTATTAGTATAAACGAAATTTTGAGCTAAATTAAAATAAATAAATTCAGCCTCGCGTCACAATGAAAGTTAGGTTTGTTAATCAGATGACCAATGCATAATTTTGCAAAGCAGCTCATGAGTTCAGAGCTCGGGTCATATATGAATGAGCAATCAGCTAAGTGGAAGTCCTCTCACATTAGTTATGATAATTGAATAACCAGTGTAACATCCACTCTGAAGCTAGCAAAACAGGGCACCTCCCTGTCAGTAACTTTTTGTGCATGTAATGTTTGGGCAGAAGCGGCTTGGTGCGAAACAAAAATAAAAAGCAACCATGTAAAATATGCTTTTATTGTTTAAAAAAAAAAAAAAAAACTTAACAAGTATCACCAACGAACAAAACTTACATGACCATCTTTCTCTTCCTTTTTCATCTTCTTGTGCTCTGGCTCCACAGGACTTCTTGGTCTGTACTTTTCCCTCTCGGCAGGAGAGATTGAGTTACGCTGCAACAGACAAGGCAAACACAAATTTAGAAAAATGAAGCATGGGTGTGTCTCAGAAAGGGGACAGAGCGGAGAGTCGTTCCTCTCTCTCCCTCTTGCACGGTACGCATCATGAGTGCGAGAGAGACAGAGCAACGACAGGACGGCTCCGAGTCCGTCTCCCAAGCTGGCCGCCGCCCCGCCACTGCCGAAGTCCCGAGGGGTGCCTCGCTACTCGCGAACGGACCGTTCTGCGTGATTGCATGCCCTATGCCCTCGTCGGGGCCCTCGTCGGGGCCCTCGTCGGGGCCCTCGTCGGGGCCCTCGTCGGGGCCCTCGTGGAGGCCCTCGTGGAGGCCCTCGTCGACCGGGGCGAGCTTGGCGAGCGCCGAGCACGCCCATCAGCACTTGCTCCATTTGCTGCTCAAGCGGCGCCGAAGGGACGAAGGGGGCGGGGGCAGGGAAAGGGGGTGGGGGCGTGAAAAGCGGCTGGAGAGGGGGAGGGGGGGGGGAGGGGCGTTCAAAGGGGTGGCGAGGCGCGGCCGCACAGGGCACAACGCCGCACCGCGCCGCACCGCGCGAAACCACCCCAAGCAATAAAGCTCTCACTGACTGCGGTGGCGCTGGCTGCCCAGTGGGGTGGGGGCGCCAAAGGGGTGGGGGGAGCGTGGCGAGCAGCCCTATCTGATTAACAATAAATCCCCATTCACTAACAGCGCGCAGCAGCACCACTATCCAAGGGCACGCGGGCGGGCGGGCCGGCCGGACGGACGGCAAAACACACTGACTGGGGCGCCCGGCTAAAACACCCCCCCGAAAAAATGGGAGAGAAAGGCAAAGAAACCAAGAGCGACTTATTCCCCCGTCGGCGACCAAAGTTTATGTAGTAAAACGACGGCCGATCGGCCGAATCGAAGGGAGAAAACGAAAAGGGACGAGGTATAAAAACGACAAAACGCCAGTGTTTGTGACCACAGGGGGGTGGCGCCGCGGCGCCGCGGCGCGGTGGCGGGGGTGGAAGTGGTTGCTCTCGCCCCCGGGGTCTGGCCCCTCACCCCTCGCCCCGCCAGGACCGTCATATATTTTATTCAGTGCCGGTACGCCCCCCCCCCCTTCCCCCACCTCCGGGCTACTCCTCGCCGATCTGCAGTTGCTCCCCTTCCACCCCCAGGCCATGCCCAGGCCCCAGGCAGCCCCGGCAGCGCCAGGCCCGGGGGAGCCAAATTTCAACCAGGACCATTTTTCAAGTCACTGCCGCTGGTGGGGTGGGCCTTGGGTGGGGCCGAGGCGGGGGCCTTGCTAGCCTTGCTAGACCTGGCTGCTGTAAGCTGCCTCGGCTCCAGGCTCCCCCGGGGAAAGAAAGGTGGAGACGCGTGGGCATGGCAGAGAGGGAGGGAGGGGGAGGGAGGGGGAGAGAGGGGGTCAAACGGGGAGCAGGGAAATGGAGAATAAGGAGGCGGAGTGGCAGCCGCCCGACTCGCCCTACTCCACTCCCGCACTCCACTCCGCCCTCTCCACCCGATCGCCGTCTTTCCATTTTATTTCACAATAGATTACACGTTTTCATGGAGGGAAAAGAATTGGGTGCGCTGGGGCGGAGGAGGGTTGGCTAGAGCCGGGCGCGGCCGAGCCGAGCGCAGCAACTCGAGCGAGGAACGGGGTGGAACGGGGCGGAGCGGGGCTGGCGGGCTGGCTGGCGGGGCTTCGTGGCCTGCTAAATTGATTATAAGGCATCGGCAGACTGCAGGGGCGGCGAGGCGAGGCGAGGCGAGGTCGGGGCGAGGCCGTCCGTTCCGTCCAAGGGGCTCTCGGACGTCTGTCGCAATCTATTAGGCATGCGGGGCGAGCGAAGGCAGACCGCACACCCACGCCCCGCGACGCGCCGCCACGCCCCGCCACATCATCAACCGCACCGGGACAGCTAACACGCACACGCCGCCGCGCCAGAGTCCGGACGGTCCGGCCGGACACAACCCCTCTGGTACCCTTTCCGCCACGATCGCCAGCGGAGCGTGTCGCTGACGGCCTGCGGGGGAGTTCCGAGAAACGCGACCTCGTTCCGTCTCTCTCGCACTCATGGGGCGTGCCCGAGGGCGTGCCGGTAGGTGCGACAGAGACGGAGTGGCGAAGTGACGAAGCCCTTGTTCGGAATCGGCCCGCCTCGCCACGAGCATGAGCGGCTCGCTGCGGTCGAGTGGTCGCGCCCCGCCGCCGCGCGCCACCCTCACCTGCAGGCCACCCCACCCCGCCCCACCCCGCCGCACCCTCTAATTGCACCAATCAGGCGGGCCCGGGCGGGCCGACCGGATCGCCGGGGCGAGTCAACAAACGCACCGTCATCGAGAGGGGGAGAAGCTGCGTATACTTTCAATTTTTCGTAAACACCGTGTCAAGTCGAGAAAACAGACACGAAAAAAAAACCCACCCACACACAAACTGTCGTTCATGTCTTTCTTTTCAATCGTAATCGAATTTACTTCGCGATTTTGATCAAATTTCCCAGGGATTTCTTACGTAAAATTTAAATTAAGAAAAGCTAAATTTTATTGTTTCAGAATGCAACGAAAATTAGTTGTTGTTGCTTTCCCTGGCGATTCTGAACCAAGCGGCAGCGACCGCCGTGGTGTCCAATCCAACAGCAGGCCAAACAGGCCAAGCTGACCCTTCATTCAGTCCAGCGGTCCTTTCATGGCTCGACCCTTTTCAAGGCCCTTTTCAAGGCGCCGTTCCAGGCAGGGGGGCCTTTTGACTCGCACTGTACCTCCGGGGCGACCTCACCACCGCCCCCACCGCCTCACCTCCGGCGTGCCTCCGGGAGCCTCGGGGCGGGCTGGCGGGGCGGGGCGGGGCGGGCAGGGCGGGCAGGGCGCCGCCAGCCCCGCAAGCCAGCCACCCCCTATGCTAATTACCAGCCAGCGGGAGATAATTACGGAAAGGGGGAGTGCCCTGGGCGGGGCGGGGTGGGGCGGGGTGGGGCGGGGTGGGGCGGGGCGAGGCGGGAACAAGGTGTGAAAGAGGATATCGCGGGGCGGGCAGGCAGCCAGGCAGCGTCGAGATTGGGGAATAAAAATTCCTCACAATCGACGGAGACTGACGGGGGCCGCGCCATTGGCTTTCTGTCTCTCTCGCACTCATGGGGCGTCCCGTGGGTTCCGCACACGTGCGAGAGAGACAGCACAGAGGCACAGCCACTGCAGCAGCCCCACAGGTCGTCGACTCTCGGCCGCCCGCCGCACCAGACATATTGCCGTCGCGTCGCGAAAGAGGTCGACAAGAGGGGGGGGGGGGGGGGGAGAGGAGGGGAGAGAGAGAGAGAGAGAGAGAGAGAGAGGAGAGAGAGAGAGAGAGAGAGAGAGAGAGAGAGAGACGAAGGCGGAAGACCTGCTGGCGCTGGCGCCCCATCCCCCTCCTTTCAAAGGAAAAAAAAGAAGAAGACAACAAGGAAGACAAAGGGGAGAGACAACACGGCCGGAAAACTATAAAGTGGGACGTCACGCCCGGGGCGGGGCGGGGCGGGGCGGGGCGGGGCGGGGCCGCGAAGCGACGGGCAAAATTATGCAAAAGGCTACAGCGACGCGACGGCGGTGGTGAAAAGCTCTCCCCGCGGCTCCGCTCGCTGTGCTCTCCCCCGCGGAGGCGTCGGCCGGGGATTTCCGCGAGGAAAAAACAAATGAAAAGGAAAAACTCGAGCGGGGCAAACGGTGGGCAAAGAAACACGGCTCTGGAGCAGGGGGAGGTCTCCCTCTCGCACTCAAGGGGCGAGGGGGAGGGAGAGAGAGAGAGACTCCTCTCGGGTTCAGCCGGCAGCGTAACTGGATGGAATAAGGGAGGCCGCCGCGACAGCATGTGTAAAGTACTCGGCGCCAGACGCAAAGCCTTTTTAATAAAACCGTCGGGGCGGCGAGGGGGAGGGGGAGAGGGGCTGATGGAGCGCCGTCCCTTTCACAGAGATGCAGGCGCCCACAACCAAACCCCCGCAAGCCAGCTCGCTTCTGCCTCCCCCCTCCATTCCTCTCTCTTTTTATTTCGCATTCATTTTTGTCGCTTTTGCTGCTGGGGGCTGCCGCTGCCGCCGCCACCGCCTCGGAGATTGCTGACAGGGAAGAAGCTGACTTTAAAATTCATTTCATTTAAGGCAGATTAGGAGCGGGGGGTGCCGGCGACGGCAGGGGGGCGGAGGCGTCAACCAGAGCGAGAGCGAGAGAGGGGGAGAGAGAGACGGGCCATCAGGCAGAGTGAGCGAGCGAGACGGGTCAAATTATTCCGGCGACAGGGCCATGCCATGAGATTAAGGCCCGAGCGCGAACGGGCCGGAACGGGCCCCGGGGCGGGTGAAGTAAAGCGAGGCGGCCTTCTTCATCGCGTGCAGTGTACTCACATGTCTCTCCTCCACCGAGTTGAGTCCTGCAACAGAGAAACGAGTCCGGGTTAAAACCACTCAGTCGGCCACAGACCACACGGCCGGGTTCAGATTGTAGAGCCCGGCCCTCCCTTCGGCTGGTTGCATGCGGTAATTTTCAGAGAGCCCACGCAAGATGAGCGCCGGAGAGACCCCAAGCCTTTCCTTTCACACACACAGGTTCGAGGTGGAACGCCAAAATGTCTCTTTTTGCCGCCCCGGCGCCCTCCCCTCGCGAGTCGTCCAGAAGCCCGTCCTCGGCGTGCTCTGCCGTGCCTGCGTTGCTCTGCGGCGCGAAGAGACACCGCGACGAGCACACTGCCAACTGCAGCCATTACACGGCGTAAAGGCCGGGCGGACAGACAGACAGACAGACAGCGAGGGGCGACGGCCGCGAATGAAAGCGGCGGCGAGGGTGGCGAGCCCCTCCACTACTGTTTATACAAAGAAATCTGTCGTCGTTTGTTTTTTTTTTCGCGCCGCCAATTTGCAGAAGAGGCGGGGGGCTGTACAATGGCGGCGCGCTGCCGCGACTCGCTGACTCGCTCGCGATTCTCGCTCTCGCTTCTGGCTTTGCCCCCGCAGCGACCCGGCGACAGGGAGGGCCCACAGGGAGGGCCCACAGGGAGGGCCCACAGGGAGGGCCCACAGGGAGGGCCCACAGGGAGGGCCCACAGGGAGGGCCCACAGGGAGGGCCCACAGGGAGGGCCCACAGGGAGGGCCACAGGAGGGCCACAGGGAGGGCCCAACCCCGGGGGGGCCCACAGGGAGGGCCCACAGGGAGGGCCCACAGGGAGGGTCCACAGGGAGGGCCCACAGGGAGGGCCCACAGGGAGGGCCCACAGGGAGGGCCCACAGGGAGGGCCCACAGGGAGGGCCCACAGGGAGGGCCCACAGGGAGGGCCCACAGGGAGGGCCCACAGGGAGGGCCCACAGGGAGGGTCCACAGGGAGGGCCCACAGGGAGGGCCCACAGGGAGGGCCCACAGGGAGGGCCCACAGGGAGGGCCCACAGGGAGGGCCCACGGGGAGGGCCCACAGGGAGGGTCCACAGGGAGGGCCACAGGGAGGGCCACAGGGAGGGCCCACAGGGAGGGCCCACAGGGAGGGCCCACAGGGAGGGCCACAGGGAGGGCCCACAGGGAGGGCCCACAGGGAGGGCCCACAGGGAGGGCCCACAGGGAGGGCCCACAGGGAGGGCCCACAGGGAGGGCCCACAGGGAGGGCCCACAGGGAGGGCCCACAGGGAGGGCCCACAGGGAGGGTCCACAGGGAGGGCGCGGGGGGATACGGACCGCGTGTCAACTTTCATAAAACGCAATAACATCTCCATTTTCAGTGAGGCAGCTTGAGCGGCGCGGCGCGCCTCCCCTCGCGTCTACTCCTTCTCGCTCTCATCCCATCAGTCGAATCTCCCCCTCCTCCCAGAGGGTCTCGAGGACCTGCAGCAGCCGGAAGAAAGTCCGCGCGCCGCCGCTGTCGCCGCCGAAGCCGCCGACGCGAAGAGGCGGAAACGTATCGACCGCGGCGCACTCCTCTCCTCCTCGCCGACAACGAGGCCCTCGCCGTCAACCCCTCCGACAACACAATCTAATTGTTGTCCCCCGGCAAGCCGACACGTCCGCGAGGCCCCCGTCGTGCCAACAGCGCCGAGTCCCATGAGGGGAGGCCGGGAGGCCGACAACTTGGCAAATAATCACTTGTAAAACTCGGTCGACATGAGCCGCTGGCTGCCGCCGGGCAGGCCGCCGTCGCGGAGGAAAGGGGAGCGGGGAGAGGGGGGCGTGCGCACGGGAGCGAGGCAGCGCGGCTGCGCGCGGCGAGCCCTGGGCGAGGCCTGGGCGAGGCCCTGCAGAGAGTGGTGGCGCACCAGGCGCACGGCGCGCGGAGCCGGCTAACGACCCTATTACGGTAATTACCGCGTGAAAAGCACTTCCGCAACTAACGCAGTGTGGGGGACGCGGTGCAGGCGGGGCAGGCCGCGCTCGCCGAGCACGCCGCACCTGCCCCCCGGCCGTCCCGGCCGTCCCGGCGCGCTCAAGTAACCCTCCTAGAAGAACCGCGCGCGCCGGGACGCTGGGACCAGGGCCATGCCCGCGCAGGCCGCTCCCACGGCGCCGAAGAGTCCCGGACACCCTCATCAACGGCCATTTCCCCGACGCCGTCGTCGGCGACCCGCTCCGGCCCGCCGGCGCGCACTTAGGCCGTCCACGGACCGTCGTTAGCGTTCCGTTTCGGCAATTCATCGCGCCGGGTCGTCGTCGTCGGGGACCCCCGCCCCACAGTGGGCCAGAAGACCGCTGAAGGCGGCCCAAACTCCAGACGCGTTTCGAGCTGCAGAGTCGCTAAATGGGACTCGAACCGAACGTGTGACCCCACCAATGGAATCCTCGTTCGAAGAGCAATCCATTGGTGGGGTCACACGTTCGGTACGAGTCCTGTTTAGCGACTCTGCAGCTCAAAACGCGTCTAGAGTTTTGGTCGCCTCCACCGGTCTTCTGGCCCACTGTGCGCCCCTACCGCCCAAACAAAGTGGCTGGAAACTATGAGTGCACTATATTGTTTACTCCTTACCTGGAGGCGGCTTGGCGTCGGGGTCCCGGTGCTCGGGCTTGGCGGCCTGCAGCATGGACAGCGGGTGCGAGAGCCCCGCCAGCGGCCCGGGCAGGCCGGGCAGGCCGGGGTGCGTCGGGAAGGGCGGCGCGTGCGCGGCGTGCGGCGGCATCTGCTGGGCGTGCATCTGTTGCTGCAACAAAACGGGCGCCAAATTAATCATCGACACCCGCACGGCGCGGACCTCGGCAAGGTCCTCGGCAAACAAGCAAAACAAACACACGACAGAAATTGGCGCGGTAATTCAGACACATTTTCGCTTCCGTTTCGGCGCTGCAGCGCGGACACACACCATGACGCGCAAGCGAAGAGCTCCGCTGTTATGCCTGTCCCCTCGCGCAACACGGACGAACAGACAGACAGCAGGCAGGCAGGCAGGCAGGCAGGCAGACAGACAGACAGACAGACAGACAGACAGACAGACAGACAGACAGACAGACAGACAGGACAGGCAGGCAGGCGCCTCCGCATCCTCCTTTTGTCCCGCCACGGTTGTCGCGCACGCAAAACACCAGTTCCGTCAAACTAAATGCCGGCCGCCACAGAAAAGCCAGGAGCGGGAGGGGAAGGGGTCGAGGAGCGCCTCGCCCGACGCGACTCGAGTCGTTTCCGTCGCTCCGTCTCTCTCGCACTCGTGGCGCGTCCCGTCCAGGTGCGACAGAGACAGAGCCCGCAGGCAGGCAGGCAGGCAGCGGCAGACTAATTATGACGAAAATATGACGGGCAAGTCGTTTCGGCGGCGCGGCAGCCATGCGAGGCGTGTGGCGCCGGTGAGGTGTGAGTGAGTGAGTGAGCGCGTGCGTGCGTGTGAGAGTGTGCGAGAGAGAGGGTGGAGGGGCGCTCGAAAGCGCAGGGAAGTGAAGGAGAGTTATTAGCAGGCCGCGTTTAATTGCATTAGCCTCTCGCTAGTGCTGCCGGCGCTGCCGGCGCTCCGGGCGGGTAAGCTCGCGGAGTTGAAGTGAGGGGGAGACGACAGAGAGAGTCTACTTGGCGGCGGCGAGCTGCAGCCCGCAAGGCGCGCAAGGCCCACGACGACGACGTTCCAATTTGCCCGAGTTGCTGTGCTTTGAGTATTGCTTTCGGGAGGGGAGAGAGAGCGCGGCGACGGCGAAGGCAGGCACTGCAGGCACAGCGCCACAGCCCGAACCTTTCATTAAAACATCTCCTTTCACTGCGAGCTCCATCGATCCGCGCCAAGACTCCCCTCTAACTCGTCGCCCGGCAAAATTGGACAAACTGCATCAGCAAACTGATGAGGTAATCTCGAAGAACGTACACTGCAAACAGGCGTCGCGCACCGCGCACTGGGGAGCGCCGGGGGCGGGTCAGGGGGGGCGGCCCAGGGGGCGGGCCGCCTTTTCCTCCTTCCCTCGTTTTTCTCAAACAATATTCAGTTTGTTTGACAAGACAACCTGGCGGGGCGGGGGTGGCTTCGCAAGCGTGGGCGTGTAGTGTGTGTGTGCGCTTGCGTGCCGAAGGAAAGGGGGGGGGGGGGTAGACCAGCCATCACAGGCGACCGACGAGGGCGAGGCGCGCGAAGGGGCGACCGGGGCGACCCGGCACAGCGGCCAAGACACACACCGAAAGCAATTCAGGAGCGAGCTGCACGACGAAGGGGGGAGGGAGCCTTAGGGCGACAACCACCCCGTCGGCGGCGTGGCGGCGTGGCGGCGTGGCGGCGTGGCGGCGTCCGGGCCCCGGCGGGGCGGCAAGGCGTCGCCAGTAAGTGAGTTGGGGCCTCTGGAGGGGGGCGGCCCAATCAACATTCCAATCAGGGACTCCCTTATCCGCACTTTTCCCCCCGTTTCCCGGCACGGCCAGGCACGGCCAGGCACGGCCTCGGCGCACAAATTGCGGCAGCGGGACAGACAATGCCTTTCCGCCCTGCCTGCCTCCAGCCTCCAGTCCGCAGAGAGTTGGTCGTCGGCGAGACTCGGCGAGACGCGCGCGGCGCGGGTTCAACCCCCGCCCGCCCCCGGCCTCCTCTTTTCTTTTCTCGCCCCTTCCCCCGCTTGCAGGGGCGCGCTTTCACAGACCAAGTTGTCGGCGCGGCGGGGCGGGGCAGGCAAAGCAGCGGCGTCACCTCCGGGACGGCAAGGAATTGCTTTGACGGGCGGGGCGGGGTGCGGCGCCGGGGGACGAGTCGGGTCGGCGAGGCGAGATAGGGAACCGCCACCACAAGGGCCTGCAGGAGGTCCTCGACCCAAACCCCCTCCGGACGCGCGACCCCGCCACCCCGCCACGCCGAGCCGCCGCCGGCAAAAGACATCCCCTCTCGCCGACATGGACCGTTATCAGCTGTCGGCGAGGCCACCACCATGGTGAAGGCCACCGCCATGGTGAAGGCCACCACCGTGGTGAAGGCCACCGCCATGGTGAGGCCACCGCCATGGTGAAGGCCACCACCATGGTGAAGGCCACCACCATGGTGAAGGCCACCACCGTGGTGAAGGCCACCGGCACCACAGCGTCGCTTCGAATCGGCGAGACGGCAGCACGGCCCAACACGTGGTGCCCCGCCAGACGACTCGCTTACTCGGCAAAGGGCGCGGACCACCGCACAACAGCGGCACGCAAAAAAAAGAAGAGAAAAGAATAAAAGAAAAACGAAAAAAAAAGCAGCGACCGCCAAGGAAAACGGAGCAGGGAGAAGCGACAACACACAGAAAGCGCGAACGCTGCGGAAGGCAGAAAGAAAAAGAGAGGGGGAGGGGGGGGGGCTATACGGTAGCAGAGGGGTAGGGACGGGGACGTGTTGTGAACCATGTACATATGTGTGTGTGGCTGTGTGTACAGTCCTCTCAACACACACACACACACGCACACACATGCACACACGTACGCGGCGCGGAGGAGCAAGGAACGTAACATGACGGCGAGGCATTGACAAATACAGCGAGCAGCACCGCTTGCTCGAAACAGCGCGCAGCATGCAAGCGCGCGCGCACACACACACACACACACACACAATACCCTCACAGATCAACGCTCCAGCACCCCCATCCCCCTCCCCCCGCCTCAATCTTGCAGTCTGCCAATATTGACTCGCCCACTATGCTAATGTAAAGTCAGCATCACCCTGCCAAACAAAGCGCGCTGCTGCTGCTGCTGCTAGGACCTGCGGTACCGGCCTACGTAATTAGGGGGGTAAACACGTCGGGGCGGAGCGGGGCGGGGCGGGGTGGGGCGGAGCGAGGCGGGCCGTCCCCTCCCCCATTTCCAGACACACAAGGGGTACAAACTCTCCTACTCAAACATTGCAGAGTTACAATTACCCCCTCCCTCCCCCTCCCCCCCACCTCACCTTTCCACACAAACACATACACACACACCAACTCAAACCGCGCTCACGATTTAGTCGCCTTTCTACCACTCAAAATACACACACACACACACACACACACACACACATGCACAGCCACACACACACACTCGGTCAAAGTAAAACAGCCGACGCGGCGCCAAAAGGGAACCCGTCCACTAAACCCCATTCCATTGCTGTCCGCAGCCACGCGGCGGCCGCGGCGGCCGTAAGGACGGATATCGACCGAGGAAACCACTAAATAAACCGCGCGGCCCCGCGCGCCTCGCGCACGCATTGACCGCGCTCAAAATAAAAAGCCAGCCAGCCGTCTGCTAATAGCCCTCGACGCGCTGGCCTGGCCGGCCTGCCTGGCCTGGCTATGGCCTGCCTGGCCATCGGGCCGCGATCGCAACACCTCGTTCCGTTTTAATCACACCCCGCTACGCCACGGCCTCTGCGCAAAAAGCAGGAAAAAGTGCGCCACACACACACACACACACACGCAGTGAATGGAATGGAACTACCCCCTCGACTGCAATCGTCAACGCAATAGGAACATCCACCTCCCCCACCCTCGCATCGACCAAATAGACAACAACAAATACCAACAGCAGAACGGTAAATACGAAAAAAAAAGAGAACCCCCTTTTCTTTATGTAAAAATAAAAAGGTGGTAGTTGGAAAAAAATATGGTGGGTTACTTACACTTACCCCGATAATGGCGTTCAATTCGGGCATAGTGACTTGTTTCGCTCTTTCGACGGCTGTTGCCACCTGTTGTTGGTGCTGTGCGGGACACACGCGTGTTAATTACAACCAAACACAACAAAAACAACAACAACAACATGGCTAGATTAAAAGGCCACTACAAAGCAGCGGGTGGTTCCGAGACCACGACACGCGCGCCGTCACACAGTGGAGGTGGCCAAAATCCCGGAAGCGTTTTCAGCACTAGAGTCGCTAATTGGGACTCGAACCGAACGTGTGATCCCACCAATGGATTGCTCTTCGAACGAGGAATCCATTGGTGGGGTCACACGTTCGGTTCGACACCTGTTTAGCGACTGTGGAGCTCAAAACGCGTCTAGAGTTTAGTCCGCCTCCACCGGTCCTCTGGTCCACTGTGCGTGCAGGCCGTCGGGGCGGCACTTACCTCTTGCGATAAAAAGGGCAGAATCTGGGCTATGATGGCGTTGAGTCGCTTCGCAATCTCCGTCTGCAACAAGAAACGAACGCGTTAGAAAGAGCGAGAGAGAGGTCGAGAGAACACGGGGGGACACAGCAGGAGCGCCTGCGGAAGGCGGGGTAGGCCACCGCGCGACACACCAGTCGAACGGGCGGCCTACTCGCCGGGCGGCCCCCGCCGCCGCTAGACCCCCGTCAGTCAGTCAGTCAGTCAGTCCAGCGAATCAGTCAGCGAGTCTGTCAGTCAGCCAGTCTGTCTGTCGGTCAACCTGTCGCCACCTGTCCGTCCGTCCGACCGCCATGCGCGTAACGTGGCCGTTTAATACCCCTCCGAGTCGGCCTGACTAGCGGTCGCCCCGTCGCCCCGCCGCCTCGTTCGGAGAGCAATCCATTGATGGGGTCACACGTTCGGTTCGCGTCCCATTTAGCGACTCTGGAGCTCAAAACGCGTCTAGAGGTTTGGCCGCCTCCACCGGTCTTCTGGCCCACTGTGCATTTGCCGCCGTGGTGTCGGCCGTGTCGGCGCTACCGGTACCGCCGTACGGCCGCGCCCCGACATGTGGCGCGCTAAGCGGATTACCAGCAAGCGGCTTTGCAGCGAGGCGCCCCGCAATCGCTGTCCGTCTGTCTGTCTGTCTGATCGAAGGGCCGTGCAATGCAATAAAAGCCAATCCGCATCGGCGGCTCCGCTCCGAGACAGACAGACAGACAGACAGACAGACACAGACAGCTTTAGCAAGAGGGGAGCGTCCTGTACAACTTCGTCCGCTCCCCGACGGCCACACGGGTTATCGGTTCCAGAATAAAATCAGGGCGGAGCGTGTGTACTGGAAAATGTCAAGGGGGAACTTCCAAAACGTATAAATTTGTCGTCGCTGCGCTTTGCGCGAAACGCGTGCACGGCTGGCCGGCCACAGCGGGACACGGCAGGACACCGCAGGCCGCACTGCCGACAAGGATGACAATGCACGTGGCGAGGGGCGAGAGGGAGAGGGGAAACACGTGTAACGGCGGCCACGGCCAGAGTGACCGCATTATAGCGTCCCGGTGCCCTGACACTGCCACACACGCACACACACGCACACAAACACGCACACACACGCGCACGCGCGCACACACACACACACACAGAGCGCGCCACTGACAATCCCCGAAGCCCCGAATCTACTCCCCGCCCTCGGCAGGATGATTCGGCCGCTGTCTCTCTCGCACGCCAACGGGTGAAGGGACGACCCATGGAGGGAGAGAGGGAGGGAGAGAGAGAGAGAGAGGGAGGGAGGAGGGAGGGAGGAGAGGAGAGAGAGAGAGAGAGAGAGAGAGAGAGAGAGAGAGAGAGAGAGAGAGAGAGAGAGAGAGAGAGAGAGAGCCTCCCACTCGGAAATAGTCCTCCGCGCCGGCAAATCCATTCGGAGGGGCGCGGTGGGGCGCGGTGCGGTGGGTATAGACTACGCGCACCACCACTACGGCGCGGGGGCCGCCAGGGCCGCCAGGGCGTTGATGTGCGAGGAGAGGGCTGCGGTGGCACTCGACCGCCCCGCGGCGCCCCGCGGCCCGAGGGGCCCCCCGAGGGGCTCGGGGCTCGGGGGGTGGAGGGCGACCGCAGATTGGAACTCGGCGCCCCCGGGGCCCCCGCGCCACGCCCCGCGCCACGCCGCAGCCCGGGGGAGGGAGGGGAAGACCAACAAACTAGCGGACACGGCGCAGCACGACTAATCCGACACAGGCTGCCCCGCAAATTAGGCGGGGCGACCTGACCCAATCCGGGGGCTGCCTCGGCAGTGCCTCGTCTCCACGCCAAAGCGCGTCTTGCAGTGTTTTGGGGCCCTGCAGAGCCACGGCCAGAGCCACGAGAGGCGAGGGATCGAATCTCGGCGGGGGTAAGTATGTGTTCGCATTATCGTCCCCGGGCTGCACTCACTCCGACGGGGGCTCCGGGGAACGCCCCGCCCCGCCCCCGCGCCACTTGGTATGCGCTGCATGGCGTGGCGGGGCGGGGCGGGGCGGGGCGGGGCGGGCCTTCATTAAGTATTCACACCGGCGGTGCGACAACCCTTCCGCTCGCCGTGCTCCGCCGTGCTCCCACCTGGCGTGCCGGGTCAGTATTCGGCGCGCGCCGCCTTGCCTCCACCCTCCACAGGAACAAGGAAACCCCTCCAACAAAAATGGGTCGGTGGGGTGTGTGGGTCGGAATCGAGTTGCCTAAACCCATTGGGCCGAATCCATCCGGCCATAAAAGAGCCGTGTGCTCCACTCCAGTTGCGTTATTCACACACCAGGAGGCGCCCTGTGGTATCTCTGGGCGGGGCGGGGCGCCAACTTTACATCCCCTCCCCCTCCCCCGGGCGCTGCGGTCGCTGAGCAGACTCGAGCAAACCGCAGCACACTGGGGCCCGGGGCCCAGAGGGTGGGCGGCCCACCGTGGGGCCGTGGTGGGGCCGTGGTGGGGCCCACCCCGCCACAAGCCAGCCAGCCCCAGCCCTGCCCCGCGGCCTGGCGGTTCCCCGGTCCCCCTACCCTTGCGGCCGGCGTCGCTGCAGCGCGGAAGAGAGAGAGAGGTCGACGCGTTCGCCAGCTTGCCGCACTTCCCGCCGGCTGGCTTGCACCGTCGCACAGTGGGCCAGAAGACCGGTGGAGGCGGCCAAAACTGCAGACGCCTTTTGAGCTCCAGAGTCGGTATACACAGCTCGAACCGAACGTGTGACCCCACCAATGGATTCCTCGTTCGGAGAGCAATCCAATGGTGGGGTCACACGTTCTGTTCGAGTCCCCTTTAGCGACTCTGGAGCTCAAAACGCGTCTACGTAGAATTTTTGCCGCCTCCGCCGGTCTTCTGGCCCACTGTATGAGGCCTAGTCCCCGTGAACGGACTTTACTTCCGCCGCCCAGGCTCTGCGGATTGACACTGTCTCGTCCCCCACGCGAATCAAAGCCCTCGGCAGAGTGGCGGCGTGGTCTGGCGGGGTGTGGGGTGGGGGGCCCTCGACTCGAGTGCTGCCGCCGTAGCGCCCCTCGCCTAATCGACTCGGGGATCATCTCCACCCAGACGCCCTCCTCGACGTCGAGGAGGAGGTGTTTGGTTCTCACGGACAAAGGGGAGGGGGAGGCCGCGCGGCGTAGCGCGGCGCGGGGCGGAGGACGAGCAAGGGTGCCTCTCTCTCTCTCTCTCTCTCTCTCTCTCTCTCTCTCTCTCTCTCTCCCACACGAAGAGGCAGAGAAAGAGAACGCGTCGGGGGAGGCCCTTCGCAATCCGAACGACGTCTCCTTCACTCCGACATGCCCCTCCCCTCCCCTCCCCTCCCCCAAGACCCCATCATCCCTGCAGAGGGTGCTGCGAGCCGAAAATCGCATCGCCACCCGGCCAGCCGACAAATAGGGCCAGCTTTCGGGCCGTACACTGTTCTCTCTCTCCCCCTCTCTCTCTCTCTCGCACTCGCGAAGCGTCCCGAAGAGAGAGAGACGGCCCGAGGGAACTGCCGGCCAGCCTGCAGGCCGAGCCTGGCCGAGCCGCCGCAACATTGCCAAAGCAACCGTGCGGATGTCCGCGCAAAGTCTCTGTTTACGACTCGGGAGGGGTGAGAGAGAGGGAGAGAGAGGGAGAGAGAGAGGGAGAGAGAGAGAGAGAGAGAGAGAGAGAGAGAGAGAGAGAGAGAGAGAGAGAGAGAGAGAGCAGACGGGAGACAAAAAGTGAAAAGGGAGACGCGACTCGCTTATTCCCGGCGAGGATGATAAAAGGGAAATGGAAAACAGCAAAACGAGTAATGAGAAATAAAATCGCTGCTGCGAGTTGCGCCCTAAAAAAAAGGGTGGGAGAGGGGGGAGGGTAGACACGCAATAGCGAGCGAGCGATCCAATAAGCGTCCACTGGGCCCGGCTGGGCCGGCGGCGAATGAAAGGGAGAAAAAGACGAGAAGGCGGTGGCTTTGCGCTGCCGGGGGCGGCCGGCCGACCGACGGACCGACCGACGGACCGACCCGACCGCGATGTCGACATGGAAGCGAGCAGAAGGGCCGACAGCGCGCCGACAGGCAGACGGCCGTCAACTGTCCAGTCTCCCCTCACCAAAATAACGATCAAACTCGACACGGCGACAAGGACCGGCAACGCCTGCTGTCTGTGTGTGTGTGTGTGTGTGCAGCAGCTAATCGCGTGGAAGCCGACCACCCCGCCGGCATCAAAACAGCCGACCCGACCCGACCAATCCCCTCCGAGCTTCGCCGCCTCCAGCGCCACGCGCCGCGCTGATGGCGAGGTAATGGGGCAGCGGTGCAGCCAACCCCTTCAAACGGCAACGGACGAGAGGGGGGGGGGGGGGGAGTGAGTGGCTGCGTGCAGACACGTGGCCACCACAGCCCGCGGCCCGCACACCCGCAGCGAGCACGCGATCAGCAGGTGCCAAAGCCGTGGCAAGCCGTGGCGCTGCACACACACACACACAGTGGCACGAAGCCAGGCCGCGCACGGGCCGGCCGGCGAGAGTAACAACGCAATCTTCCCCACTAAAAATAACGGGCCGGACAGACAGGAAAACGCGCTACAAAATCGACTCGAAAAAAGAAGAAACGGGGTGTCATCTGGACGACGGGGGAATGAGGGCCGGGCCGGGAAAGGGCAGCCCCTTGCATGGCGTTCTCAACGGCCACATCGATTACACGACGAATAGACACGCCTCGGTGGAGGGGCCGGGGCGGCAGGGCCACCCTCGAGGAGGCCGCCCTGGGGGAGGCGAGCCAGCGAGCGTTACGAACCATTTGATAACAATTACTGGTGGCGAGGGCGAGCCGCTGTGGCTGGCGGACGCCTGGCCCTCCAGGACGGCCTCCAGGACGGCCTCCAGGAGACGGCCTCCAGGAGACGGCCTCCAGGAGACGGCCTCCAGGAGACGGCCTCCAGGAGACGGCCTCCAGGAGACGGCCTCCAGGAGACGGCCTCCAGGAGACGGCCTCCAGGAGACGGCCTCCAGGAGACGGCCTCCAGGAGACGGCCTCCAGGAGACGGCCTCCAGGAGACGGCCTCCAGGAGACGGCCTCCAGGAGACGGCCTCCAGGAGACGGCCTCCAGGAGACGGCCTCCAGGAGACGGCCTCCAGGAGACGGCCTCCAGGAGACGGCCTCCAGGAGACGGCCTCCAGGACGGCCTCCAGGAGACGGCCTCCAGGACGACCTCCAGGAGACGGCCTCCAGGACGACCTCCAGAAAGCCCTCCAGGATGCCCTCCAGGAAGCTCGCCGAGTCGCAGCAGTGGCTCGCCGGTCGTAACATTTAACGGCGCGAGTCGGGGAAGGGTGGCGCTTTTCACGGTGCAGAGGGCCGTAACTTCACCAACTTCCAGATTTAAGGGGCCTCAACGTCGCTCGAGCGTGAGGCGCTGGGCGGCCCCTTGTTTCCAAAAGGCCGCTTTCCTATTATGACGTCACGCGGGTGGCGACAACCATTTTCAGTTGAGGGCGAGATAGTACTGGCCAGGCAAAGGAGGTTTGGGACTGGAAAAGAAATGGGGAGGAACTCACCTGTTTGTGCATTTCCACGTTAAGGCCGTATGACATCTCGTAATACTGAAAAACAAAACACAAAACAGAGATATTAATCGATTTTATGAAAAACTGCGCTGATAAAAAAAGTACATGTACGCATATACAGTCCATAAAAGCAAAGGAGAGGTAAGTAATCCAAATAAATGCGGCAGTACGAGTCTTTACTGTCCAAAACCTTACAAAGAAATCTGAGCATGCTCAAGGGACAAGGCATTACATTGTTGGTCGAATGAGTTGCTTAATAATTGAGAAGAATTAATTCCGTAATTTATTCAGTGAACGATTCGTTCTTTACTCATGCTCAAATTTCTTACGATAAGTACACAAGTTTCTTTTCGAGGATTTAAAAGTGAACTCCCAAGCATGGTGAAGAAAACGGTGACACAGCAAACCACGGCATGCAGGGATGGGGAACCCTCTGAGGCGACTTGGTGCCAGAAACAAATTTCCACCGGCGCAAACGAAACCCTTGGCAGGGTTCGCGCTTCACGGTCTCGCGTCAAAATCGATTCAAACTACGAGGAACGCCTCAACGAGGCCAAAACACTCTCTCTAAGGGGAGTACTAAGCAGCGTATGACCCTTCACCACCCACATCTACCACAAAAACGTAAAAAGGGTCACAAGACTCACCATGACGTAATGCCTCTGCATTTCCGTTTTCTCTTGGGCTATTTTGTCTATCTCCATTTTCAAGCTGCTTGCGGGGCGGGTGCAGGGGAGGGGGGACAAAATAAAAGTAATGTTAATGAAAGCGTTCAAAACCTCTTACCATCACATAGTGCCTCTGAATCTCAATCTTTTCAGTAGCCAATTTCTCGCACTCGAACTTGAGGCTGCGGAACAACACAGCAAGCCATCAGCCGACAATCCGTTCAGTCAACCCCAATCCGTTCATCTCAAAAAGAACAAATTGATGAAGAAATTGGTCACTCAGTCCGAGCACGCGATACCGAGCCAAGTGCACAGTGGGCCAGAAGAACGGCGGAGGCGGCCAAAATTCTAGACGCGTTTTGAGCTCCAGAGTCGCTAGACTCAAACCAAACGTGTGCCCCCACCAATGGATTGCTCGTTCGGAGAGCAATCCGTTGGTGGGTTCAAACGTTCTGTTCGAGCCCCATTTAGTGACTCTGGAGGTAAAATCGCGTCTAGAATTTCGGCAGCCCTACCGGTCGTCTGGCCCACTGTGAAGTGGTAACACGGCCACGTCAGGGCGCGGCGAAAATGCGATTCGGTAAACTTCAAGAACGAGCCGCGTCGTTAACTCACTTGTGATATTGCGCCTGCAGGAACTGGAACTCCTCCTTGATGCGGTCGCAGGACTCGCCCACCGTGAATTTGAACGGCTGCCCCGGCTGCGGAGGGCCCTGCAACAAAAACACCGCGCGGCTCAGCGACATTGTCGCAGGGAAAAAAAAAACGGAAAAAAGATAAGCTTGTGTGTTTACAAATGTTGCGCTCCCAGAGTGGACAGTACACGAACGAGTCGCGTGCAGAATTCATGGGCAGACGCGCCTGCCGCTTGTTTATCTCCCTTTAAAATGTGTCACAACGGATGTGGAATGTGGGCCCTGCTGTCGCTCGCGCCCTCGGAAAACGCCTAGTACTAAACGTCTATGAAGCCGAACCACTCAGTATAGGGAACAAAGTAAAGTTTTGGAATCATTAGCCTTTCAACACTTCGGCTCGAGTTTCCCCGCCACGAGGAAGTGCAAGCCACGTGCGCCAACGCCTCCGGAAGCAAGCGGCGTGCGTGCGTGACGACCGCCTCACTTATTTAACGCGGCGCTGCAGCCAATCCACGCCTTCCGTTCGGGACGTGTCGCGACCACCGCGTTATCGGGCCGCCACGCCGCGCCACGCCGCGCCACATCCTCAGCGGGGCAAATATTGGCCGCCACTATCAAACCACATGCCGGATATATGAATTCCCCCAGCGTTTGTGTGTGTGTGTGTGGAAAGGGGGAGGGGGGCGTACGAGACTCTTGGTGAGAGGAATCCACCACCGCCTACTGTCTGTCTATCTGATGTCTGTCTGTCTGTCTGTCTGTCTGTCTCGCTCTCTCTCTCTCTCTCTCTCACGGGGCAATCCAGGAAAGCGATGGAGAAAGAGACATGAGAGTGGCCATTCGGATTCAGGCGCCGTGCCCCATCCAAACGAGACTCCATATCCTTTCCACCTATTAGCATGGCGGCACGGCATCGCATCCTGGTCGGTCATTTCGGCCCAAAGTCTACTCACGTGCGCAAGCCCCCCCCCCTCCTCCCACCACCACGCCTCACTCAGACTAACACACACACTCACGCAGGCGTAACCCTCTGGCACCATGTACTCACTCACTCGCTCACTCTCACAGGCGGGCGCGCGCACGCTCACGCTCACGCTCACACACACACACACACAGCCACGACCAGTCTGGCCGGTCGACCGCCACGCTACCGAGCAGGGCAGTAAACGCGCGATAAATGCGTGATGCATCGAGGCTGCGTTGGCCTCCTTCCAGGCGCCGTGCCGCGCCACGCCAAGCAGTGCCCCCGCGCTGCCAAGCCTATTACCAGCTAATACGGCAAAACATGTCAGGCGCGGCCGGCCAAGCGGAGGCAACACTCCCTTTCGATCACGTCACAGTGCCGTCACGTCAAAGCTCACGTGCTGCGTCTAAGAGGCTCTCGCCCAGACCCTTTCGGCAGGGCCGCATGCCATTCAGCCAGCGCCCCTCCACAGTGGCGCGACGAAAGGGGGAGGGGCTGAGGCTGTGCCGCGGCAGCAACCGCAGCGCGCCGCGGCAAGGAACCGCACAGAATGCCGGGCCGTAAGGCCCTCTCCAAACCGCAGTCTATTCCCGCCGCCCACCGGCACGGCGGGGCGGGGCGGGGCCCGCCGCCACCTCCGTAGACCGCCACTCGCTTTGAGGAGCGCTAAGGATCGCGCGGTGCAGCGCAGGCACCACTTGCGTGCGTTCCACTCCAAGCACCGCGCACCGGGACGCGGTCAGCAGGTCTAAGATCCACACGTCGAGAGGACCTCTCTGCGGAGCAGACCCTACCCTTTCAACTCACGTCCCACACTCTCTCAAAAGAACTGCCAAGATTTCTCCACAGACCGTGTAAGCAAGCACACCGCACCTAGCTTCCCGTTCTCCAAAACAGGTGACCAAGGGTGTCAACGAGTTAGGCACAATGTGTCAAATTTATTTCAGGGTGAGTGAGTGAGCGAGTGAGTGGCGTGGTACTTACATTTGTCCTAGATATGGGTATTGCTGGCTGGACGGCAGCGTCATTTAATACCTGAAACAGGCGAGCAACACGAATTAGGCAGAGCCGGGACCAAACCGACGTCGACTCTCCGTCGTCAATCAGTTTAGCGAGGCGAGTTGGAGCGCGGGGCGTGGCGGGGCGTGGCGGGGCGTGGCGGGGCGTGGCGGGGCGTGGCGGGGCGTGGCGGGGCCAACACGAACCGCCGCGCCACGCCATTAGAGGGGGAAAGGTGGCCCGCGGGGCGGGGCGGGGCGGGGCGTGGCGGCGCCGAGTGGGGCCGCCGGGAACACGGTAGTAGTTAGCTGCTCGACACCCATGCAATCCGGGGCGGGGCGGCGCCGCGAGGCAGCCAGCCGCACAGACAGACAGACAGACGGACGGACAAGCAGCCAGCCAAGCAGCGAGTCCCCCCGCGCCGCGGACTCGCGCAGGCAGCGCAGGCACTACACCGTGAAAAGGGGGCGGCATTACTCCTGTCCCGACGGCCCCAGCCAGTGAGCCAGCCGGCAAGTCAGTCAGCCAGGCAGCCAGCTCGCCTCGTAAAGCGCCGCCAAGCGCCGCCAAGCGCCGCCAAGCGCCACAACTCTTTCCCCGCGGCCATCACAGCCACAGCCCCCACAAAACCCGTGCCATAAATTCCACCCCCCCCCCCTTTCCCCTGGTAATCGGCCAGCCATCGGTGGCAAGCGCCGGGCAAGCGCGCGCACTACAGGCGGAACACGCCAATGGTGCCACGGTGCCACCGCGGTCGACCCCCTACTCGCTCTGTGTGACGACAAAACGAACGCACGCGCCGCACGGCGGCACCGACATGCACGTGACACGATTAGAACACACACACACACACACACACACACACACACACACACACACAGAGGCCGCGGCCCGCGGCCAGGCAGACGTGGTGGTGCACCAGGGGGTCAGTGCGTAACCACATGCTTCCCATTGCAGCCCGGAGGCACGCACGAACGCACGCACACGCACGCACGAACGCACACACGCACAAACGCACACGCACGCACACAGGGCCACACCGCGCGGCGTTCCACAAACCGCAATGACGGAAAAAACACCGTCATTAAAAATAAAGAGAGGCCCGCCGTGCCGTGCCGCCTCAGTTATTCGGACCGCACGCGTCAAAAGCGAGAGGAGAGGCGTGTTGAAATTTCCGCTCTCGGCCAGGCACACCCGGTACCAGGTAGTAATAGGTCTCGAGAGAGAAACAATTGGAATGAACTAGGCACACAGTAAAATAAATTTAAAAAGAAATGTTTTTCAAAGTAAGTTTTACGTCTTAATGTTATTTTTGAAAGTATAATTTAGCTATAGAAAGTAATAAAAAAGCGCTGCAAATCTTTTTTTTTAAATTGTCGGTTAAAAGTGCATTAGTGAGCGCTCCCTCCAGACAGCACGCACTTACAGTAGCGGCCGCCACCCAGTACCTGTACTTACATAAGGTGATATTTCCCGCGAGCCAGACACACTCCGAGGCGATATGCTCTGCGAACACAACAAACAAGCACAGCGTTAGACGAGTCGCAACGCCACTCGAAAAAAAAGAACAACATCTCCATGTCGACAAGGAAAATGTCGCTCCAATTAACAACCGGATCGGCCGGCCGGTTTCTGGCGTGTTTCTGGCGGCATGGCTGCCGTGGGCTTCTTGCCGTAGGTGTCGGCGGCCAGCTGTCCACACCGCGACATCGCGCTATCTTGCGTCAACACGGGTTGCGCACACACCGACTCAACTTTTTGTGTACATTCTGTGAACATTTTTAGGGTGCGTACATAAGCGACGTCGAGCGCCGGAGGAAAGGAGTTGGTTTTGTCATTTGACTCCGAAGCAGTCAGTCACGGGTTCAAAGACAAGCCCCTCGAGATTCGAAAAATCTCAACTATTCAAAAGGGCTCACATGTGCAAGACCGAATGTACTTAGGACCGACACCCGGGCTTTATTCAACGGACGTTGCACGTTGAGCCTCGAATCATTTGATTTTTTTTTCAACTTGAGGCGAGCCGTTTCTACGAACAACTTGATAAAAATTGGATCAAGAGGCCCCATCGCGCGTTCGCGTGCGCCGCAATCGAAGGGACTTGAGTGGGCCCAGTCGGGCAAAGTACGTCAACTTAAATGACATCCACTCTAAATGACAAGGGACATTTTTGTGCCCGCGGCCGCGGATGAGTTGAGCGATTCAAAGAATGACTGGTCGAACTGAAGCGTACTTTTCCGTCCCTCTCCAAGAGTAGTGGGTGCCACGATTGGCTTGAAGCGTGCAACTCCAGTCCGCTCCTCTGCCTATCTAAATGCATGGACGAATTTCAACTGCATTCTTCAGTTCAAGTGCATGCTTCAGTTCTAGTGATTTGTGGATCGTGGAGATCTACAGCAGATATTTGGTTTACAAACACCTCAAGGCATTACTTTTAATCAGTGATAATGGGTCGTGCCAGATCATAATTCGAGTTCCAACCGGGTGGGGCCTTCCTTCGGTTACAAACTGTGTGGGCCACCCATCGCGTCTGTTCAAACAGTGACGACTGCAAAGACCTCTAGCTTTATCATGCACACGTACCGCCACTTTCACAAACTTGCACAACCTCGTGCTGTTCTGGCGAACAACAGTTAACCAGAAAGGCTTGCCTAAATCTGGCAAGAAGGCCGAGCTGAGAGCTCCCTGACCAACAATGATCATCCCATTTGTGAAATAAATGTGTTCATTTTGACGCACAAATCTTTTTCCCTTGGTAGACTGTACACATTTACACGCACTCACTGAATACATCATCTCTATAACCAGAGCCAGCGAGGGAACATGTCTCGAGTAGTTGATAAACTTGAGCTCATGCTCACTAGGAGCACACCAGTTATCTCTACAGGTCACATAGTTACAGTAGTGGAATCCTATAGCACTCCTTCGGCACTGTTATTCGATGAATGAGATGAATGCGAATTTATTCTCGTTTGTTTGAACAAGATGTCACATTCGTTGGAACGTGACATCACATTCAAACGAATGTGACAAAGTCCACATTCTAACGAATTTGACGTCACATTCGGCAAATACGTAACAGTGCAAGCAAGCCTTTTGGCTCCAAACGGTTTGGCAGGGGCGCTCGGACGTCAATCTCCCGTACAATTAACTGTGCACTTCTCAGCGTGCACTGAACCAAACCAGTTCGTATCAGTTAGAGCAATCCTTGAGATAGGGACGAGGAGCATCGGGTGTCCAACCCATCAGGTGCTACTCGGAACGAGTGTGCCACTCCACGCCAAACTAATGATTCACCTTAATCTCGTAAAAAAATACATGCACTTAGTTTCCTTATTATGATGGCCAGGCGAAAGTAAGTTCACCAAGTGCAGCATAGACCAACAGTCAGTCAAATAAGCAGGATCCAATGTCCAAAGCTCACTGCAAATATTTTACGAACTATTTTGTCCAAACAGAAGGTAAGGTAAAAAACATTAGTACTTTCATATAAGAAGTATAGCCTCGTACTACATAACAAGCAATTTTCTTTGATAGCTTAAGTCCTTAGTGAAAAATACAAAAATACTTCGTAAGGCCCACGAGGATTTAGCAGTGGCAAGTGAGCCTCTTTCACTGTAAACCTGTTGATCCGACCGAGGGTGGCGGGTTCCTATACCAAGGCAGATTTGGCACCGGGAGTGAGGTACTCGGGACAAGTGGAACTCTCCGCTGTCATTGGCCGAGCGTCCACCTGCTATCTCTTTTTTATTTTTTTGTTTTTTCCCTCTCTTTCTCCCACAAGAGGCTCGGCCGGCGCGGCGCGGCACGGGCCTCGTTCAAGTGATGGTCGCGAAGCAACGCGAAGCAAACGCGACCGCGTAACCACAGCCAAGCGACGGCCCGACCGCAACGGGCCGGCAGGCGGCAAGCCGGCACGACTGCACCGAAAACACGTCGACAAATTGCACAGCCAAGCCGCCCCAGCCGCCCAGCGCTTCCAGACACACTGTAAGACTTTGTTGTCGCTTTACAACCAAATCGAACGAAGAGAATTTCATCTCTTGAAAATGATGACGATTGCATCACGGATTGATGACACTTCCATCAAAGCCCTTAACTTGTTGCATGGCTTACAACAACGTCATCAAACTGATTTGATGGTTGGTAATGAAAGTATGCCTTGAAATTGTTTAGTGACTATAATTTTCACAGTGAGACAATAAGAAAGCACCACTTTTTAATATACTTCTCTTTGCGAATCCAAAGAGCATCTGCGAACAGAGGAGGTCTCTGAAAGCCTTGGAAGGCGTCGCCAGCAGAACAAACTTGATTACTCGACTCGAGCGTCAGCGACTCAGCGTCCCAGAGGCTAGCGGAAGTTGCGAAGCAGCGTGCGCAGAAGGCAGTGTGCTGCACACTGACGTGCGAGGCAGGTGTCTGTCGGGGAGCCCCACGAGTGCGACGGAGACGGAATGACTCTTCGCAAGCCGCAGAGCGGTCGCAGAGCCGACGGCAGCGGCAACCCAACACCGCGCCCAGAAAGCAAACCACTCGACCGCGGCACGGCCCGGCACGGCCCGGCACGGCCCGGCACGGCACGGCACGGCCAGCAGGTGCGCCCGCCCAGGCAGGGCTCAAGACCCGCTCTCGATCAAAGCGTAATCTGTCCCCACCTCGCTGGCGCGCTGGCGCCTGTTTACCGCCAACACGGATTACCGACACGTATCGCCTAGACACACCTGCTGCGGAAAAACTTGCCCCGCGGCCGGCGCAGCCACACCAACGTGGACTCGCCCGGCTCGACCCGCCTTATCGGCCGAGGCTAATTGAAAGCGACTATCGCGATGACCGCGCGGCCCGAAGCGTTGTCTCTCTCGCTCTCACCGTCCGGGACCCGTCCAGCCGCACGGCCATCGAAGATGCAGAGAAACCGGCCAAACACCCTTCCATTCATCTGATTCGAGGAAGGGGCAGAGAGAGAGAGAGAGAGAGAGAGAGAGAGAGAGAGAGAGAGAGAGAGAGAGAGAGAGAGAGAGAGAGAGAGAGAGAGAAATAAAGGGCACCACCCGCCGAGGCCACGCCAAGGAATGCCTTTTGTGACAACTTTTACAGCATTCAACAGATATAAACTTGTCCCCCCCCCCCTCTTTTCCTCTCTCGATGCTCGACCGGCTATGGTCCATTCAGTGAATCCTGTCCTCGCGGCGACCCTTTGCTATGCAGGCCTTTTCTTGGTGCCATCATGAGTGTGGCAAACAGCCTCGAAACAACGAGCAAAACAAAAGATCGAACCCTTATAACGCACCGGAACAGCACTCGGACAATGAGGCCCCCAGTGGGGCTGTGGCTGTTTAACTTCCCTTTGAGCGCGGCGAGGACAGGGTTCACTGAATGCACCATATATCTCGGCGACGTCCCTTCCAAAAGGACAAACCAAAAAAAGGAAACACCTGTCGCTAACGAGACTCCAAGTGGCCGAGAGGCAGCTGTCGAGGAGGCACACACACACGCCCTACGTCATCAGGCGCGGGTAACTACACAACTGTGGGGAGGGGGCTGAGACGTAGGCACACGGTAAAAACGATACCTGGTTTTCCCGAGGGGGTAACCACTTCAAGAAATCGTGTACGGACTACTCGGTATTACGGGGGTATTAACGTGGATTACGGCCTTGAAATACCAAAATTTGGCACATTTGACCCAAAAATGGTATTACGATCACGTGTATTACGCGTCATACACGGTTTTTGTGTACGGGGTATCACGCGGGTGGTTACCCCCACGGGTTTTTTTTTTTTCAGGAAACCCCTGGAAATCGCCTATGTCTTTCTTTACCATAGGCTTCCTGGGAAAACCAGGTAGTACCGTTTCTACCGTGCAACCATTTGCGCGTTCACACGATATTACGATCGAGAGAGATGTGTCTTTCAGTGTCCTTGATTTTGCCAGCCGTTTTGAAGTGCAGGCACGCGATGCACAAGTCATCAGTGTTGAAACACTGAACACTGCGTGCGTCAAAGAGAGCCACTCTGGGAGGCCAACACAGCACATATTTTTCCTTCTCGGATCGCCTTGAATGCGTCCTGATATCGAACGACATCCTGCGGCTCTGGACTTCTGAACCTGGTGCGACTGGGTGGGGAAGAATCCGGGGCCAGCAAGTGCACCTAGTCGGTGTCGGTCTCTCTCGCACTCCCAGGGAGTGCCGAGCGGGCCGCAGGGGTGCGAGAGAGACAGGGCGACGACACACTGCTAATCAGCCGGGCTCGAGTGCGGCTTAGCCCCGCAATCCACTCGTGTTCGCCCACAAGTGCCCTCTATGTGCGAAATGGCGCTTACAGTGCGGCGGCAGCGTGCGGCAGCCACGACGCGCGACGCCAGTCTTCCTCCAAGTGGCGAGAGGGAGGGAGGGAAGGAAGAGTCAAAAACTCCATAGTAGACCTCATGGCCAGATCTGACAAGCACCACGCTTAGGAAAAGAAGATTGCGACATTGAATTTAAAGATTTATTTATCTAAGGCATTGAAAACTGAAGACACTTGAAGAATTTTTAAATTTACGGTTTTTTTTTAGTTTTTTGGCAGTTTGCACTTTTTGATGGACACATCGACAGGTGGTTGGTCAGTGATGAAAAGAGCCTCGCGTCGTCGAATTGTGAGTCTGGGTGTAAGTGTCCATGTTCCTAATCCCCCTGACAGCCTGTCTGTCCGTCTTCGTCCAGGGCACTGTGTGCGGGGCGGTGCAGGCGGTGCGTGCGGGGACACTGCAGTGTCCACGGGTGTCGGGAAAGCCCGTGGCAGAGCCAAGGCATTGCCAAGGCATCTGGACGGGGCTTCCCCGGCAGACTGATTCCGAGAGTCTCGCTCCGTCTCCCTTGCACCCCTCCGCAACGGCCCACGAGTGCGAGAGAGACAGAGCCTGCAGGCCGAGGGCCGTCCATCGTCACTTGGTGGAACAGGGACACTGCTAAAGAAGGAACAATCTTGACAAGGCGTGCGTCGCGTGGTTTAGAAGGCCCCTCGTGTGACCCGTGCAACACGTGGTCACGGGGTCCGCTGGGCCTGCCCTGGCCTGCCCTGGCCTGCCCTGCAAGCTCCAGTCCACACAGCATATTTTAGGATCGCACCGAAAGCGTGTCATGTCGACACCAGATTCGCCGCTCCATCCCGAACGAGCCGTGACCGGCCGTGACACGTCAAGGGCCACTGGAAAGGCGTGTCACTGACGCGTCCTTGACGAGTCCTTGCCGCCCCACTCAGACCCGGAAGGGCTGCCAAGGCCGGCCCTCCGGGGACCCTTCCGAGACCCTCCGGGGACCCTTCGGGAACCTTTCGGGGACCTTCCGGGGAGCCTTCGGGGAGCCTTCGGGCACCCTTCGGACAACCTTCGGGAACCCTCCGGGCACCCTTCAGGGGCTCGGGAAGTACTCCCCGCCCTCCATGAGGGTCCCGCATGAGGACCAGATGGGCCTTGCTGATTACGAAGGGACCTTGCGCCATCTGGCCATGTGGGTCCTGGAGCCGGCCGCCCTGGAAGTGCCCTGGGCGACCGGTAGCCGGCAGAGGGATTACACTTGATACACCGCTAGAATAGGCAGACCGCCGGCATGGGCAGAAGGGGGCAGATAGTGCCACCGAGAAGCCCACCTCCCGGTCACCCCTCCACCTGTCGAAGCGGCGCGCCCTGCAGGACGCTTGTGTGTGTGTTAGTGTGTGTCACCAACGCCCGGTGGGTATGCAACCCGCCTCGCATAGTCTCTGCAAGCAGGCAACCCACATGAAACAGCCCCCTCCGACGCATGACCTGACAACCACCCCTGACCTCTCCAGCAGCAACAAGATTGCCTCCAGCATGGACGGCAGCAACAACACCGAGTCTAGGGTTCGAACACAGAAAACCCTTTCATGCGTGTTTCTTTTTGGAGTAGTAACCTTTTTGGCGGGGCATTCACGTGAGAGAGAGAGAGAGAGAGAGAGAGAGAGAGAGAGAGAGAGAGAGAGAGAGAGAGAGAGAGAGAGAGAGAGAGAGAGAGAGCTGTTCGTTTCCCCCGATTAAACCCCATTAGACCATGACGGTGCCGTGCCGTGCCGAGCCTACACCCTACGCGAGGGACAAGAGGGGGCGGAACGAAAGACGAAGAGGCTTAGCCCCCCCCTCTTTTTTTCCTGCCCCCGACTACCTGGAGGCCGTGGCCTTCTGGCCGAACTAGACAGAGAGCGAGCACGGCGTGGCACAGCGAGCCACGAAGGAGGGAGAGAGAGAGCCGTCATTATACGGCAACAAGTCCCGATAATAAAGCAAAGCCCGCACCACGAAGGGTCGCCGGCCGGCGTGGCAGGGCGAGGCAGGGCGAGGCAGGGCGAGGCAGGGCAGGGCGAGGCAGGGCGGGGCAGGGCGGGGCAGGGCGGGGCAGGGCGGGGCAGGGCCGGCCCATTCGCACCTCCCGGCAGTTACAAAATACCGGGAAGGAAAATCAAAAGGAGGGGGAGGGGCTGCATAGAAAAGGCCGCCATTTCGGTCCAGACGGGATGGAGGTCGACGTCCGACCGTCCGCCGCACCACGCCGCACCGGCGTCCGACTGTCCGCCTCCGTTACGGTACACTCCGGGCCAACAGTGGCGGAGTGTCAACCTGGCCAGCCGTCCGGGACCGGGCAGCCGCAGGCTGCTTCCGAGAGTCGTTTTCGTCGCCCTGTCTCTGTCTCGCACCTATACGGGACGGCTTGTGAGTGTGAGAGAGACAGAGTGACTCTGAATCGGGCTGCCGGCCGGCATGCCTGGACCCTCGGCTGTGTTGCGTCGGAGGCCTGCGCGAAAACCACGCCGGACTGGGGTTCAGAACGTGCACCTGGAAAAGGGCGAAACGCTGAGGAAATTAGTAAAAGCGATTGAAAAATACTAACCGGGTGCCTGGCGGCGGCAGCGGCTACCGCGGCCGCATTCATGGGTGCCGTGGGGTACATGTCGCTACGATGCAACACACAACATTACACTGACACACTAGCACACACAGACACTGCACTGCACTGGAGTAATCCACAGGGCGACGGTGGCGGCGAAGGTAATCCAAACTGCGTTAATCCATTCTGGGCGGCGAGGAGGCGGTGCACACAACACTATCACTTTCACAATTCACTGCACTGATGAGTAATCCACAGGGCGAAGAGAGGGCGGCGCCGGGAATCGAACCGCGGACACAGCGAACGCGAGGCGACGTGGTTCGGGCCAGCGGACGAGAGCGAGGACGTGAGGGCGACGCGCAGCGCTCCTGCTCCGAGCGGGTTCACACACCAACTGAAGCGGCAACGCAACGCCAGCTCGCCGGCCTTCCCCCTCCCCTCCCTGCCGCCGCCACTCCGCCACTCCCCGCCGGCTTCCACTCGGGTCAGCGCCCGCAGCGCCGGCCGCGGCGTCTCTCTCGCACCCCCGGCGCGGCCCGAGCGCGACGGAGACGCACGAAGGCGCGACCGGCGTTCCCGAACGCTCCCCGCCGCCCCCTCCCGCCACCCCGCCGGCTCGGTCGGCTACGTCTCTTCCGCTCCACGCGAACGGCGCGCCGGGAACGGCCGGGAAGGGGGAGGGGGGCAGATCCGCCACCGCCAACGCCGCCAACACCACCGGTACCACGGCCAACGCGGTTGACACTGCCGGCAGCGCGGTGAGCAGCCATGCAGCCAACAGCGGCGTAGCCAAGAATACCCGCAAAGTGGTCCTATTAGCGCGCCTCTTGGCCTCCCTTCAGCTACGCCCCTGGCCCTGGCCGGCGTTCCGGCGTTCCGGGCTGGCGGCTCGATCGACGCACCTCAACCTCGGGGCCGCGAGGCGCGCAAGCTGCCCGTGACTCATCGCCTCGCCGACATGGGGCCGTTCAGGAGGTGTCCCACCGTGTCCCACGGCCTGCGCGCCGCGCCTGCCGCGCCTGCCGCGCCGGGAGCTTGAGTGGGTGTCGGGCTGCGTGCCTGCCTGCCTGCCTCTTAGCCCGGCGGGCTGGCAGACGCGGCGCGTGGCTCGGCTGCACTCCGCTGTGGGGCGGCGCTGCTCGGCTCGTCAGCCTGCTACAAACACCAACACCACCAGCCAGCCTCACGCCGCGCCGCGTCGTCGTGCTCACGGCCCCCTGGACTGTCGCTCGCGAACAAGCACGCCCTCCCCGTCCCCGCGCCCCCCTCTCTCTCTCTCTCTCTTTCTCGCGCGGCGTGCAGGGCTGCCAGGGCAGTGCCGGCGTCTAGCCAGGTATTTTGAGGCGCAAGCGGCGGCGCGAGCAGAGCTATGCGTGGCGCGACGAGCACGAAGCAGAGCGCGAGGCTGCCCGCCGTGCCCGCCACTCCGTGAGCTCGCAGTGCATCGGCACTTCCTTTTGGCGTGCCTTTCGGCGTGCAGCCGAGCGACCGGCATTCATTTTTCCAGCCGAATATGGCAGACGTATCAGCAACAGCCCCTCTCCGCCACCCCGGCGGCCCCGCCCCAGCCTAACCCAGCAGCCCCATGTGATTGCCAGTATCACCCCCTACTTCTACTTCCACAAGCAACGTTTCAGAACCGCGCTGCCGCTGGCTGCCACTGCCGCCGCCGCTGCAAGACAGCGCCCCTCGCCCCCCTCGCCCCGCTCGCCCCGCCGGCTCGGCTCTACTCCACGTGGACTGGGCGGCCAATGGGAGGCCGCGCACGCCGCCACTTGGCCAATGGCGGCGCGCCGCCGCGCTCCGCCCGCGCGGCTCTGGGGAACGGCATCATAACGCGGGCCGCGGCGGGGCGCGGGGAGGCGCGGGGCGGGGCGCGGGGGCGGCGGGGAGGGGGGGCCGCGCCGCGCGCGCCAACCACGGCCGGCCGGCAGCCAATGGCAGCGCGCCTGGCAGCCTTGTTGCCCGGCAACGACCGACTCCACGTGGAGTCCGGCCGTACAGCCGAGGCGAGGCGGCGAGGCAGGCGAGCCGAGCGCAGGGCTGCGGGGCGCTGCGGGGCCGCGCAGGGCTCGTCGGGCAGGGCCGGCAGGGCTCCCTCTGCTATGGCCTGCGCTGGGCGGCGCGGGGCGGCGCGGGGCCGCGGGGGGAGGGGGCCCTTGCTCGCTTGCTCTGTAGAATAAAAGTAGGCTGTATACACCACACGAGCTGGGATAGCTTGGCGAGCAGAACTAGGCACGAGGAGGAAACGGGGGAGAAAGGCGTAAGGGAGTCCTCGCCGCTGGAATTTCGTATCAAGGATCAAGGATACGAGGCGCGACGCGGCGACGCGACGTCCCGTCTTTTTTCGCCACCTCGCGCGGTCGCCCGACCCGACAGACCCGACCCCGGCGTTGGCGTTGGCGTGCTTTGGCTCCCGTGTCGCGCCGCCTCCTTCACTGGCCGCCGAGCCGAGTCGAGCCGAGCCGAGCGCAGCCGAGCCGAAGCGAGCCGGGGCGGCGCGGCGTGCGATCGTGAGCCTAATTAGCAATTAATCCTGGCGGCACCGCGTTTTATTGTCTAAGAGTGTGTCACTGTCGGGAAGGCGATTTAATCATTTCTGTTTCTCGCACTGCGCACGCCTCTCTCTCGCTCTCTGCGAATTAAAATATAAAATTTTACTCTTTTTCAAAATGTCAAATTTCTTTAAAGTGTCTGTGGGTGTGAGTGTGTGTGTGTGTGAGTGTGCTAGTGTGAGAGTCGCGTCGGCCCCTCCCTGTCCCAGCGCTTTCCTCCCCGGTCTGGCTCGGAGGAGTTGGCCCTTATATTTCGCATAAATGATGTCTTTTTCAAAGTTTGCAAGAGGTTCGCACTCCCCTTCCTCGGCCGGAGCCTTCTTCGCCTCGAGGGCGACTGAAAGGGTTCCGCGAGGGGTGCGGTGTATTCACCCTGTGTTGCCTGCCTCGGCCTGCCTCGGCGTGCCTCCCTCCGCGGCGCCCTTCGCGCCATTTTATCATCTCTTTTAATCCTGCCTGTTCGCTCATCCTTCGTAATAATTCGATACACTCCTCTCTCTCTCTCTCTCTCTCTCTCTCTCTCTCTCTCTCTCTCTCTCTCTCTCTCTCTCTCTCTCTCTCTCTCCCCCCCCTCCCACATCACCGGCTCCGCGACACGGAAAATAAGGCGCCTTCTTTTCCTTATCTAATTCTGCCCCTTCTCGCTGCGCGCGTCTCCGCAGTGTCTCCGCAGTGTCTCTTCCCTCCTCGCCCCATTCGACTGCGTTCGGTCTTCTGATGCCCGAGAGTCGTGTTTCGTCACTCTGTCTCTCTCCCACTCATTGGGGCGTGTGCCCTAGGTTGAATGGGTGCGAGAGGGACAGATTCGGCGCCTCTAAAACTCTGGGATTACCACTGAGGAGTGTCGGCGAGTGGTGGCGGCGAATGCCACAAACCGCTGCGGTCCTACACTGCACTGGGACACTTTACTGGGACTCTGCACGTGCCTCTCCGCTTATCTCGGGGTCATGCATAAGTACCTCCTCGTGATAATGTGACCCGGTGCGTGGCACTGCTCTGTCTCACTCGCACTCGTGGCGCGTTCCGAAGAGAGACAGAGCGACGAAAGCGCTGTTCGGAGCGAGCCTCGTACAGTCCGTCGGGCCGCGGACGCCGCAGTGGCGTGCCGAGACCAGCCTACATTACTTATGAGCTTGCCTTGCCGGCCCCGGCGCTCCACCAGACTGATTCCGAGAGTCGTTTTCGTCGCTGTGTCTCCCTCGCACTCCTGCGGCGCCGCGAGAGGCGCGACAGAGCGACGTAGACGACTCTCGGAACCAGTCTGCAGTGGCTCTGATTGGTGTGTTCTCGTGTCAGCGAGTGTTCGCTGGCTCGCCACGCTATCCACCCCGCAGCACCGCGACAGCAGACAGCAGTGCCACGGCCACCTCCTCTGTCATCCGGCGACCCGGCGCCACCCCGGCACGACACCACCAGAGGCCATGACCAGGAGGCCTGCAGGGCTCTCCTTGGCCTGTCTGTTTACGCCCATTACGGTTTATCTACACCGAAGGGCGCCCGGAGTCCCGGACCATGAAGAGGGCAGGGGAGCTGCTGAGTCACGGACACGTCGAGCCATTATTGCGCGTGTCTTTCTATTATTTCTCATTACTGTCGAGGATAAGAAGAAGAAGAAGAAGAAGAAGAAGAAGAAGAAGAAGAAGAAGAAGAAGAAGAAGAAGAAGAAGAAGAAGAAGAAGAAGAAGAAGGTGGATGAGGGGAGGAGAAATGCCCCCAACTCTTTGGCCGAGCAAGCAAACCGCACAGGCAATCGCGACGTGATTATCGGAAATCAGCAGACCCCGCCAGACCTGCCCCTTCCTGCACTGTACTCGCTCGTCTGGGAGCAGGGCTGCAGGGCTGCCAACGGTAAAGCAATCTCGGGCTAATTGCAATTTATTCACGAGCATAAGTTGCCCCGCCTGGAGCGCGCGGTACTAACGGCCGGGAACCGAAAGCGGAGGAGAGAGATCATTGAAAAGACTGGAAGTCGCAAATTGGGATCTCTGAAGGGATGGTTAGTGTCTTCGGGGACATTTCGACTAGCTGGTAGCGGTGAACTAAAGGATTCAATTGATGGATTGGCACAAACTGGGTCGGCAAATTTTACAACACAGAGGACCAGAAGGAGGAACTCATTGAACCCACAGCAAGCACTACGCTTTGAAAGTTGCATAAATCTTCTACAGCTTGTCGCTGAAACTACTGATTAGAATTGATCATGTTGGGAACACTCGTACTAACCTAAACCACAGTGATTGCTTCTCTGTGCAGTAAAGTATGGGTCCCCTGCAGTGTGATTTGTTCCCATTGGATTTCTGCACGTGTGTGCGTGGAGGGGATCGAGATGTTAGGTTCGCGTACAGCACGCGAAATGCAGTCGAGTCCAGGTTTGGTGCTGTCCGAGATAGCATCGTCGCAACAAGGAGTCCCGAGAACAGAGACGAGAGAGATTCTGCGGCGCGATTCAAGATGAAGAAGGGAGGGTAGGAGCTGTCTGTAGATTCCGCCAGTCCGGCAGGGCAGCCAGGCAACAAGAGTTTGCAAGCTACCTTTTCGAGCACCGACACAATGGTACAGTGGCCTGCCCAAGCAACCCTGCAGTATTTGGATGCCCACTGGGAAAAGGCACGAGTAGCACCGAAAAGAGACCTGTGAATAAAATGCGGGTTCGTGTCGTAATTCAGGCCTTTGGAGGCTTTATATAACCCACCTGCCCGAACACGCCCCATGCCAAATGACTATCAATTATTTGCTCTGATTGCTTGTAAACTCGCATAGTCACACTCCTGCAACACCATATCTATCGCGGCGCAGTGTATCATATCCACTCATCTTTACAACCTGCCCCGTCGGTGTTACTTCACAGCGGGAGCCTTGACCGAAGAAAAAAAGGGCAAAAGATACTTCATGGACCAAGTTTTTCTCCAAAACCGCTTTTGGTGATAAAAGTAGGTATATTCGAACCCTTCGTGTTCTCCATCTCCTGAGCAGGCATTATGCCAGAAACAGCCTTACGGCCTATCTATTCTCATCATTTAATGCTCGTCGGTTCACAGAATACAGAATGGGCGACCGGTCCTCAGGCACTTTACTGCTTTATTGATTCCCTGTGGGCCCTGCGGGCCCTGCAGGCAGTGATTGAAATGACTCATCATGGCAGTGAATTAGCTCCACACCGGCGGCTGAAAATTAGAATCTACTGTTAAAACCAATAAACGTTACTGGTGGACGTGCGTGTCGAGGTTGCGGTGCAAAGCAAGGCAGCAAGAAGATGCCAGCGACAAACTCATTTCTGCCTCTTCCATTTCGTGCATCCCTTTGCCCGAAATGCGGGATGAAGTGCGTCGGGAGGAGGGCAGAGGCGAACACCGGCCAGGTTGAGTGCGCAAATTAGACTCCGCGCCCCCTCTCCTCCTGGACCCGCCCCTGCGCTTCCGCGGAAAGAAGCAGGAAGGAGGATGGTTCGGGAGTGGGCCGGAGTGGTGTGCCAAGCGGGCGGGAGAAATGCTCTCTAAACATTGACTTTGGAATATCCTCTTTGCTTCGGCAGCGTGCGCGCTGGGGGTTGGACCGACTGGGGGACGACATGCATACAGTGCTGTGGTCCAATTCGCTATGATTATTCTCCCTCGGATATCGGGGAACTGACCTAACCCAATCAGTCTCTTCAGAGACGCGCACCAGTCGGGTGGGACGGGCCCCGCTCGCCTCTCTCGCCTCGCTATGAGAGGGCCGTGTAGCTGGCAGTACACTTGGCGGGGCGGGATAATTAGTGGTAAACACGCGAGGATGAGAGAGAAAGTGACGGTGAGCGTCTGCACGAGCGAGAGGGAAGCTCGTGGGAAGGGCCGCACCACAGCGCGCCGCAGCGCCGTCTGTAGCGACGGCCCCACCTGTCTAAAGAGGGCCAAGGGGGAGCGGAGCCTTACATGAGGCCCGGCGGGAGTCCCTTGTTGCAATATACACTCGAGCTAGTACACTACACACACACAGTGACACACGTACACACACACACACACACAGTCTACACCTGCGGCGGACTTTACCGGTGCCGGACAGCGAGGCCGACTCGCTCACTGCGGTTGTGGTCGGATGTCGTCTTGTTTTTCCTACACGTCCCTCTCTCTCCTTATTTACCCTCTCTCTTGCACACACACACACACACACACACACATCCAGGAGCGCATACTGTGGTGCTCGCACACTTATAGGAAACAAATGGTTTTGTTTTAGGGGGCGCCGTCGCGACTCCTGGTGTGCCAAGAAGGGAAAGGGGGGAGGAAGGGGGCAAGGGGAACACAGCCCTGCTCTGCTCGACTCCTTTTGTTTCGTCCGCCATGTTTCCTTGTTGAGACCTTGCTTTGGCCGTGCTTCCCCGAGCGCAATGTTATTCGTGCTACTGGCGTCCGGGTTGTCCGGGCCCCAAGAAGGGCACGGAGTGGCACGGAAACGACCAAACGTGACTAAATATTCGCCAGTCTCTCTGTTTGTGTCTGTGTGTGTGTGTGTGTGTGGTGTGTGTGTGTTTGTGTGTGTGTGTGTGTGGTGTGTGTGTTTGTGTGAGTGAGAGAGAGAGAGAGCAAGTGTGTGACGAGGACCATAATGGTATGAATGTGGCACAGGGCCAACTTCCCGATCAACATAACATTTACAAGCATTAATGTTAAGTTGGCATCTGGCATGTCTCCTCCGCTTGAACCGCGCGCGTTAGTAGTATAATATTCGACGGTGACCGCAACCTCGCACGATGACGACGCCGTTTTGCGACTGAGAAATGAATCCCGAAATAACAGGCCCGTTTGTTTTTGTTTTGTTTTTTCGCGCGCGGGTTGGAAGGGTTCGTGTAGGTAGCGCATGTTGCCTGCTCGCGTGTGATGTGTGTGATGGTCGCCACGCCACCCGCGAGCAGCGCAGCGTTACTGCCAACAGCTTTTAATGACAGTCAATTCGTAATCGCCGAGCCGTGCTGGCTGTGCTATATAGCTGCGCTGGCACCGGCCGCACCGCGAGGCACCAGAATGCACAAGAAGTGAATTAAATGCAATGAAACGGCGATCTGCATGCAGGGCCGGCGTGGCTGCAGCGTGGCTGCGGTGTGCCTCCCTGCCCATCGAGTGCTAATGAGGACTTATTGCGAGCAGCACAGCATTCTGGGAGCGCGGGAACGGACCGCCGATTCAAATCGAATTCCCGGCCGTTGGGGGACACGCCCCGGGCACGTCCCCGACGACGTCCCCGACGACGTCCCCGGCGAACCGCAGTCCGCCGCAGTCCGCGCAACGAGTTGGCAAATGGTGCGGGCCTGCGGGCCGAAGAACAAAACCAAGACAAAGTGAAATAAAAAGGGGGGGGAGACCATTACGGCAGCGGAGGATAAACGGGAAACAAAAGCCGAGGAGGAATTCAAGCGGCGTGCAATCCGCCCAATCGGATCGCCACTCTCAATTTATTCGCCGTTTATTTATTTCTTTCGCTGTTTTTGTCGACGTCTGCGAGCCGATTGTTCGTGACAAGCCAGTGCTCGCCCGCTGCGCGCCACTCCGGGCCGTTCTTCTTCCGTATGAGCAGGCGGTGAAGACAGGGGCGGTGTCTGCTTTGCTGCAAGGCAGGCGCAGCAAGGGTCAAGCGGCGAAGCCGCAGGGCGAACGGACGCCAAGCAGGCAGACAGACCAACAGACTCACACACAGACCAACTGACACGCACAAACCAACAGACACAGACAGACCAACAGACACACACAGGCACAGCGCTAATTTCCGCACCTCGCTGGCGCGCGGAATCGAGCAATCGACCTTATTTCCGTGCAGTCGCGCGCGAGAAAGTCTTGTACAGTATTTCATTTTTGAGGCGGCGGAAGGGGCGGGAGGGAGGCCGGGGCGCTAAGTCCAATAACCGCGAGTTATGCCGCCATACGCCTGAGGCGTGGCGTGGCGGGGCGTGGCGGGGCGGGGCGTGGCGGGGCGTGGCGGGGCGTGGCGGGGCGTGGCGGGGCGTGGCGGGGCGTAGCCAGGCACAACTTTTATACGAGGATTACGGCGCAATGGAGCAAAGTGCCACGCGGGGCTGCTCCGCCACCATGGCTGCCACGAAGGGCCTCGGCAAGGGAGTTAGGGCGGCGAGGCGCCACCAGGTTCACCGCAGGGCGGAGGGGTTCTAGGTGTGCTGCCGTGCGAACATGCATTCCCGCAAAGGGCCCGCGGCGTTGGCGGCGCCGGGGAGGGCAGGCAGGCAAGGCAGGTGCGCCCCGGCCGGCAGCCATGTTTGAGAGCCGCATATTGAATGACTGCCATTCGTTCGACTCAATGCACGCACGAGACCACTCACCCACACACACACACGCACGCACGCACACAGACGCATCGCATACGTGGTCCGCATTCAGCCTGGGAAAGAGTGTGTTGTGCGGGCGAGTTTGACGCGAGTTTGGGCATCCGGGTTGATCCCTCCGGTCGCTCTGTGTCTCTGGCCGGGATGCCCCGTGAGTGCGAGAGAGACAGAGTGACGGCAACGATTCTTGGAATCAGTCTGCCGATCCGGCATTCGGCGTGGGGCCGAACACGGGGCCGAACTTCGCAACAAACCCGAGCGTGGTGTTCGTCTCATTCTCGGCGTTCTCGGCGGGCGGCGCGGCGCGGCGCACTCGCTACCTCTGCGGTGCGCGGTGCCGTGCGCCGTGCCGCGCGCTGCCCTGCGGCGGTCTGGCGGTGCTGGCGGTGCCTTGCGGAGGCCGAGCGGGAGGGGAAGTCCTCTCTCTCTCTCTCTTGCACTCCCGGGGCGACTGGGCAGCCCGTGTGGGCGCGAGAGAGACAGAGTGCGCTCGGAGGCAGCCAACTGGCGGTGCCTGGCGACCACACTGGGGGAACAGGGAGCACGGGGGAGGCATCTGAGCTGCGGTGCCGCGGTCGTGCTGCGGTGCCGCGGGGCTGCGGGGCCGAGGCGGTGCAGGCGGTGCGGCTGGAGAGGTGCTTTAGAGAGGCGCGGCCCGCACTGCACCGCACTGCACCGCACTGCACCGCTCGCCGACACTTTCAATCCGATCAGCCGGGCGGCGTCAGTCAGGGAGTACCGAAACCGCGGGCTCCACCGCGTTAGCCGAATGGTAAGGGACGCAGGCGCGGGAGGAAAAATTTGCGGGTTCGATTCCCGGCTTCGTCTCCGAATTTTCAATCGAAAAACGCCAATTTTGTCATTCCAACTGAGAAATTCTACTCGCATTTCAACTTATTGCAGTTCGATTCTCCAATTTTTTAGTACACTCCCTTCAATTCGAGAAACTCTGAGCCCTACGCGGCTGGGCGACCGCGGCGCGGCGCCCCCTGCATGCCCCCTGCCGAGACCGAGCGGGAACAGGGGAGCCGCCGCGGCGAGCGGGCAAGCGCCGGGCTGGTAAAAATGTGGAACACAAACCGTGTTTTTCACACTTCATATATAATTCGGTGTCTGACAACGTAAGCCCCGAGTTTACACACCCAACACGAGTTCTCGGTCGCATGAGAGATGCGCGCGTCCGCGAGCGGGTATGTGTTTGTGGGAGTGTGTTTGTGCGCGCGCGCGCGCGCGTGTGTGTGTGTGTGTGTGTGTGTGTGTAGGTGTGCGTGAAAGGGAGATAGAGACAAGGGCCAGGATGAAGGCGTGGAATGAAGGGGAGAAACAGTCTGTGAGACACCACTGTGCGCGCGCGTGAGAGTGCGTGTGTGAGTGAGTGTATGTGAGTGTGTGAGTGTGAGTGGGGGCGATGGGGGTTGGCATTCCCGTCACGTGTCGGTAAGCTACGAACACTACGCCGTAAGCCCGGCTTGGCCGGCTTGCCCGGCCTACGCTCTTGGCAGCTGCGGCGGCTCGCCGAGTAAAGTGATGCTGCGTGTACAGTGCAGGCGACGCGCTTGATGGCTGTCCAAACTCGTACTGAATTACATGCCGGCCAGCTTGGATATGTAATTGTTATTCCAAAAGGTGTTACGGCTACTTAGCATACCTGCCGCGGCGCCAGCTCTGGCTGACCGGCGGCAGGCAGTTAACCTTTTACTCTTCTTTTCAGTGAGGAAACCAAAACAACTGCATGCCTTTTTCCCTTAGGGCCGTGTTTACATGTTGCCTCCGCCCTTCGGGTGCCTTCGGCCCTACAGGTCCCGAAGGCCCCCAGCCCTTACACGCACACACGCGCTCACAACACACTCCCTGGGAAAAAATAAGCTTGTTATTATTTTGATCGTTTTATTTCGTCGGGGTGGGGCAAGTCGAGGCTCGGAATAGGAGGAGAGGAATTTCGTTCAGGTTGTCCCGGGGGCCCCGCGGCTGCCCGGCCTCGGTGGATTTAGGTGTCTCTCGTTATGAAAGAACACAACATGCCAGGGACATTCACACCTCACTCAGAGGAGTGTTTCGGCCGGCGTTTAGACGAAGACGTGATCGGAGTACGTACTCAGTTTCTGGAGAGTGGCCAAGATTTTTCTTACTGGAAGTTTTTGAACAAATGGAGCAAGACGGTCCGGCTTTATCTAATTCGGTTCTGAGACTGAAGCACCGGGAGGGAAGAAGAGACTACGGATGGAGGTGCAGCTTCGAGAGGGACCCAGATAAGAGTCTGCCAATTGGACGAAATAGAGAAGAGTCTGAAGATAGCGGAGGACAAGTCCTTAGGGAGGAGTCTGGCGATGAAGGCACACAAGAAGTCTTTGAAACACGCACCCGAGGATGAAGGCAACTCCTTCGACAATCTCCAGGGGAGGAGGACAAGTCCTAAGACAAGAGGCTGAAGAGCCCTAAGACAGAGTCTGGAGATGACTTCTGAATAGAAGATGAAGTAGAACATGCCTTTAGAGAAGAGTTCGAAGATGAAGTTCAACAAGTCTTTAGAGAAGAGGACAAGCCCAAGACAAGAGGCTGCAGAGCCCTAAGACAGAGTCTGGAGATGAATTCTGAACAGAAGATGAAGTGGAACATGCTTTTAGAGAAGAGTTCGACAAGTATTTAGAGAAGAAGCTCGAATACAAAGGCAGCCCGACGAGAAGTTGCAGTCCGGCCTGTTGCCTGGAAAGGTGCCGGCACCACACCACAGCCGCGCCACAGCCACGCCTCAGCTCGGCGGTTGAGCACTGACTGTGCTGATGTGATGTGATATGATGCTCTAACCGCTGAATCACACGCCATCACGAACAGCCTGTTATTCTGCTCCGTGCCGCGGGAGTTATGCAGAGTGAGAGGAGGAGTGGAGAGGAAGAGAGACAGCAAGCGAATGCAATTAATCAAGGCACCAGTGTTTGTTGCAGAGCAAAGTTGAAATTGATGCACTCCAGACCAGACGACCTTGCCTGAGTCATGCTCGGCTCGTCGCTGCCTCTAATGGAGACCAGGCTCGCGTGTCCAGCCCCGCTTCCTCCCGGCCGACTTCGAAGCATCTTTCTGTCTCTCCCGCACCCCTCCGGAACGCCTTATGAGTGCGACAGGGACAGAGAGGCGAAACGATCCCTCCGACATGGCTCGGCTGCCGTGCATGCAGCCTGCCATGCAGCCTGCCATGCAGCCTGCCATGCTCCAGCAGTCGGCGCCCTCCACCTGGCGGCCCAGGTTACTCCAGGCACCTTCAGTCCCAGGCGGCCCAGGCGGCCAAGGCGGCCAAGGCGTGGACGGGGCAAAAGGACCAAGAAAAGGAGGCAACAAAAAATAATTGCACGGTTTGCGGGGTTTCAGAGCGATCTCCAGGATTACGGCACGCCTCACTCGCCTGGCCCGCCTGGCCGGGTAGGGGCACTTGATGGTCTGCCCGGCCTGCAGGCTGCAGGTGCGGACCGCGCACACGGCCGCGCGGAACCCTTCGGGTCTTCGGGGCCTGCTGCGCGGAACCCAACGGCGGAGCCTAACAACAGCCAAATACGGGCAGCTGGAACACGCTGGAACCTGGTGCCGAGATGATGGTGAGAGCCCTGCGCCGCTTCGAGCCGCTTCAAGCTGCACGCGGTCTCGCCAAACCGGTCCGCCTGATTCCATGTGCAATCTTTCCCACTTTCTGTACGAGTTCAAGTAAGTGTATTGCACTTTAGACACATCGCCCTCTCTAAGCCGCACCTGGGAGATCATGGCTTTGGAGGTTGTGTTCAAGAAGCAAAGGGAGAGGAGAGGAATGAAGAAGGAGAAGAAGAAGAAGAAGAAGAAGAAGAAGAAGAAGAAGAAGAAGAAGAAGAAGAAGAAGAAGAAGAAGCGAGCGTGCTGGCCACTCGACGCGGCCGGTGCTACACGTCGGGTGGAGTACACAATTAGCAACTAAACGGGTGCCCGGCCGGCGTGGCGAGGCAGTGTGGCGCGGCGGTGTGGCGCGGTGGTGTGGCGGGGCGGCGCGCCGAGCGAGCGAGGCGTGTCGGGATCGGAATGCACGCGGTGATGCCAAATGGAGGCGATGCTGGCGATGCACCTCCACTGGGAGGAGAGGCGAGGAGGACGAGTGCGGTGTATCGACGCCGTGTCGACGCCCAGGCCAAGGCCCAAGCCCGCCGCCGCGGTCTGCTCTCAACGTCTCAACCCGCGGGAGGTTGAGGTTAGGTACGCCACGCCTCGTTGGTTGGCGGCGCTGGCTTTCCGTCGCGGGTAAAACGAAGCAAATCGGGGGATCTTTTCTTCGCTCCGGCTCTCTCGCGCTCGTAGGGCGTCCAGTAAAGTTGCGAGAGAGACAGCGCGACGACACGGTCTCTCGGAATTAGGCGGGAAACTCGGCGACCGCCTTGCCAGGCTTGCCAGCCGACCGCGGAGTGAACTGGTGCGATTCAATGATTCAAACCCAGCCGGTCCGGGGGCAACACGGCAACGCCATGGCAGCCAACCACGGCGGCGACCCAACCGTCTTCCGTCCCCTCTCTCCCTTCCCTCCGAGGCGCAGAGCGCGCGGAGTCGTCGTCCCGGCGATGGGAACTTCTGCTAATGCTTTGGCCAAGTTGTTTCCCAGTCGGTCCCGCTGCCAACACGACGCCACCGCCGCGCTACCAACCTTGCAACAAAATGACATCGAAGCAATCGAACGGAGCTCCTCTCGAGCGAGTGCGGAGTTCGCAGCATGCAAAAAAAAACATCGCCTCATGGTCGCAGAGACATGGACAAACGTCGGGCAAGCAGTGGACAGGCGGACGCACTACATGCCTACAAAGCGGCCAGCGTACGCACATCCAATACGCCACTGGGGAAATCTCCACTCGCCGCATCTGTCATGAATAACACCCTCATCCCTGTGTACTGGCTGCCAGCTCGGGCTGCCTGCCTGCCTGCTCGGGCTGCCCGCCTGTCCCCTCACTTCCACGGCCGGCGAGCGCGCGGCACAGACGAAATCTTCTTCACACAACACCTAATCTCCCCCCCTCATTGTACACGACCCCAACACTGGCACAGTCCTGGCACACAAAGGCCGTGTACAGTCTCGCGATATCAATCGTCGTGCCGGCCGAGCCGGCGGATGGGCGGCCTTCCGGCTCGGACTGTACCGGACCGGCTCACCGGCGGGAAACAAATGACGCACCGGGCCGTCGCGAGCCGCGCAGCCCCGCAGCCGCACCAATCGTTGAGCCATCTGTATTCATTTACCGTCTCTATCCGTAACACGCGCGCGATAAGTTTTAATCCCCCGGCCGCCCTTTGCATCGTTAGTCGGCGCAGCCTAACCAGGGGCATACATAACCTCAAAATCAAATGGGGCAGTTCAGTTTCCAGCCGAACGAATCAGTGCAAATAAGTAGTACAGCTTGTGTCGCCTTCTACGTAGTTGTTGATGCGGTCTTCAGGCTTTCCGTTGTACTTCCAATTCAGCCTCCAGGGCGCTCCAGGCTCTGAGAACTTCTTCCCACGAATTCAACGGACACGACGATGCGCTTCGCAAGCTACGCGACCAGCGGCACGACCTGTGGGATTGTCGGAATCACCCCGGACACCGTTTTCACGACACTCGGGGGTCATCCGAGGCGTCCGAGGCGCTCGCATTCAATTTACATTCTGTTCGTTCACACAGGCGAGGCGCTTTTTCATCATCGTTCTCCCTCCCGACTCGCCCTCCCTCCCTTCGCTCCCTTCACGCTTCAAACTATTATTATTTCATTTTTTTTCCCTCTTCGCTTCCCCTGAGCGGCGAGCGGCGGCGCGGAGGGTATCAACGAGAATAACAACAGTTGCCGCTCGCCCGGGGGGACCGTCCGGGACGTCGGGGACCCGCAGCCAACGGGAAGGGATGGCGGTGCGTGTGTGTGCGTGTGTGAGAGAGCGAGAGAGAGAGAGAGCGAGAGAGAGAGAGAGCGAGAGAGAGAGAGAGCGAGAGAGAGAGAGAGAGAGAGAGAGAGAGAGAGAGAGAGAGAGAGCATGCGCGCGCGCTGCTACTAGGAAGGGTGGCGCGCGCCCCTCCATTTGTGTTCCGCATATCTGTGCGCATTATCTCTTGATTTGGACGCGGTGCGGCGGAGCGCGGTGCGGCGGAGCGGCGCGGCACAACACGACGAGGCGACGCGGCACGGCACGGCACGGCACTGCGCGCGGGTCTTTTAGCGTGATGGCGGTAAAGGGTGACACGGCAGTGGGGGAGACGCCGCCGCCACGTGGGTGTGAGTATTTGTCTTGTTGCTGCGTGCCCACGGCGTGCCGCGCCGCCGTGCAGCGATCAGCCCCGCGCCCCTCGCCACCCCCTCCCCTCCCCCATCGATTTAATTTCCGATTTCGCCGGCGATAATCTCTCCCGGGCCAGCCCCTCTGTCATGGCCCTGCCGCGCCGCCAGTTCATCTCTGTCACCCCCCGTTGGAGTGAGGGAGACACAGTACACATGCAGGCACGCCACGCCGCGCCTGGCAAGCAGCCTGGCAAGGATGGGGCCTATATAGTTAACACTTCGTGTCTCCGTCTCGCGCATGTGTGTGTGTGTGTGTGTGTGTCGGGGTGGGGGGCGGAGGGGCCGACAAATAGAGAAAGAGAGCGGTGGAAAGGGAGGCTGTTATTTTTGACGCGTATTTACTCAACGCGGAGCGGCGAACAAATGTTTGCTTGCAGTTGGTGGCGCGGCGGGCTTTTCCTCGGGCTTTTCTCTTTTCCCTCTTCCCTCTCGCTCCATACCGTTCGTCCCTGCCTCCCTTTCTCCTGCCCGGTTCCACTTCAACACGAACACAAACACAGACACACACTCACCCACATACGGGGCCCTACGGGGCACACAGAGGCTGGCACTCACACAGACGCACGCATTGATCCTGATCCTCGCATACCTACCATTCTTCCTTTCCTTTCGTACAAACACACACACACACACACACAAACTCACAAGCCCGTCGAGTAAATCCACAGAGAGGATACCCCCACTATGTATGTGGCTTTAACCAAGTTATTGTCCGAAACGCTTTTGTCAGCTTCGGGGACACTTTGTTTTCGTAGCTCCGGAGGAGGAAGCCGTATGCAGTAGGGAGAGGAGGGAGAGGTGGCGTGTCTACGGGTGACCTGCGGCCCCTGCGGCCCGCGGGTCAGGGGATGGCTCGGCTCTGCCTGGGAACAGCACAACATGTGAACTATATGTGCCCACTTGGCTGGAAGGCTGGAAGCACACAGGGTGGCTCCCAGGACCCAAGGCCAGGGCTCTATACCTCTGCACCGTGAAACCTCAGAGGGTCTCGAGAAGCTTCCCCTCATGCATGGCCTCTGACAAGCGCCTGCCCCGCCATGCGTCATCCAGGCCACCCGGAGGAGCTGTAGCAGACCGCCTGGAACCTCCAGGAACGCTATAGTCGTGTTGCAAAGTGAGGCACTCCATTGTCGAAATGCCTGATTGCCGGCTAGATCAGCAGCCGGCGGCAGCGCGGGCAGGGCCCTCGACGTGTGTACACCTCGACGCCTGTGTAGTACGCTGCATGTGTGCTGCACGCCATGCCCGTGTGTGTGTGTGTGGGTGTGTGTGTGTGTGTGTGCGCGGCCCGCCCAAGTGCACGTGTGTGGTAGTTGAGACCCAGGGAGCTCATAGGGGAGAGGGGAGGGGGAGACGACGCCCGCGTCGCTCGTCGAGAGGCGCTAACCACTCGTATTATGGCGTCGCGTGACGGGCGAGCGTGCGAGAGAGATGGAGCGGGAGGGAGTGCGTGGGGGAAAGCAGAGCAGGCGAGCTAACACGAGGCCAGACCGCCAGCTATTTGATGGGCGAGCCTGGTGTGAGACCAATATGTTGCGTCAGGAGTTAGCCCTCTACTTCTCTCCCTCCCTTGTCGCTCGTCCGATACCTCCCCCTGCCCCTCCGCCTCCCCTGGGCCGTGGCTGTGATCCCCTGGGACCCTGGCGGACCCTGGCGGACCCTAGCGGACCCTCGCCCTTGTTCATATTTACCCCCAGGCTCTGGCCACGGCCTTCTGCCACCCTCCGCCCGCCCATGGCCTGCCCATGGCTGCCCACGGCCTGCCGGTCAAAGCTACTCAGAGTAAACCTGACAAAGTTGTCGGCCGCGACGACTTTTGTAGCCGGCTGGGCCTTTATCGAAAGCGACAGCCCCGGGTCCGAAGCCCGCAGGTGGAAAAATAATCATGGTCCAAGGAAAATTCTCAGAAATCCCGCTTGAGGTCTGGAAACACGCTGCTCCCTGCAGAGATTCCCCGCACCTAATTCTAATTGGCCGCTACACTTGGAACCGGCATGGAATGCACCCTCTTCCCAACTCACTCCCACTTCCTTGGCCGTCGGCATTTTGGCTTCAAAAAAAATCTTTGCTTAGAGTTCCTTGCAAAAAGTCCTCGCCATTCTTGGCCGTGCCCCTCGATGCCCCACGCGGGGCTCAGAGGCCCCAGGCCCCCGCAGTCACGCCCGACGACAGATGTCACGCTGACAGCCTCGGCACTGCCTCGGTGGCGGCGCCGAGGAGGCACGCCTAATTTTAGCCTTGAGTGGGTTCGAAGGCCTCCGCCGGTGCCAACCGCCGGCCACAGGCCGCAGGCGCCACCGTTACGCATTACGCCAATTGGCGTGGTCGCGGAACGTCCTGTGGCCGCCAGGCCGTGAGCCACCAGGCCCTGTAGGCACCAGGCCCTGTAGGCACCAGACCCTGCAGCCACCAGACCCTCTAAGCTACCAGGCTCTGAAGCCACCAGACCCTGTTAGCTACCAGGCCCTGCAGCCACCAGACCCTGTAGCCACCAGAACCACCGGGCCCTGTAGCCACCAGGCTCTGTAACCACCAAGGTTCTGTAGCCACCACCACCAGGCCCCAACCACCAGGTGGCCCCTCGTAATCACGCGTCAGGCACAACCTGCGGCCTGCCCATGGAATGCAAGGGTCTGTTGTTCACACTGACAGCCCTGGCGGCCCTGCGGCCTTGTGTGGCCTGAACATCGCCCAGTGCTGCCAGGGGAGGGAGTTGGGTTGATTGCCGCAAAGCGGGCGTGCGGGCGTGCCAGCGTGATGATGGGGGTGTGCTGGCGGGGGTGTGCTGGCGGGGGTGGGGCTGGCCGCGCGCCGCCGTCGCCGCCGGCGGGTGTATCTGTGTAAACAGACTGCTTCCTCTGGTGGCAGCGACGCCGTGCTGCCGCCGTGCTGCCGCGCACCCCACCAACCAGCTTGCTCCGGACGTAACCCTCCCCCCTCGGCCCTCCCTCTCAACAGCCCGCCCATAACTTAACCCACATCCTTCCCCCTCATAACACCCAAAGAAGGTTTCCCGGCCAACCCCTCGGGTCACGCTCCCCTCGCACGCACGCACACACGCACGCACACTCACGCACGGGACGAAATCATTTGCCGCGACGCGGTGTAGCTCGGTCTCCCTCCGCCGCTGACCTCCTCGCTTCCCCCCCACTCGCCGCGAAGCGCAGCGAGCGAGGCGAGCGAAGCAGCGAAGCACTTGCAGAGGGACGAGAGGACTAATTTAAATATCTCCGGCGCGTTGGCGCGATTTCACCCCGCTCCGCTCTGCTCCGCACCGAGCTAACCGTCCTTCTTCATGGACCCTCTGGCCGTTTTTTTTTTTTCCGCCTGCTGGTGCTCCTCCCTGATGCTCCCCTCCTCGGTGTCCCCTGCCATCCTGGCATCGCCACGCTGCCGTCAGGCTGCCGACCGGCATAGGCTGCTTCCGTTCTGCGGAACAATGCGCTTCATTTTATTCGAAAACTCTTGAGCACGCAACGGCGGCCGCTCCGGAGCCCTTCCTCCTTCCCGCCGCTTCCCGCCGCTTCCCGCCCTCGTCTCGGCCGTGTGGGCCTGGCCTGGGTTGGCCTGGGCCGTCACGCTGACATGTGAGCGTCTGATGAAGACTGCGGCCAGTTTGCGAGTGACGCGGCCGCCGAGGAGAGAAGTGAGGTTAGGGTCGGCCGCGCTGTAGGTTACCTTACCTTGCGCTGTTTACGTTACCACATTTCCACTGGGCTTCTAATGTTTTCTGGCTTTGACGTGTTAGTGCAAGGATGATCTCTTTTCAAACTACTCTGAAACTTGCAGTTTTCGAACCACGCAACATCAAAGTGGCGAGGTGGAGCAGCCGTCCGCAGCCGCGCGCCTTTCTTTGACCAGCCATCCGGGACCGCGGCGATGCGGCGATGCGGCGACTCCCAGGACTTGCATCATTTTATCACCACGCAGCGACCAAGTGTAAAGTAACACCAAAGCACGCAGTAATCGCCCACTGGAGCGCGACAAGGAGGATGCGACGCAGGGAGAGGGCGAAGCAGAGACAGCAAAAGAAAGTTGAATCCGCGTAACGCTGTCGCCTGCTGCAAAGCACAAAGACCACCGGAAGCGGCCGGAAATTCGCCAATGCAAAAACGCGAGACGCAAAAGAAAAAGAGGGAAAATAAAAATATGCAGGGCAGAGAAATAAAGTACCGAGCGCGCTTTTGATGCGGACGAAGGGGAGCGGAGCAAGCGGAGCTGTCAGGCAGAGATATATGTCACGGATTCGCGCAATAAGTGGTCCGAGAACAAAGAGCAAATCAACGACCAATCTCCTTCCGCTCGGTTGGTCGGCGAGCCGTCACGCGGCAGCGCGGCACGCAAATGGGGACTATTTACAAACTCCATTCAATCTGGAGGTCTGGACTAGTAGGCAGGGCGTGGCGGGGCCGGGCAGGGCTGAACACCTCGTAATCTTCTCAATCTATGCATGAAGTGGTTCGCCTACTGGCGCGGCTGGCGGGGCTGGCGCGATCGAACGTTATTTAGGGGTGACACCTTGGCTGCGGCTGTGGAGCATCGCCGAGTCTCTCTCTCTCTCTCTCTCTCTCTCTCTCTCTCTCTCTCTCTCTCTCTCTCTCTCTCTCTCGTCTCTCTCTCCAGTTGATTTCCAAATTAAGCGTCTCCAAGGGGAGGAACCCCCCTAGTAGTAATGGTGGCGAGAAAGCCACGCTGCAGGGTGGCAAGGAGGAGGAGGAGGAGAAGAAGAAGAAGAAGAAGAAGAAGAAGAAGAAGAAGAAGAAGAAGAAGAAGAAGAAGAAGAAGAGCAGCGAGAGGGACAAGAGCAAGGATGGGAGGGTGCAGGGTGGGCGACAGTGTCTTGCGGTCCCACCAAGATCCAATCTGTTGGCAAAGCGGCGGGGGGTGAACTACGCGGGGATCACCGCACCAACGCGGCACCGCGAGCGCAAACAAGACAAGCCAACTTCGCTGCTTCGCTGCTCTGCCCATTCCCATTTCCCTAAAAGCTTCCCGCTCAGCCAATTTGAGTTGGCCGTCTTTTTTACCCGCACACCCAGCGGCTTTATTTAAGTGCAACAAAATTATGAAAATTCTCTCTCTCTCTCTCTCTCTCTCTCTCTCTCTCTCTCTCTCTCTCTCTCTCTCTCTCTCTCTCTCTCTCTCTCTCTCTCTCACCCCGCACACACACGAGCGCTGGGCCCATCGGATGAGCAAGAAGAATGATCCATTTAGAGCCGTTTTCCGATTGCTTGGCGCGAAGGCAGCACGACACAGTAGTACGATGACTGACTCGCGGCCTGACACCTACCCTCCCCCCTCCCTCTCTGGTTCGCGGCCCGGGGATTTTCGTCTCGTTACTCTGTGCACTCTGTGGGAGCCAAGAAGCAGGACAATAGTACGCCGCCGGCAGCTGGGAGGGAGACTCTAGGAGGGTGAGGGGGTAAAGAGGACAAGAAAATATCCCATCTGCAACCCCCAGCCAGCCCGGCCAGCCCCATCCGCCATCCCCTCACCCGCTTGTATCACCATTCACATCAACTGTGTTGAAATAATAACCGAGCTGGCCAGGGAGGGGCTGGGGGCTGCCGAGGGCTGCCGGGGGCGCGCGGCCTGAGAGTCGGGGATGAACAGCAGGGGGAGCGCGCGGAAGGGGTGGCGCAGTGCGCAGGGGGGAGAGAGAGAAATGAAAAAGAGGAGGGGAAGAAAAAGGACGAAAAACGTTGGCCGTTTTACCGCGCTAATGCTCATTCGCAACGGACGGCTTGTGTGGTGGTGTCTAGGGCAGCCATTTCACGGGCCCGGGAGGGGGGAGGGGAGGGGGAGGGGGAGGGGGGAGGCCGTTCGTTCGAACCGAGCGGAAAGGGGTTGAATCGGGAAAGGGGGCGATTCGTTTTTTGCGACTGCTGTAACATTTGATGTCGGTGCGGGTTTCTGCTAGTCGCGGTGGGTACACTGTATACACATTGGCATCACCATGCAGCAGCAGCGTGTTGTGAGACGGCCAATATGGCGGGCGGCAGGGTGAGGCAGGCAGGGCAGGGCTGGTGGACAGGAGAAAAGTGTGGTATAAGCACGGATCAGTCTTTTTGGGGTGGCGCGGCACGGCGGGAAGGGGTTGTGGAGGCAGGCGGGCGGGCGGCAGGCAGGCAGGCAGGCAGCTTAGCCCTCGGAGGGAAGACACGAGGGCCGCCACGGCCTGGCCGAGGCTCCGCGGGGTGGCGCGGCACTCCTAGCACTCCAGGGACAGGACAGGGCACAGGGACGCACAGGGCGGCGGGGCGACAGCGGGGTTGGGGAGCCTTGGGCACCTTGACAAGCGCACCGCTGCTGCTTTGAAATTCCTATCAGGCAAGGCCGGGCCGGGCCGGGCCGGGATGTGCCGGCAAGAGAAAAATAACTTGTTCCCAAGCAGGTTCGCTGCAGATCCGGCAGCGCAGCCTGCGCAGCCGCGGCGGAGCCGAGCCGAGCCGGGGACGCGGGACCGAGGGGACCCACCCCTGCTGCACGCTTCGCCCTCCCCTCGCCGCCTCGCCCTCAATCACACTCCTTATTTCCCCTTGTTCGCCTCATGGCCTCCCAGCGTCCTGGTGAAGCTCCGCTAGCGGTCTCCCTCGCACCCCGAAGGACCCAAGGGACGCCCCGCGAGTGCGAGCGAGACAGAGCGACGCTTTCGGAACGCTTTCGGAACGATCGCTTTGCAGGGACTCGCACTCCTCGCACGCCATATGGAGTTACACAGGCTTTCCGTGTTGTTTCGCGAGCGCGCCGCGGGTGCCACCATGGTGCCACGCTCGCCTTGGCTAGCCTTGGCTAGCCTTAGAGCCCTGCCAGCTGCGCACATTCAGACACGCACGCACACACACACACACACACACGACACGCTTCACGAAAAAACGAAAATGACACCCCGTTCACCTGCGGCCCCTCGCGGCCTGCGGGTCAGACCGCCTCTGTGAGCGAGCAGGCCTCCCAGTGTAATGGCCGAGACACGGACACGATCTAGTTAATTTTCCAAAATGTTGTCCGGCATATCGTTGATAGTCCGTTCGTGCGCTGCCGTGCTGCGGGGCGGGGCGGGGCGGGGCGGGGCGGGCCTCGGACATGAGTCAGTGCAGCACGCCATGCCTAGCCATGCAGACCGATTCCCAGCCCGGCCAGCCCTCCCCCGTGAGTGCGAGAGAGACAGAGCGACCCTGCGAGTAATTGGCGATGTGTGGCTGGAGTGCCGCCCCGCCGCCCCGCCGCCCCCGCGGGCGCCTCCCCCAACATTGGCCCTGGCAGCTCGGGGGTGGCGGACCTCTCTCTCGCACTAATGGGGCGTCCCGGAGGGGTGCGAGAGAGACGCGCCGACGAGAAGCCCCACTCGGATTCAGCCCCGCCGCCCCGGCCGGCACGCTGGCGCGGCGCTGGCACGCTCGCGTTTTATTATATTACACATAATCATGGAGGGGAGTAGGGGAGCCGCCCCGCCAGGGCCGCCAGGGCCGCCGGCGGCTGGATTAGGATGGCTCTGCGGCCGCGCGGCACGGCACCGCCAGAGAGGCACCGCGGCACATGGCGAGGACGGACTTACGCGGCCCTCTGATCGCCGTTTGATCCCCGTGTTCACATCCCCTAATATGAATATGTATTTGTAGAAAGTGTCGCCCCGTCCCGCCGACGGTCCCAGGGTGGTGATCGCGCAGTGTGGCCGTGTCTAGGGTGGCCACCCGGCAGTGCGCACACAGAGGGGCGAACCAGGGCGGTTGGTGGCCGTGTCCAGGGTGACCACCCGGCAATACGCTCAGAGAAGCGCGAAGCAGGGCGGCTTGGAGATCGCGGCTAGGCTAGGGCAGCGGTTCCCAACCTTGGGGTCGCGACCCCAAAGGGGGCCGCGAAAAAATTTCGAGGGGTCGCGGCGAGGTGGTTGGGGTCGCCTGGGATCGCGGCTGTTTCCCGGCTGGCAGAACTGTTCAAAACGGTCGAAAATGCCTTTGAAAACTCGTGTTTTAGGCCGACTTTAAGCAGCAACTGCGTCTGATCCGAGGCGGTATGTCGTCCTCCCTCAGCGGGCATTTGGTCTTTGGACCTTCCTTTAGAATGCCTTTGTTACGGAGTGCGATTATCGGCCTTAGTTTGGGAGCAGTATTGTCTCAAAGTGGATCAAAATGGCATTCAAAGGCATTTTTTACTGTTTTCATCAACTTTGAGGCAATACTGCTCCCAAACTAAGGCAGATAATCACACTCCGTAACAAAGGCATTCTAAAGGAAGGTCCAAAGACCAAATGCCCGCTGAGGGAGGACGACATACCGCCTCGGATCAGACGCAGTGGCTGCTTAAAGTCGGCCCAAAACACGATTTTTCAAAGACATTTGTGACCGTTTTGATCAACTTTGTGGCAATACTGCTCCCAAACTAAGGCAGATAATCACACTCCGTAACAAAGGCATGCTAAAGAAAGGTCCAAAGACCAAATGCCCGTTGAGGGAGGACGAAATACCGCCTCGGATCAAACGCAGTGGCTGCTTAAAGTCGGCCCAAAACACGATTTTTAAAAGACATTTGTGGCCGTTTTGATCAACTTTGCGGCAATACTGCTCCCAAACTAAGGTGGATTATCGCACTTTGTATCAAAGGCATGCTAAAGGAGGGGTCGCGTGGGGTCGCGAAATTTTTCCTGGGGGTCGCGGAAATTTTTTGTTACAAATTTGGGGTCGCGAACCGAAAAAGGTTGGGAACCGCTGGGCTAGGGCTAGGGTGGCCGCCCGGCGGGTCGCACACAGGCGGCCGCGTGGCCGTGGCTAGGGTGGCCACCCGGCGGCGCGACTTATGCTAATTCCGCTCCGGGACTCGATCTTTGCACAAGGAGGCGGAAGGCAAGGCAGTTGACTCAACGCGCAGTTCACTCGCACGGAAAAGAATGGCACCCTCGGCTTGGGGGAGTCTCGAGCGAGGTCTTGAGCGAGGTCTCGAGGACCGCGAGCAGCAGACTGACTCTGAGAGTCGTTTTCGTCGCTCTGTCTCTCTCGCACTCATGGGGCGTCCCGTATAGGTGCGAGAGAGACAGAGCGACGAGAGCGACAATCAGTGTGCAGGCCGATGGGGAGGAAAAGTACTCTCGCAGCACGCAGTGCGCGGCGCGCGGGGAGCCAGACGCCAAGGCGCCGCAAGGCGCGCAGGGGTGGTTAGCCCGGCTGGGGGAAGTAAAGTGAAATCGGGCGTCGCCCTGCCCTGCGTCGCCTTCACGCCCCGTAACTCAGCAAGCCAGCCCGGCAATTCGGGAGAGTCGTTTCGTCGCTCTGTCTCCGTCGCACTCATGGGGCTCTCCCTAAGGATGCGTGAGAGAGCGACAAACCGATCTGTGAGTCGCTCAGCGGGGCGGCGGGGCCAGAGCACAGCCAAGTCGCGAACGCCAAGGCAAAGCCGCCAAAGCCACCGGCCCGATGATTTGGAAAGCACCCGCAGGCATTGCGGCCCGGCCTGGCCATTCACAGGCAAGCAGCACGGCGCACGTCGCGCGCGATGCGCCAATTTGTTTGGGAGAGAGAGAGAGAGAGAGAGAGAGAGAGAGAGAGAGAGAGAGAGAGAGAGAGAGAGAGAGAGAGAGAGAGAGAGAGAGAGAAATAGGTAGAGAGGGGGAGAGTGACCGACAGGGGAGACAGACTGTGTGCGTTACGTACGTGAGTGTGTTGGCGTGCATTTGTGTATTTGAGAGTGAAAGACTGGGCGAGGCAGACTGTGTGCGTATCGGCGAGTGTGTGAGTGAGGGTGTGTGTGCGCGCGCGTACGTGCAGAGGGTAGCGTGTTGGAAAAAGGGGGAGCGCCACGCGGACGGACATGCATTCACAATGAATGCCCAACACAGTGGCCCCGACCGGCCGACCGGCCGGCCGACCCTCACCCTCCTCCCCACCCCCTTGAATCTCGACACTAAATCCCACCCTTGCGGTGCCGCTAACGAAAACACTATTGACGTTGCCGCGAAGCGTGAAAACGTGAAAACACAGCGGCGGCCCGGCCAATAAAAGAATAACGCAGTCCGTTTTTTTTTTCGTTTTCTTCTTTTCCTTTTTGCCGTGTATTGGATTACGCGGTCCGAGGGATTTAGGAGGCCACGCCGTCGGCGTCGGCGTCCAGGACGGGGTGCCAAGGCGCGAAGGCGCGCAGCCTGTGCTGAACGGCACTCTGCCTCCCTCGCACTCGGGGCGCCTCGCCGGGGCGTGCGAGAGAGACAGAGCGATGCGCTCGAGGAGGCGAGGCCGGCGAGGCAGACGGCGGAGATCAGAATCAATACCCTGGACGACGGCGTCCTGGACGACGACTTCGCGACGCGGCGCGGCGGTACGGCGCCCCTACCGCCCCTACCCCCGGCCCGGCACACTCGAAAGACAGCACAGCCATGCGCCCACAAGCGGCCATTTTTCCCCTGTGAGCCGTCTGCCGTAAATCTACAAACATCCCCCCTAACACACACACGCACGCACACACACACACACACGTACTGCGTTCAGCCCCTCTCCCCTAGAGGACCACGCCCAGATGATCCTGGTCGAGTCGGCGGGAAGGGACTGCCAAAGTCCCGGGGGAGGTAAAGAAGTCCCCTTTTAGGGTCGGCGGGTCGGCCACCCCTTGCTCGGCCCCTCGGCCACCCCTATGCCGTCGCGTTTCCTTGCGGACGCGCAAGGACTGCCACACTGCTTGCTTTCCAATCCGCCAAGTCAAGTCCAACCGCCGCGGTCCACAGTGGGCCAGAAGATCGGCGGAGGCGGCCAAATCCCAAGACGCGTTTTGAGCCCCAGAGTCGCTAAATGGGACTCGAACCGAGCGTGTGACCCCACCAATGGATTGCTCTCCGAACGAGGAATCCATTGGTGGGGTCGCACGTTCGGTTCGAGTCCAGTCTAACGCCTCTGCAGCTCAAGAGTTCTGGCCGCCCCCAAGGAGGTGCATCCGTCATCTGGGCGTGCGGTCCGCCGTCCACGGTCTTCGCCTTAGCAGTCTCGTTCCGAACAGTGCTCTCTGCCCCTCTCGCACTCGTGGGGCGTTTCCGCAGGGGTGCGAGAGAGACGGACAGAGCGGTGTAATCACTGCGCGAGGCACGGACGCACTCGACTGCCCCTACACTGGACCACTCGGCCACTCCACGTCTCCGTGATGGAGTCGACTGCGCCCCGCCCGCCCTCCATCCAGCACTCCACCCCGCACTCCACGGGGCCGAGGAGAAAACTGCGGATTGCAGACCCAACGCGCGGAAGGGTGGAGAGAGCAGAGGGTCCTCTAGTCCTCTTGGTCCTCCGCCACGCCGGCGGACGGGGAAGGAGTGGAAAGAAGATACCCCGCGCCCCGCGGACACACCGCAACACACCGCTACACCGCGGACGGCCTCGGCGCGCGGGGTATTGACACCAAGGACTTGGTCGCAGGCATTCGCAAAAAAAAAAAAAGATGGACGAGTGTCATAGAAAATTCAACAAAAATATCGTCATGAAGTCAAATTTATTCCGACTTTAGTTGAATTTTGAGAAGTTTAAAAGTAAGTACAAACAGCACAAATTTTACGCGCAAGCAGACGACAGACATACAAGCAGACAGACAGACAGACAGACAGACAGACAGACAGACAGACAGACAGGCGGAGGCAGAGGTGAGAGGATGTTCCGATGTTTTAATTAATGAGAGTCGCGTAATTAGAGGCTAATGGCGGCTCTGCGACACTCCCCTCTTGTTCCACGTGCCACGCCGTGCCACGCCGTGCCACGCCGTGCCACGCCGTGCCGCGCCGTGCCACGCAGCAACACAGTTATCACCGCGGGACCAGGGCAGGGGCAAGCCGGCGAGGTACAGCCAGCCAGCCAGCCACTAAACCTCGCCTACTCCAACACATCCTCCAACCGCCACCCCCGCACTCCAGTCGAGCAGCGAGGCATTCACGCAGGGACGCAGCGCGGCCGCGCCACCCCGCCCCGGCCCGCCCATTCTGTCCCTCTCGCACCGCGCGCCCTCGTGGGGCGTCCCTCCCGCGGGGCGGCGAGAGAGACAGCGACACGGCACGGGTCGGGATCAGCCGCACCCCGGGGCTCCATCAGGCAGGCCATGGCGGGCCCCACTTGTGCGCCATAAGCGCGAGTGGGGCGATTATGCAGCGCGGTTCGCGGCCCCTCGTCCCCACGTTCGCCAACAAAACGGAAACGAACAAACCGAAAACGCAACCGTCTCGCGGGTCACCTGCCGCGGCTGCAGCCCGTCGCGGTCTGCAGATTTTTATTGTTACTATGCGGCGCCCGCCGAATGCATTGCGCTGTCGGTGCGGAATTCGTCACCGGTTTGATCCTTTCGCTGATTGGATGATTGGGGGAATGGTAGTCCGAGGGGTTGGCTCGCCCGGCCCGCGGCGTGGCGTGGCGTCCGCGCAGCGACCGGCCAGCCGTCCGCCAAAGGAGCGGCGCGGACCCGTGCCCCGCCTGGTGCCGCCCTGCCCGACAAGTCGTTTTAATTAATTATCACTCTTTGAAAGGCGACCTCACTGCACGGCGCGCGGAGCGCGGCGGCCAAAGGCGAAGTGCACGGGACAGGACAGGCATCTTCAGTGTCCGGCAGCGTCAAGCGCGGACCGAGCGAACGACGGCGCGCACATTCCCACAAACACTCACACTCACTCACAGAGAGAGAGAGAGAGAGAGAGAGAGAGAGAGAGAGAGAGAGAGAGAGAGAGAGAGAGAGAGAGAGAGAGAGAGAGAGAGCCCACCTGGCGAGGCACTCATTGAACCGAACCGGAGCCTCGACGCGGTCCCCCGGCAGCACCGTAAGTGGGGTGTGAAAAGTGTCCTGGAGTGGAAGGGGTGCTGCGAGAGAGAGAGAGAGAGAGAGAGAGAGAGAGAGAGAGAGAAAAGCAAGATCTGCCACCCCCTTCTCCTGTGTTGGAGGCGAAGCAGCGCGGAGCAGCGGCGGAGCCAATGAAAGAATATTCGGGCTTCGGGTCGCGTTCCGTTCGGCCGCACCTCCTTATCCGGCAAGCCGAGGCTTAGCTGCCGGGGCAAGCCCAGGCACTAGCCCAGGCCAGCCACGGCGCGGCACGGCGCGGCACGGCACGGCACGGCCGCCAGGCTGTCTTGGAAAGGCAATCACCGCAGATTGACCCCCCCCCCTTTCAGGTCCGACCTCCCTCTTCTTCCGTTCCTTTCTCCTCCTTCCGCGCAGTGTACGGCCGTCGCTCCGTCTCTCTCGCACCCATGCGGGGCGTCCCGTGGGTGCGAGAGAGACGGAGAGATGGACGGGGCCGCACTGCGCGGAATCACCCCGCTGCAGCCGCTTCCCTCACGGCCCGCCCGGCCGACCTGTTCCCAAGGATTCCTCCTAAATCCACTTCCCCTGCCGCCCCGCCCCTCTTTTGCGCCCTCTTTGAGCTGGGGACGCTGCAGACACCGCCATCATCGACCTAACCCTGCAAATATCCTCGGGAGGACGACGGCCCGAGACGTGTCCGAAGTACGTCACGACGCACAGTGGATTTGCCACGACCGGCGAAGGCGGTTGAAATCCCGGACGCGTTTTGAGCTCCAGAGTCGCTAAATGGGTCTCGAACCGAACGTGTGACCCCACCAATGGATCGCTCTTCGAACGAGGAACCCACTGGTGGGGTCACACGTTCGGTTCGAGTCCCATTTAGCGACTCTAGAGCTCAAAACGCGTCTAAAATTTATCCGCCTCCACCCGTCTTCTGGCAAATCCACTGTGCGACGCGAGGCGAAAGAGACGGACAGCAAGACTCTCGGCATCGCAGTCGCCTGCGAGGCAGGCATCGCGGCGACGCGCCTGGCGGCCGGGCTGCCTACGTGTACGTGATGTGCGAGTCACTCCGTCTCTCTCGCACTCACAGCGTGTCGCGGGGGGTGCGAGAGAGACGGAGCGACGACACTGTCGACACTGGGGCATGCGTGTATTTGTTTGCAGGTACGAGGCATCCTCCAGGGGCGGCACTGGGAAGGGGGAGGGGGCTCGGTTTGTAAATAAAACGCTATGTTAACACGCCGGATGAGTGTTTGCACGACCGACAGACGGGGAATGTACCAAGGAAACAAATACTGCAGCAAATGGTCGATACTGCGATATACGGCCTTGCCCCATTTCGGCGCGGGTCCTACACTGTGAACAGCGAGCAACTGCAATGGAGGCTGTGACGTCATTTGACTCTATTGTGCGCGCTGTCTTCCGGTGTACCCTTCCGTTCACTTCCGGTCGAGGAGCTCCGCGGCCGGCACGGCAATTTCTCATGCCGGCTTCCCGGCTCCTCGAACCGCATTCGCGCCAGTCTATTGACACTCTCCAATTGGGAGGCTTTATTGTTTTACACTTTTTTCCAGGCCGTGTGTTCACCCCGACCGGGGGCTCCATCTAGAGAGGCGAGGGGAACTTGATGAGTGCAGGACGGGCTGTAAAGAGGAGGAAGAGAGAGAGGGAGAACAAGATGAAAAAGAGGAAGTGGCAGGGAGGGGAGTCCGTGGCTGTTTATTGGGATCGTCCCGGCCACCCCTCGGCCCCGCCACGCCCCGCCACGCCCCGCCCCGCCACGCCCCGCCCCGCCCCGCCACGCCACGCCATGGCCGCCGCGCCCCGCGGTGCGTCAGCCTCTCAATGGAGGGCCTGCTTGCGGAGAGAAGAGGCTGGAGTGGCGGGGCGTGGCCGCGAGCGAGAGAAAGAGAGAGAGAGAGAAGAGAAGAGAGAGAAGAGAAGAGAGAGAGAGCGCCGTCGGACAGGGCTGGATGGTCTTTGGAGTGCTTTCCTAGCGGATTCCGCTTGGCTGACCATTGAGCCGACAGCGGAGCCAGGCAGAGCCATGGCGCGGCGGGGCCTCTGTCAACTCGTGTCCCCCCCCCCTCCCCCCTCCCCCCGGCCCGCAGCCCCTGCCTGGCCGGTACTGCCCGCCCGTTCCCACCCCTTCCAGTTGCGACCAATTATATCAGATTACACCGATTCATCAGGTGGGGACCTGCTTGTTGTGGGAACGACGGCCCGTGCAATGCACACTCACACACGCGCACTAACTCGCTCACTCACTCACACACACAGAGGACGACCACCGCCCTTCGTCCTTCTGCTTTGTCCTTCCCCTTTTCGGAAAAAGAAAAAGACGATTGCGGCAACTTCCTGCTGCTGCGCAGCGCTGCCAGAGGGAGAGAAAGGGAGAGAGGGTGAGGTGGAAGAGGAAGGAAGCACGCTTCCGATTCCGATCCACCTGCCGGCCGGGCTGGTTATTCACTCGCCGGGCCGTGGCGAGCCGCGAGCCGCGCCTAGACCGCGTAGACAAAACGGCGGCCGGAACGCGGCAAAACAAACAACCGCCAGGCGGACAGGCGGACAGACAGGCAGACAGGCAGACAGACAGGCCGGCAGGCGGGGCAGCCAACGCACCCAATTAGAACATAATTCGTTGAAGCGCGGCGGGCCGAGGCGGCCGGGGCGAGGCGTCGCGGCCGGAGAGCGGCATAACTACCGACCAGTGCCAACCTAACGAAGATGAAAACTCCGAGGCGCTATCTCCGTCAGCGCCACGCGAATGGGGGCGACTTGGCCTCCAAATCGGATTTCTCTTGGGATTTCTGTTGTCCGCGTCGACCAGTGACTGGCGCTCGTTCGCGAGAAAGTCTGATTTTTGTCAGGTTGGCAGCAGTTTGAGGGTGCTGGCGGCATGCGAAGCGGGGCAATCTCGTGGGAAGCCCGGACGCCCCGCTACACTGCCATCAGGCGACAGAAGCCGCGTTTCTTCCATGTCCGCGGCCACGCCACGCCACGCCACGCCACGCCACGCCGCGTGGCTGCACCGTTTCACACCTCGCAGGCTCGCAGTCCTCCAAAGTTAATAATGCCCCAGTTTCCAACTCCTCGCCGTCACAGGTCATAAAACACGGCCAAAGTGGGGCCGCGGGACATCTTCCTCTCTCTCTTTCTTTCTCTCTCTCGCTCTCTGTCTGTCTCTTCCTCCCTCTCTCTCTCTCCCGCAGAGTTTCACTTGACGACAAATTTTCGTCTTACTACGCAAAGAGGAACCGCAAACACAACCATGGCCACCGGCGCCAGACTCTCCCCCCCCTCCCCTCTCTCTCTCTCTCGCCACTTGAGCCCCTGGAGCTACTTGTCGGTCTGTCCCTTCCCCTTCCGACTCTCAAACTTCGCACCGCGCTCGCCTTCGCCACGCCGCATACCCTGCTGCTGCGGGCTGCCGGTTGCCCACTAGGGTTTGGTGGGGTTTGGCGGGGTTTGCTGTGGTTCGGCCTTCGGTCGGATGGCTTAGGTCGGGTTCGGGTTGGTCCGTTGGTCCGGAGTACGAGGGAAGTGGGGCCGGGGGGGGGGGGGGGGGGGGTCGTGGAGTTGAGGGCTGTTTCCGACCCCCGTGCTTTCATCGCTCTGTCTCGCTCGCACTCACGGAGCCTGCCGAAAGGGCGCGAGAGAGACAGAGCGACGACACTACGGACAGAGTCCGCAGGGCGCGGCGACAAACTTCACGAATTTTCGATCGCGTGCTGCGCTGCGCCACGCCAGCCGCATTCGCCCGCCGCCCCCGCGCCGCCCCCGCGCCGCCCCCGCGCCGCCCCCGCGCCGCCCCCGCGCCGCCCCCCAGACGTCGTTTACGGAGTGTAGTCCCGCAGCCCCCGCTGGAATAGACGCTGGAAAAGGGAGTTTTATGAGCAGAGGGTACGATCTCGGAGTCTCGCCGGGCGGCGGGCGGCGGCGGGGCTTCTGGGGGTACACCCTATCATGGAGGGGGCCGGGCAGGGCGCTAGGAGTGGCCGCCCAGTCGGCCTGCAGGAAACACGCTCCCCGACAAGTGCTGCCAATGATTTAATCGCGCGTCAAACAGACTCTGAAGCACACCGCCAGAAATGGGCGCGGGAATCTCGTGTCGGGAGTGGGTGGTACTCGAACCCGTGCCGGTCGTGTCACGTCGCGTCGGCGCGGCGTGCATTTCAATGCTCGGCCCGCAGAGCCGCAGAGCCGCAGGTACACTGCCTGCGCTGCCGCTTTGGCTGAGCAGAGTAGAGGTGATTCCCCCCGGGATTATCGCGCGACGACGAGACGACGAGCGAGGGAGTGAGAGAGAGGAGCAGAGAGAGGTTTCTCGGCGAGCAGCGTGGCAGCGTGGAGCAGCGCGGCAGCGGGGAGGGGGGAGGGCGGCTACCGGCCGGGCCGTGGCGAGCAGCCTGGCCTAGCCTGGCCCCGCCGCACTACTCCACGTGGAGTCGGACTCAAGAAGCCTGCCGGCCAATCAGCGCTCTCCTCCGTCCTCTCTCTCGCTCTCTCGCTCGCACCCCGCGGCCGCGCTCCGTCCTTGTCGGCGACGTGACGCCACCGGGGCAAGCCAACGGCAAGCCGACGGCAAGCTTTGGGCCCCGGCACCGCCCCGCCGCCCCGCCGCCCCGGCACTGCCTGCCTGCCTGCCTGCCTGGCACCCACGCTGGGTTTTTAGTGTTCTCCCCCTTTCCCGCAAAGCACTCACTGGGCCCCACCACCCCGCCGCCCCCGCCACCCCCGCCGCCCCTACCGCCCCCGCGAGCGTCTGCAGTCCACGACCCTCGCACTTCAGCCGCACACCACACACAGTTCCCCGTCTCTTTCCTTTATCTGTCTCCTTCTCTAACTAACTCCCAAGCACGCCCGCCTCAGCCCGCCTCAGCCCGCCTCGGTGTCGTCCTCCCTATCTCTCTCTCGCTCTCTCTCTCTCTCTCTCTCTCTCTCTCTCTCTCTCTCTCCCTCCCTCCCTCTCTCTCTCTTCCCCGTCTTCTGCTTTCCATCATCGCCTCTATCCCCTCTCTCAACAGGGACACTCATTTTCCAAGAGCGGTAATATAATTCTTGCCGCCCTCTAAATACCTTTTACGGAATAACAGCTCCCGCGGGCGGAGCGGCAGAGCGAGCGGCCTACGCCTTGCCTCTGTCTCGTGTCTTCTGTCCTCCTCCCACCGCCCGGGGCCCCTATCCTCTATCCCCTATCCCCCAACCCGCGTCTCCCCGTCCCATGTGACGACTCCAAAACGACCGAGAAGAGCTCGGAGATATAAAAACACCAAACACGCCAGGCCCAAAAAATAAAAAAGGCCAGAAGGGAATAAACGAACAGCAGCAGCTACAACACATGCAACTAATTCCTGTTCCCCCTTCCCTTCTCGTTCGTTCATCTCTCTCTCTCCTCTCTCTCTCTCTCTCTCTCTCTCTCTCTCTCTCTCTCTCTCTCTCTCTCTCTCTCTCTCTCTCTCTCTCTCTCCCTCCCTCCCTCTCTCTCAAGTGTGATTCAGTCTCCCTCCCTCGTGTCGTGACTCTTGCTTCTTTCTTTTCCACAAGACATAAAATGTCTGCCGGCGACGGCGGGCGGGGCGGGGTGGGGCGCGGGGAGAGGCGGGGCGGTGGATATCGCCCTGCAGGCTCGGCCGGGGCTCTGCAGGGCTTGCTTGCTTGCTCTGCGGGGCGGGGCGGTGGCGGGGCGGGGCGCGACTCCTAACAGGCCTAAATGTCGACGGCGCAGCTTATTGTGCATGTCGCTACAAGCCCCTCGCCTCCGAGGCCCTCGTAGGACACGACGCGTAGGACACGACGCGGGCACGGCACTGCCACGGCACTGGCGACTGGCGACCACGCCGCCACGCCTCACCGCGCGCGGCCCAAGGCGCGTCGCGAAATTGCTTGTGAAAAGCCGTGGCAGGGTGTGGGCGGGCGTCGGCACAGTTTCTAAATTCTTTGACACGGCCGAGGAGGGGGGAGTCCAACCTCGGCCCGCCACTAAACAGGTACGCCGGGAACTCGATCCGAGCGGACACGGCCACGGCCGGACACCCACGGCGATGAGGCCACACAAGTAGCGCATCATGCCGATAGCGGCAAGGCCCGGCAAGGCCCGGCAAGGCCGCGCATGCAGTGCAGTGCGTGCAGGCCCGCGTGCTGCCATCGCACAGTGGGCCAGAAGACCGGTGGAGGCGGCCGAAACTCTAGACGCGTTTTGAGCTCCAGAGTCGCTAAATGGGACTCGGACCGAACGTGTGACCCCACCAATGGATTCCTCGTTCTTAGAGCAACCCATTGGTGGGGTCACACTTCGGTCCGAGTCCCATTTAGCGACTCTGGAGCTCAAAACACGTCTAGAATTTTGGCCGCCTCCACCGGTCTTCTGGCCCACTGTGCTGCGTCGCTCCGTCTCTCTCGCACCAACGCGCGGCGCTCCACGAGTGCGACAGAGACGGAGCGACGGCGGACACGTGTGTGTTTTGACACGCGGCAATCGATTCAACGCCGCCTAGCCGTCACGGAGTCACGGGGCACTAAACTCGAAACGGCAGTGCAGCGGGCCGCGTCCGCGCCGCGGTTCGTCGCGCTGTCTCTCTCGCACGCGCCACTCCCCGTGAGTGCGACGGAGACAGCGCTACTCGGAATCGACCTGCAGCGGCGGGGCAGCGGCGGGGCAGCGGCGGGGCAGCGGCGGGGCAGCGGCGGGGCAGCGGCGGGGCAGCGGGGGCGGCGGGGCAGCGGCGGGGCAGCGGCGGGGCAGCGGCGGGGCAGCGGCGGGGCAGCGGCGGGGCAGCGGCGGGGCAGCGGCGGGGCAGCGGCGCAGGCGGGGCAGCGGCGGGGCAGCGGCGGGGCAGCGGCGGGGCAGCGGCGGGGGGCAGCGGCGGGGCAGCGGCGGGGCAGCGGCGGGGCAGCGGCGGGGCAGCGGCGGGGCTGCACTGTGAAATTGAACTCCTCGCTTGTCTGCGTTATGCCTGTTCGCGTTGTCCTGTCCTGTCGTGTCCGTGTGTTGTCCGCGCCCCGCCGCCACGCCGCCCCGCCGCGCTGCCGTCCTCTCTCCGCGTTTTGTTCTTTTGTTACAGGGAACGGGGAACACGGCCGAGACGCAGCAGGAACAAAGAACGCAAGAGGGACAATGGTGGAAATAAAGTACGAGGAAACAAGAAGGAAAACAAGAGGAGGATGGCATGCCAATACAATATAAGTGATTTGCCACGAAGCGACGCGAAAGAAACGCGAAGAAAAGGGAAAGCGACGCGAAGAAAATGTGAATAGTAGAAGCGGTACAAGGCGCAGCAACCAGTGTGCAGGTTTCAAATATGGCAGTGATGTCTCGGCGAGCATGCCCTGCAGACCGATTCCGAGAGTCGTTTTCGTCACTCTGTCTCTCGCGCACCCATACGGGAAGCCCCATGAGTGCGAGAGAGACAGCGCGACGAGAACGACTCTCGGAATCGATCTGCAGGTCTGCAGGGCCTGCTTGTCGCGGGGCAGCTCGACGCGTGTCGAGATGGTCGAGACGAGACGGCGATAGCGGAGCCATGAGCGGAGGAGCCATGGCCGTGCCGGTTGCCGGAGGCCGAGCCGGAGGCCGAGCCGGAGGCCCGGGGAATGGAGGTGTCAGCCGTCACGCTAGCAGCGCCAGCACCGTGCATACATCATCGGCGTGGCCAGCCATGGGCCAGCCGAGGATCATGCCGTCGCTCTGTCTCTCTCGCACTCATGGGGCATCCCGTAGAGTCCGTGGGGTGCGAGAGAGACAGAGCGACGAGCCTTCGGAATCACTCAGCCGCGCCGCCAGACACCTATCATCGTGCCGGCATTGCCGTTTAGGACCCGCAGCGCGATTACTCTCGTCGCTGTCTCTCTCGCACTCGTGGGGCGTGCGGCGGGGGTCCGAGAGAGACAGAGCGAGCGCCTGCAAAGCGGCTGCCCACATCAAAATGATGTCAGAGTGGAGTCGGGAGTCCCGGCCCGGGTCGGAGCGTTGGGACGTCAGAAGGGCCTCCATGGCGTGCCGGGCGTGCCTGGCGGCGGCGAGTCCGAGACAGTCCGCCGCGGCCCGGCCATGGCCCCGGCCATGGGCCCGGCCGGCCCGATGACACGACACGGCTTGCTCTGCTTGCTCGTGCTGCAGGCGGCGGGGAGGCGCGGCGTGGGGCCGGGGACCCCGTGGGGGACCCCTAGGGGCACCCACATCACAAGAAGATATCGTCTGCTGTGTGGGCTGCGGGGCGAAAGGGAAAGGGGGAGGAGAGGGGAGGGAGTTGTTGGCGCCCGCGGGTCTGCCGCCCGGCCTGTCATTACAAGTAAGTTATTAAGGCGAGGAGGAGGGGGGGGGGAGGCCGCCAAACTGGGTGTTCGAGCGCACGCTCCCCCCGCCCCGCCCCGCCCCGCCCCGCCCCGCCCCGCCCGGGGCCTCGGAAAGAAGGAGCGAGTATAACGCCCTGCCGCCTTGCCGCCTCACCGCCGAGGCTCCACGCCGTGCTCCACGCGGTGCTCCACGCGGTGCTCCGTGCCCCCGCGCGACGCCCTGGCAGCCTCCCCTCCGGAGGGCCCCTCCCCGTCCTCCCGGGGGAGCGGATCAAGGCAAGCCGTGAATAATTTAAAACAAGCCACAGCAGGGGCGGCCTGTGGGCCAGAAGACCGGTGGAGGCGGCCAAAACTCTAGACGCGTTTTGAGCTCCAGAGTCGCTAAACAGGACTCGAAACGATCGTGTGACCCCACCAATGGATTCCTCGTTCGGAGAGCAGTTCATTGGTGGGGTCACACGTTCAGTTCGAGCCCCATTTAGCCGCGGCTCTGGAGCTCGAAACGCGTCTATAGTTTTGTCCGCCTTCATCGGTCCTTCTGGTCCACTGTGCGGCCTGGCGCCTGGCGGCTCAGGCTCATTCCGCCGAACGGCGGCGGTGCTCTGTCTCCCTCGCACCCCCAACTGCACGCCCCATGAGTGCGAGAGAGACAGAGCGGCCGGCCTCCGCCCGGTTTGGTTAGCGGACGCTCGGTTTGATTGATTCGGGACAACAGGACATGCATGAGCGACCGGCTGCCGTGTGCTTGTGTGCGGCCAGCGGGTAGGCAGTGTGTGCGCGCGGTGTGTGGTGTGCGGTGCGGGCAGGGCAGCGAGGCGTGAGTGGGTGGCTCCACTGCGGTGCACTGCGGTGCACTTGTTTACGAGGCCTGAGGCACTGGCAGCGCAGCGCGGTGGCGCGGCCGCGGCGGCGTGCAGCGCAGTCATGGTGCAGTCGTGGCGCTCCAGGCAGCCTCTGGCGGCCTCTAGCGGCGGCGGCACGAAACGCAGCGGCGGCCGAGCCGCGCACCAAGGGAACCAAGACACGGACACGAAGACGGGGAGCGCCTGCGTAGCGAGGGATAGGCAACCCGTGGTGCGCGCCGGTGTGGCGGGCCGCGGGCACACTGTAGGGCTGCGGCATTACCATTACCATTAAGGGCTAGACCACACATGATCGTATGCCATTTCGGGCCCGACACATGCCCGCCTGCACTGCAAAACGAGACATGGCCGTCCTTACTAAGGTGACACTTTTTCCCGGCGGAGAAGAACCTCAAGCGGCTACGACTCCCACTCGCAGTATGGCCAGTCAGGGTGAAGGAGTACATCCCCCCCGAGGGGGGTATGCAGGCCTCCACCCCGGAACAGCGCCTACGAGCACAACCGGTTCCGGTGCCCCGTAGGGCTGCGGCAGGCGCTTGCTGCGGACTGGACGGACTGGCTCCGAGCGGAATGGAAAGGCCCTTGTGTCTCTCTCGCACTCATGGGGCGTCCCGGACCTCCCGCAACGAATCAGCCCGCCGGTTCGTGTTCTGCCACTTGAGCCAACTTCTCGACAGATGACTCCGCCTCCAACTCGCGCCCTCAGACCGAAGACTCCGCCGCTCCCCCGACGCGTTTCCGTGTTTTCGTTTTCGCTCCAGATGTTCTAAATGTTCCAAATGCTGAGCGGCGCTGCGCGATGCGAAAAGGGCGAAAGGAAAGGAAGAGAGCTTTCGGCTTCGGCCAAACTTTTTGCCGGATATTTTTATTTTGTTTTTATTTTCCCCATCCCTCGAGCTCCGCGTCACTCCGCTGCAAAGCGCGGCGCAGCGAGCTCAGCGAGTTCGCGGGGACGCGGAAATAGAAATAAACAACTTTCGAAAAGAAAAAGCGCGAAAAGCTCGTCGCGGCGGCGCCGGCTGCCATGCAAAGCGGGTGGAGGCCCCCCCTCCCCTCCCCTTCACCGCCCGCCCGACGGAGTGCTCAACCGCAATAAACAGAGGCCGTACTTTACTGCAATTAAGGATTCTCACCAGGCTCTCAGCCCCCTCCCCTCCGCTCCCCTCCGCGCGCGGTCCCCGCCGCCGCAGCAACAGCCACCTCCTGGCACCGCAAGCCACAACACAGCCCTGGCCTCGAGGACTTGCCCGCCCGGCTGCCTGGCTTGCCTGGCTTGCCTACCCACGTAGGGTGCGCGACGCCACCGCCGCCCCCGCCGCCCCGCAGTACCGACTCCACTCACTCCAAGGACGGAAGCGACCCCCACCCCCTCTCGGCACCGCTGTATAGCCTAAAGTGGCGCTAACAGCGCAAAATTTTCGCTTTATTTTGCGGCGCCGGATGGCCTGAATGGCTCGTTTCCGCCTCGATAAAACGAGAAGCCCCCTCCCCCCTCTTCCTTTTCCGAGGCCAAAGTCGTCATCCTCGCGAAGCGCGAAGCCCCCCTTGATCCTCTTCGGCGCGGTGGGCGGCCGCGCGAAGGAGGGGGAGGGGGTGACTCTAGGCGGGCCGCGCCGCCGCGCCGGGGCTACTAGCCGGCTTGCACATCGTCAAACTACTATCAACTTGTCACCCCGCAGCCCTCGAGCTCTGCAGCCCTTGCAGCCCCCGCCCCCAGCGTCCCCGCTAGCCTTCCCTCAAGCCTCCTTGGCCGTATCGAGCTGCCCTGGCTCCGCGCTCCGTTCCACGTTTTCGCCCTTCATTAAATAACCAAGCACCCTCCGCGTAGTCCGCTCTGCGTTTTCAACTTTTATTTTCTCTGCCATTCTTCCCTGCCGCACTCTTATAAATTTTATATTCTCTTTCGGGTGCCGCCCGTCCCCGTCCCCCTTCCTGCCCATTGCCGGCATCGCCCTGGCCGCGTTGGCCCTTGCGCCCTTGGCGCCCTTGGCGAAGGGCTTGAAGGGCTCGCCGACGCATGGCAAGCCGCCCTGCAAGCCGCCCTGCAGCAGACTGACTCCGAGAGCCGTTTTCTCCGCTGTCTCTCCCGCACTCAAGGGGTGTCTCCTCCAGATAAGAGAGACAGAGCGACGAAAACGGCTGCCGGCTGTAGGACGGAGGGCCACGCGGCTGGACCTGCAGCCTTGACCATCCACTTCACAAAGCTTGGAACTTCTTTGTGGTGCTGTGAGAGTAAGGCTTGGGGATAAAAGTAGAAATCGCAGAAATTTAGAGTAATCACACAAGACTTATTTGTGCTCTTTTATTAATTAACAATTAAAAGGACACATTGAAGTCATCACAATTTTAGATCCCACAATCACCACAAATGAAACAAGTTGGGTTGAGGACGACCAAAAGAGAATTGAACAGAGAACACAGTGCGATGACCATGGGAGATAGTATTGCCTTTTGTAAAGTGAATACATTCAAAGTATAAGAAGAAACGCATCATTTGCTCACAGTACTATATCCTCTTGCTACTCTTCTATGACAAAACTGAAAGAACCTCTGAAATTATATCTTAGAATCTCACTTAGTTTTTACTCATGTATAATATATCCGTTACATTTGTATATTTCTGCATCTTAATAAAATCTTATTCATGATGCACATATGGATGAAATTTAAATTACCGTAACAATAATTATTGGAAATTGACACTTACGAGACATTGTTCAACTATAACTAGTCACGTCACCTGAAACATGAAGAGATAATAGAAGCGAGAGGGCAGGAAGAACAGTGGTTCAAATAGGCACATGGTGTCTACAAGAATTTCAAACATTGCTTTAAATTACCTAATACATAAAATGCTATGTTGCCTTGACCATAAAACTACTATCAGACTATTTTGCTGAAGATTGACCAATACACCATGCACCTACTTTTTACACAGCGCTTCTTATTAAGACAGGGATATGTGTCAAACTGGGTGCTTTCCAAAATAAAAAATATAAATCACCATTCTTATCCAGACCACACAAGTGGGTGTGCTACAAATCAACAGAGATTTTTGTTTGTTCAACTTGTACAAGTTGAAGAAAGATGGAAACCAACCAAGGAGTGTTTCTTCACAATACTTTCAGGCACTAATTTGTTCCATCAGAACTAACTATTTAGTATTAATAATGGGTACCAATGACACAGAATCCCAAGCCATGCCTGAAACAAGCCATGCACACCCGAGCACAAGCACAGAATTGGGGGAGGGGAAATACATTTGCGTTGGTAGAAGCCACTACCCAACCTGCCCTTTCACAACGAGCAACAAACAATTATTAGTCACAGTTTAAAATACATTATTAGAAGAATAAAGGTGAAATTCTGACAATGTCACTTTTTCTAGCACTAATGTCTTCCTTGCAAAAAGCACAAAAATCTTTGATACTAAACACAGTACAAGAAGGATGTGTAATTACTCATTAAAAGCAGCAGTTTAAGTGCTCCTTACAAAAGGAAAAAAAATCTTTATACACGATTTTGTTAAGTTATGATTTTGATAATAAAAACAGGGCACACTTGACCCAAAAGTTTGAACACGATTTTGGCTCTTTCCTTAAGCTCCAAGCAATTCACATTAATTTAAGCCAAGATGTCCTGGCTCAATCAGGTAAAGACCCCCTACCCAAGTCAACAAAACTCCAGGGAGGATATTATATATTAGTGCTGGGTGTGAACCTTGCTCACATGATAAAGCAAGCCAGTGAAGTCAGCATGAAACAAAAGCATTGTCCATATCAAAAGCAGGACAGAGGGACATACAAAGAGGTGACCAAAATTTGCCATTTCATGTTAGTTTCATGATAAATGTAAGCTTTTAAAGCTCTAACATTATGAGCCTGATCATATACATGAACATGAAACAGAAAAGGACCCTTCTTAAAGAAGCATCACAAGCGTAACAAGATTTTCATTGATAAACTCCATAACAATATAACAACAATTGTTGCAACTGAACGACTCTTATGGATGATGGCATTCACAAAAGCATTTCGTGGATGACAAAATTATCTTGCCATATAAAAATCTCTATACATTCATTGTTGCAAAGAAATAAAAACCAAGCCATAATTGAGTGTTCTAAAGGCTATAGTTTCATTGAAATCCATCAACAATACCACAGTCTTCTATTTACATACATACATACACATGACTTGGAAAAAGACTAGGTGCAAAATAATGGAAAGTTTGTTGCTGAACTATTTTAAAATGATCAATGAACAAAAGCTTAGATTAGGAAGCCACCTCAGTTAACAGGCAGTTAATGGCTCTTCAAAACTGATTATGAATGTGTAGAAATAATAATTTCCAAAAGAACTTTAGTCCAAAGAAAATGAGAAAATGATTAAAGAGAGAAGCAAATTTGAACCTGCATTGACAATTCTATGAGCTTCAGAGACTGAATGACAAGGTTCAAAAAGTCTCTCAGGCACTAAGGTTCTTCTGAAAATCTTTGTCAAGTGCCTATGATTGGGGCGCAGTACAGCCCTACAAGCAAGATAGACCGAACTTAGGCCATCGCAACAAAGAATAAGTTTGAAAACCTCATCTACAAGTACGAGATCTTTACCATGAACACTGATGGACAATAAGGCATTCTCAGTCCACAGAGAGCACCAAACCAATAAAAAACCTAATAACATATAAATTTTCATGTTAATACACAAAATTTCACTGTGACAAGAAATAAAAATAGCTTTTAAAAAATTATAATCAGTGAACTTGAGAAAGTTCCATGATGGTGGCAATTATTGTCTGGATAGGTGACTAAACTCCAGATATTGTAACAGTCGCATCAGCACCTTGAATACAAGGAACAATTGTCAGTTTTTGGTAAGGTATTTTTTGTGACAAAAAATTCTTTTAAAAATCAGTGATGAAAATAATGAAACAGAATTATTATTAAAATAGTAACATGCAATTCACCCGCAATCATACAGATAAGAGTGAGAAAAATGAATAAATTGTTATATTACAATGCCTACTTCAATTATGTACAGGTTGTATGCAAGTATTCATATATGTATAATTCATAAAGTATCACACTATGACCATTTTTTTGTCCACCATGACCCCCATGTCAAATTGGTTGCTGTGACACGCTCGAGCTTACACTGCAGTTATTGCTACAGCAAACCTTTCACCAGATCTGATGCTCCCTAACAGATACACAAAATTTATACAATTTAAGAAATACTTTCATAATTGAAATTTTGATTCCTATTAAGTGTATTCGGTGTTCGCCGGGGCAGTGGAGCACGATTTCTATTGCTAATATTAATCACACAATTCATGACCATTTTGCTGACATCAAAGTTTTTGAAACTTCAGTGGAAATAACTTTTGAAAAGCACAGAAAAATGACAATTTTATAAAATTGCCCACCAATTTTTTTTTCCTCAAAAACAGCAATTTAAAAATATTTGTTTTGACAAAAGCTCTGCTTTGAATTTCAGACACAAAAATGAAATTAAAAGAAAAAGAAAAACTTTTAAGCAAGACCCGAAAAATACTACCTGGCAACCTAACAAGGCTCACCCGCATACCTAACTTGAGTCAGGTGCCATAGGCCGGCTACAACCAGCTACAACTAGATTAATTATAACAAAAGTAAAGGGACCAAAATGTCCTATAAACCCCATGCCTCTCAGCTTAAATTGAATGCTTTCTTAAAAGAGAGAAAATTTCAAAGACTCGTACTTCTAAAGTGAAATCACCCGACCTCAGTCGCAATCTACTTGCGTGAAGGATTTAAGTCTTGGCCTAGCTACGGTTTGTGCTTTTCTCAACAAAAGTGACTGAGCATAATCAGGGACCACCCATATGAACCTTTTCCTTTTCCATCCCCTCTTGTGCCTCATACAGTGCACACACTGTGCAATCGAACCTGAAGACACATACACACAGCTAGGTAGTTTCCCTTCACGTCATCAAGACCCACACACAAACATTAACCTCCCAACATATACATTCATACAGCCGCGCAAACATTCACACCATCACCATCACTAGCGCTTTTGAATCTATATAAAATACCTAAGGCGTTGATTGAAAATTATGTACATTTCTGTACAGAGGAATGTACATTTACATCAGGGTTGAAGGTATCAATGAGGAATCAATTTAAATTATCTATGGCCCGCTCAATTTGAGCCCAGAAATACTAGAAAGCAGTGGGTAAACAAATCCTTATCATGAAAAAAGAATAAAGTTTTGTGGCTTGACTACAATCTGTCCTGTCAGGCACAAATAGATTGGCCTCTAGGTACAAGAGAAGACCAAAAACAATTTATTGATACCCTCTGCAATTTTCTTCAGAACACTAAAAACTCAAATTTTAAAAATTCGGCAATTCCCACTGGATTGCCATGAGAGAAAGCCCGTGTTTATCTCTGCAAAATAGATTATTTCTACACAGTCTCCAACAAAAAGAGGAGCACCCTGAATGAGAAATAACATCCACAGATCAGTAAAGCTCGAGACTGAAGCTCTGTGCACTTCAAACAGAGAGGTAAAGACTGCCTGGCAGCTGGCCTATTTCACAGAGGAAGTGTCATGGTTTCTTAGCTCGCTTTCACAAGAAATTTACACATAAAAAAACATAAGAGCTAAGGGGGTGCGAATTGAGATGTATAAAAAGATGTATGGAATATGGCGATAGATGGCATAGAGCCTGGGCGCATTTCAGCAGTGAGCTGCGAGCTTGCATACAATCCTAAGTCTTTGAGAGGTTCCTCTACATATGCCTACTTATCTACTCTCACTCATAACATGGTAAGAACAAGTTTAACAAGGAAATAGTCTTCAAAATACAAATCGAGATATCAGGAAACTAGGACAAATATTAATAATTAAAATGCATCCTACATAAACGTTTTCGGTTTGTGAAAACACTTAATTATTAACACATCAAAAGGGCAGACAAATTTGAAAAACAAAAACAAAAAAAGGGTTGAAGTAGAGATGTCACAGTCCACAAGGAACAGTGATGAGAATGGCACATTTGCTAGCAGATCCGTGCAGAACAGGGTACAGCACGGTAGCACAGCACGGCGGAGGCGGAGCAAGGCCTCACCATGGCAGGCAATCATCATGGACCATGGTGTGTGTGGCTGTGAAGGCCGAAGGCGTAGAGGTGTAATACAGGGCAAGCAGTATCCATGCATCCCAGACCTGTCAAAAAGTACCAAAGAACATGTTAATGTAGAGCAAAATATTAACTATACCATACCAGTCAAGTAAAGCAAACTCAACTTACAAAGAGAAAGGCTTAAAAGGGAATATATGAAGCGACAAAGGAGCACAGAATGATGATGAGGATAGAGACACAGATCAGGATCATGATCTTCTTCTGCAGAGACAGAGAAACAAAGCATTAACAACAGAACATCACAGTGGAGTGTCTTCACAAAACCTTTGGGGGAAAGCGTAAATTTAAAATTGTCCTGCATAATTGCCACTTTCTTCTTTTTACCTCCATAGTTGCTGGTGTGTGGTCACATTGGCAGCTGCTGTTGAGTGGGGTTTAACGTTAAAGTCCTTAACTCTGGGGAATTTCCACTTCTGGCACCAGGATTGTCACCTTTTGTTATGGTCAAATGTGGGGAAATTACCTAACCATACTCAAGTTACTTTGTTTAAAAAAACAAAAAAAACTATCAAGCATATGCAAAAAAAAACAGTGTAAAAAATACTAATAGTAGAAAAACAACCAAAATAAAAGGTGACTAAAAACAATAAAATAAAAAACAAGCTATGGAAGCAAATTAAATGTATTTCTACATGGATTTACAATAAATGGAAAACAAAATACATGCATGACAACAGAACAAATACATAACAGCGGTGTTTGGCCGGAAATAGATGTTACAAAGTTAGATCAGTTTCTGCATTTTGTATAAAAACAATAAAAGGTATTGTATAAAACCAACTCACTTAATATATACAGATGCTGTTAGAGTTGGCAAATTCATGCTTATACTCTCTCTCATGCTCTCCCTCTCTCTCACTCACTTCCTTGTACACTCAAGACAATAAGAGTTACTCACAGACATATCAATGACAAACACACAGAAACTTTCATACATAGGCAAAGACACTCATCAACTAACAGGATGAGAGGTATAGGTATAGATTTTAATGAAATAAGAAGACATTATATTGGCAAAAGATGAAATAGTTTCAAGAGTAACACCTTTGAAGTAGTAGGGATTATGAAATCCACAAGTAATGAATTTGCAATAAGAGTTAACACAATGATACTTACTTAAACAATTTATTCACAGAAAAAGACATTTATTTATTAACTCAATTATTTCATATTAAAAGTAAAGGATTTATTTCGTTGTACTACAACAGCAAAGTCTTGCTCCGCTAAAAGGAACCAACTTATCAGACCCATATATTTATTTGGATTTTAACTCAGTGTTGTTGTTGTTTATTAGAGAGGTTTAGGGCACTACAACATTTAAGAAGAATTCTAGTGAGGAGCTTTACAATCATTTTAAATGAAAATTGACAACAAATAAATGATATTACACATCAAATTAGGTCGGTTGACATTGGTCATTTCAAATCGTTTTATGGAAGATGACACTGCAGGCTATTTATACTTACTTCTTTCATAGCATCCTATAATTGCTCTGCTCTTAGGTACCCACTGACTGTGATCAAAAGATGAGATTCTACCTAAGGCGGAGAGCAGTGCTAACAGTTTCAGTCTACTGCCTAATATCACATTCAGGCACCATGTCAAGAGGCTGTACACAAGACTAAAATACAAGTTAGTCACGTGACTGCATGCCTGAAGAAGAGACATATTAAAAAAGAAAATCTCTATCGGAGATCAAGACTATACGGTGATAGATGCATAGCAATACTAAGGAACAGTTCTATTTGTAATTCGGAATCTTAATTTTTCATAAGATAGTTTAAGCATGAGAAAGAACCTTTCCCAAAGTTTCAGTGATCAGAATGGCCACAATCAGCATGTTCTTCAAATAAAACATTTAGAAATTACCCGTCAATAGTACAGCTAGAATTAAAGATAAAGATAAAAGAGAAAGAACATTCTGAAGGCAGAAAAGCACTACCTGTACAGATCTTTTACATCCATGACTAAATCACTACTTTCAAGGCTTATCATTGAAAGCAAGATAGCTTGGGTTTGTAGCATAATCATTTACAGAAAGCAAAAAGTATTGAGATGTAAATGGTTTAGAACTTAAAAAGGCCAAAGCAATAAAAAAGCAACAAATCATAGACATATATATTGAACGATAGAATTAAATGGATGAAGAACTTGAAGAGGCATTGGAGCGCATTGAGAACAAGGGGAAATACTGCAGACACCGACATTTTCAAAGACTCTTACCAGGCAGTGTAGGGTTGATCACAGTTGCACATATGGCTGAAGTGACGAGTCCTGGATGGCTGGTGAAAGCGAACTGCGTACTCAAGGGCACTCAAAATGCAGGGCAGGAGGTGCACTTGCGCTACTGGGGATGTATGGCGTATGGGCAGCCAGCATAGTCATGACAGCGCCACTTAAATAAACGAGCATGGAAGGTTGATTCAGCTATGTAAGGGGTGTGCGAACAGATACATCCTCAGTGTATGAGTCTATGCCCTCATCACATTATATAACCGCAAAATTAAAACAAAATATAAGGAGGACAAAGTACTTTGACCCAAATGCACACAGTCAACCACAATTCTTTAATATTTTCTTAATTTATTTCAAACCCTAAACTTTAATTAAAATTGCTACATCAGCCACACAAGAGGAGACTATTAAGATCAGGATATGTTTTGATTCAAACAATATTGTCATTTAGTGCATTGTTCACACACCCTTTCTATCCATAATTATTCAAAGTAATTGAAGCAGCAGTGCACTACAGATATACACTAGGAGTATTACTGCATGTTCTTAGTGATGCTTAATCGTACTTTGATCCACATTTTAGACAATATTGTAGCTTTTGTGAATATACCTTCTCAAACATTCTTAGAGTATGAAAAAATAGAAGCATACGTTGGAATGCATGATGCTTTCCTTCCTTGAAATATCAAAAACTACAACACATCAAGGTTCACTTTCATTACACAAGTGTACTAATAAATAATAAAATATGAACTTACAACACTCATACAATTTGTATGCTTAAAAAGAAATTAATTGCACTTCAGACAAGGTTACACATAATCAAAAGCAAACAAATATCTACTATAGAGAAGAAACAACAAAGCTGGTTGATGACTTCTGCACAGACTACCCAAAGCACGGTTCCAAAAGGAATTGGATCAGATAGCTCGTTTGCCAAAAGCAATTTAAAACTAAGACATTCCACATATCATATTGAGGCCTTGACTTTACATTGTTCATACTATTGTTTGGTTATATTTCCATATTCTTTTTCATTGTTTTCAAAACATATTTTAACATGATTCATATCTTGAATTGCAGTTATATCAAACAGAAAAGCCCTATTTTCGGAAAAGGTATGTGATCAACTGATTACTTGTTCTGCTGATGCATTGTTGCTTCTCTCTCACAATCATAAGAAAGAACACTAGCCTTAGAGGAGGAAACAATAAAATAATGAAGAGTACATGAATGCAAGATGAGAAAAACTTGATTCAAAGGAATAAAGAGCAACTTGGACCGAAACAAAAGACAGGCAAAAGACTAAAGTCAAAAGAGTTCTTAAGTTTCATTCTCTTGATAGTAGTGACCATGACCATATGCAGTAACCACCAAGGGCAGCAAAAATTAACAAGTTTAAAACAAACAAAAACATAGATTAAAATATTTATTCATGATTTAACTCTTCCAACTCCTACAAGGAAATAAACAAATGTAATCTACAGCATTTAGAGCACAAGTTCTTCCATCTTTCAAATGTTTTTTTTTTAAAAAAAAACAACATATTTCAATAAAAGCTTTTGAATAGGTAACATCAGCTATGCTTAAAACTATAAGTAGAAGAGGGGAAAGGGGTGTGAGAGGCAAATGCTTGAGGTCAATAATGTTAAGACGAAATCATTAATTCCAGTTGCCTCAAGGAAAACAAACATGGATAGACATTGTGATAAAGGACACAAAGTTACTGGCTTATAGTGAACTTTCTTTAACAAGAGGTTCATAATTTATCTAATTTTTAACAGCTGTAAGTCCCCTGTCCCCTTTTTTACTGCACTGCTGCTTCTGCTTAAGAGCAATAAAACCTCAACTGTGGATCTTACAGCACTACTGCTAATACAATAATTGTAATTATAATAGACACAACGAGGCAGACAATGATGAAGATTTTTTTCTGTGAACAGAACGAAAGAGAACTACTGTCACTACAGTGCACATCACATGCAATATTGCAGGGGAAAAGAAAAAACAAAACCCATTTACTGCTTTCAAATACACGAAAGTGACAACGGTTAAGTGAATAAACTTTTGGGTATGTATGTATCAGAAAAAAGTGCAAAATTACTGCTGTTTTGTGAGTAAAAAATGTGATTGTATTATTGATATCAAAATTTTAAAAGCGTCTTATAAAAACATGAAATTACATTAACTTACGGTAGCTTTCAAAGAAGACTATCCTCCATACTTTGGAGAACAAGCTATTCAATAGACGTCACATACTACTTTTCAAAATTCAAAAAAAAACATCAACAACAAAAGAACAAACACACATGTGAAGCCATGCAGAGCTATTAAAATACCATGCATTTCAGGCACCATGCAAGCTAGGCATGGGGTGTTTTTATACTAAATGAATTTTATATATTAAACTGGAAAACCTATTAGCCACGCGAGCTGTAGATGACTGATCTCAAATGATGTTAACTGGAATGACCTTTCTGAAGTATACTCGGATTCCTTTGCTTACCCTTATTCTGTTTCATTAAAATGTGTCTTTCTGCATTGTAGTTGTAGTGTCAGCTGTATTCAAGTGTGACATGAACACTTACCTTTCTGGCTTTGCTTTGATAATCTTGGGCAATTGTAAGTTGACCACGGGCTTGTTCAACGTAATCCAGTGACTGAGTAACATGGTACTCTACTCTGTCAACCAGTTCACCCTGTAGTAGGTATTGGGAGTGGAGAAGGAAGTTGCAAGATGGGGGAGTAATGGGAAACGGGTAACAAGGTGGGGTGGTACACAGAGTTGTGTGATTTGAAAAGCCCCCCAACCAAGAAGCGAGTTCAGAATTGAAACAAATGTTGGTTGTGTTGTTAGTGTTGAGTAATACACAGAAACACACATGCATGAACACACAAATGACCAGCAGGTACACCAGAGAGAGGACCGGAGAGCCGGAAGGGTGGCCAGGTGAGTGGAGAGAAGAGAGATAGCAGACACATCGCAGACAAGTCGAAGCGTGGCCATCGTAGGGAACCACACAGAAACATAGAGCCAGAGCCACACACCAGCAAGAAGAAGTGACAATCACCAGAGCACACCACACACAGCCATAACAATGTTAGATAACATAGACAGGACAGGTGTGAAAAGAACAGGAAAGCAAGATTAAAACATGAAAAAGGGGGGGGGGGACACAGTATTAACAAGGAAACCAGGAAGCCAAAATGGGGAAAGCGTGTTAAGATTGGATCAAACATTAGAGAATTGATTTGAACAGGTAAGGAAAGGAAAAGGGGAGGAAAACAAAACAAAAAAAAATTAGTAAAATCTAAAAATGAAGTACGATTTTGAACACATACCCGTCGCGCTTTACTCTGGTACTTGAGTGCCTTCTTGGTATCCTGAGTCGCAGTCTGCACATAATCCACTGCGTGCTCCACATGGTACTCAATGCGGTCGATCATCTCACCCTACAAGGATAATGCCACCGCCAACCAGAGAGAGGAAACATCCGCAGCATCAGAAAGAGCGAAGAAGCAAGAATTAGTCATCCATCGGATCATTCAAGCTATAATCCTAACTGACCACCACTGAATAAGCAGCATAATGATGTTAGTTTGTGCAATAAAAATATTAGGTTGGAATTAAGTGATAAGGAGACCACCGTGAAGTTTAAAAGCGATACAATGCCAGACCCGTCACAGGAAAATCCAAGCAGGATTTTTTTTAAAGTGAAAATAGTTTAAAGGAGCAAGGGAGGAAACAAAAGAAACCCATAAAAGAGATAGAGCACAGGTAAGGGTCGGCCACATTGAATATCATTTACCATACAAAAGATTCTGAGAGATTAAGTCACATTACATAAAATTCACAATAGTAAATATCTGCTGAAAAATACAAATCTCTTAAAAATGAAACATGGAAATAAAAAAAGTAAATAAAGTAACCAGCTGCAATGCTAGGCTTAATTAAGAGCACAAAAGAGCAAATAAGATTGAATACTTGCCTGGCTTTCAACGAGCATGGCCATGTCCATAAACATGTCGTGGAGTTCTCGGATTGAGTTCTCCAGCTTGATGATGTCGGCGTGCCGAGCCTCGATATCAGCAAGAGTCTGCTTGGCTTGCTGAGTTTCCATGATAATCTAGAAAAAGCAAAAAGAGTTGTCAAGATACATCTATCATCGGAATTAATCCTTAGTCAGGGTTTATGAAGGGAACTTACACCCTGGGTAAACACAGCAGAGTTACCCTGCTCCAGCATTTCTTCCAGTTCTTCATTAGTGGTTGTTCGACCGGCTAAAATCCAAATAATTTAGTTATAAACTGAGAAAGAGTAAGATAAATGGAGACCAGGAATAAAGAGCTCTGATAAACATACTTATCTCAAGTTGTCGCTGTATCCTTCCTTTACACCGTTCTCGATAATCGGTCTGTGTGCGATTGTACTCTGTCATTACTTCTACAAATTTGCGCGAAAGAGTGGAGTGCTGTGTTTTGCGTATCCTTAAATCTGCTGAAGACTTGTTGGTGTGTTCCTCTTGTTCAATGCTTTGTTCTATCACTGTAAACAAAGGTTCAAACCATGTCAACAAGGTCCAAAAACAACGACCTACAATCTCCCTACCATAATTCTATTCTATTTACTTACCCTTTAATTTGGCACGGACTTTGTTGGCAGTTTTCTTAATGTCAGCCATCAGATCCTCCAGCTCCTGTTTCACTTCTGTAAGTCACAAAGACGCCAATTGAGTAAGACGGTTCAGTTCCTTCAAACAGTCAATTGAATCCTTTTTTTCAATTCAATGACCGCTTTATAAACATAGAGAGTTCCAAATTATTCAATGACCGCTTTAAAAACATAAAGAGTTCCAAATTTAAGTAAATTGCTCAAGAAGTGTTTGTTAACCGTACGGTAAGTCAGTGGGCGCCTGCGATGAGCAGGGTAGGCAAGCCCGTCGAACGCTGGAGCACGCAACTGTAGCTAGTTGCCTACCTCCACCATTACCATTACCACTACGGGCTAGACCACACATCATCGTATGCCGTTTCGGCCCGATACAAGCTCGCCTGCACTGCAAAACGAGGCGCGGCCGTCCTTACTAGGGTGACGCGTTATACCGGCGGAGACGAACCTCAAGCAGCTCGAAGCTCCCACTCGCAGTATGACCAGTCACGGCGCTTGGCGCAAGAGTCATCTCGCCGCATGTTTTTCGATTTCTTCAAAGTGTCTGGACCGAGCGGGGTTTCTGGTTGATTCATATTTCGAGGGGGCGGCGGGGGAAGGGGGGGAGTGCCCTTCTTCGTGAATAGAAGCCCTGTGTGTGTGTGCGTGGCCGTAAGGTGTGTGTGTGTGCATGTGCATCTCGAGGGACAAGGGTGGCCGGACATGCGCGGGGAGATCACTTGAGTGCTGCTGAAACTGCTAATCTGGGGTGGGGCGGGGTGGGGCAGTGGGGGCTGCGGGGCGCGGGGGAAAGGAAGAACAAGGACAGAAGGAGGAAGAGGCAGAGGGGGAGAGAGAGACAGGCCCGCTGCCGCCCGCTGCGCCCCATTGTCCCCGGACTGCTCTCCGGCCCCCACCCAGGCCTTCCCTCGGCCTTCGGTACAGCGTACAACGTACAGCAACCCATACACTGCGACTGGGTCGACTGGGCAAGCAGCCGGCCAGGTCACCCTGGCCGAGTGGACCGGAGCGGACGCACCAACTGCTTTCAGTGTCGCGTCAAGCAAGCGCCTCGACGCGCGCTGCCGAATGACTTCAAAGTGACAACGGACAGCACGGCGATTGCCACCATTAACTTGCAGAGACTCGGACACCAAGCCCCGCCCGGCCCGGCCCCGCCCCACCCCACCAGCAGCCTCATTCCGAAGGGGCGTCCCGGCGCTCCGTCTCTCTCGCACTCACGAGGCGTGAGGCAAGGGTGCGAGAGAGACGCACAGTGGGCCAGAAGACCGGTGGAGGCGGACAAAACTCTAGACGCAGTTGGAGCTCCCGAGTCGCTAAATGGGACTCGAACCGAACGTGTGACCCCACCAATGGATTGCTCTTCGAACGAGGAATCCATTGGTGGGGTCACACGTTCGGTTCGAGTCCCATTGAGCGACTCTGGAGCTCAAAACGCGTCTAGAGTTTTGTCCGCCTCCACCGGTCCTCTGGCCCACTGTGAGACGGAGGCGGCGCGAGGCAGGCGCGGCCGCCAAGTTGCCAAGCGAGCTTCATGGCCTCGGCGGCGTTGGGCGGCCGGCTCGCCTTGGAGCCCTCAGCCTTCCCTTCAGGCCTTCAGGCGCCTTCAGGCCTTTAGGTGTAGTTCCGCCGCACCCTGCAGGGCCTGCCGGGCCTGCCGGGCCTGCCGGGCCTGCAGGGCTGTGCTGTACTGCATCGATCTGGGTAGGCTGCCCCAAGCCGGGGGACAGGGGCGGGGGTGGCGCTGGGGCGCGGCGCGGCGTGGCGGGGCGTGGCGCGGCGCGGCGGGGCGGGGCGGGGCGGGGCGCGGGCCGTGTAGAGCAGCGAGGATGCGTCGGGGGGCTGCACGGCCAGGCGTCGCGGCGTCGCGGCGTGGCCACAGCCAATAACGAGCCACTCTTCGAGCTGGCGCCGCCACGCCGCCACGCGCCTGGGCGCCAACACAGCCAGATTGCCGAACGCGATCCCGCGGCAGTCTGCCCCTACTTCACTCCCCTCTTCCTTGCGGTGCAGGTGCACCTCGGCGCACGGGACCCGCCGGCTCGGCCGCGGGGCCCAACACCCTGCTGACACCCTCGGAAATGACTTCCTGGCCGCCCGGGCCACGCCAGACGCCAGCGCCGCCCCGGCCCGCGCCGCCCCGCCGAACAGGTGGTGGCCTGGCCCCGCCTGGCCCCGCCTGGCCCCGCCTGGCCCCGCCTGGCCCCGCCTGGCCCCGCCTGGCCCCGCCTGGCCCCGCCTGGCCCCGCCTGGCCCCGCCTGGCCCGCCTGGCCCCGCCTGCCCCGCCTGGCCCGCCTGGCCCCGCCTGGCCCCGCCTGGCCCCGCCTGGCCCGCCTGGCCCCGCCTGCCCCGCCTGGCCCCGCCTGGCCCCGCCTGGCCCCGCCTGGCCCGCCTGGCCCGCCTGGCCCCGCCTGGCCCGCCTGGCCCCGCCTGGCCCCGCCTGGCCCCGCCTGGCCCCGCCTGGCCCCGCCTGGCCCCGCCTGGCCGCCCTCGGGGTCGGCTAATTGATCTGTTGATGCGGAAGCGCAGGTAAAAAGGGTGGCGGGGCTGATAAAGGCACGACAGAGCACCTGTCCGCTGAATAGTGAGTACAGAGAGGGGGAGTTAGGGAGGGATGCAACCCCTCTCGCAGCGAGGCTGTTTGGACGCCAAGGCCGAGCCAGCCAGACGATGTGACGGTCTGACGCTCAGCACGGCCTCGTCTTTTCACTTTTCCAGGATTTTCCAGCTTCGTCACGCCGGCCCGTCGGCCCCTTGGCGGCGTGCCTGTTGCTACGAGACAAAGCTCGCCAAAGAAAACACACTTGTTGTGACGGCGACCTCGGCGGCCTCGGCGGCAGTCACCCCGAGGAGCAGCGAGCGGCAAGGGGATCCTCGCGCCCTCGCGGTAGGCAGCAAAACCCGTCTCTGTCGCACTCATGTGGCTTGCCGCAGCGGAGAGAGAAAAAAAAAAAGAGAGAGAGAGAGAGAGAGAGAGAGAGAGAGAGAGAGCGCGCGCGCGCGCGCGACAGCCACCCTTATTCCATTCCCCGCTTCCATATTCCGGGCCATCCACTTGCCGCCCGCGAGCCAGGCAGCCACTCAGACGGAATTTAAATGTTGCCGCGCTTGGCGCTTCGCCGCTTCGCTTCGGCGTGGCCGAGGCCGAGTGCAGGGCGGCAGGGCGGCAGGGCGTGCCGGGTCAGGGGGTGCATACCGAGTACCGAGGCCCGAAGCCCGAACCTCGGGGAAGGGAAGGGAGCGCGTGCCGGCGGAGAGGAGGGGTGCTCACTCCTGGAACAGTGTGGCCACATAAAGTAGCCGAAAAATTCCCACAATGCACAGGTGTCAAAAAGGTTGCCAACCCCAGCCTGCATACCAGGCAGTGTCTGAGCCCTCCTGTGGAGGAGTTCGCTTGCACCGAAAAAGGGGAAGGACTTGATTCGGGAAGCAGCTTTCAGGGGTTGAGGATGAGGATGGCAACCCTTTCGCCACTGGTGCATCGTGGGAAGTTTTGCGCACTTGTGTGTCAGCGCTAGTCTGGAATTCTGTGAAAAGTACGGCATTTTTTTTTGACAAAATACCGTGCGCTCCGGTTTCTGTGCGGAGGGTGGACGAAAGATATGGAGGTCGCTCGGGGTCGCTCCTTCTCCGGGTACGCACGGGGTAGCACATGAGGGTGCGCCCGCCCCGCCTCGCCCCGCCCCGCCCCGCCCGGCAGTGCTTGTCCTTGACCCCCGCCCCCCCGCGGAACCCGGCCGTGCCCCAGACTTGACTCACAACCCTGTCGGCCCGTCGGTCCTCGGCACGTCCACGTCCAGCCAATCCCCGCCGCCGCACAGTGGATTTGCCACAAGATCGGTGCAGGCGGACAAAAACTCCAGACGCGTTTTGAGTTCCAGCGTCGCTAAACAGGACTGGAACCGAGCGTGTGACCCCACCAATGGATTCCTCGTTCGGAGAGCAATGCATTGGTGGGTTCACACGCTCGGTTCGAGTCCCATTTAGCGACTCTGGAGCTCAAAACACGTCCGGGATTTTGACCGCCCCCGCCGGTCTTCTGGTCCACTGTGCGCCAGTCGTCGGCCATGCTTCATTCATCCATCCATTCGCCCGTGGCTCGTTCGTCTGGTCGAACAACTTGGGTTGAAAGCGACCTTCTCTGCGCCCAGTGGCGGCCTTCTCACCGCCTCCCCCCCCTCCCCTCCCCTGCCCTCCGCGGCCCGCCGGCCTACCCTAACGCAGCCCGATTGCCACCCCGCCGCGCCGCGCCGCGCCGCCATGGCACCGCCAGGGGACGCCTGCTAACTAGCTTTTGTTACATTGCCAAGTTTGGCGGGCAGGAGGCTGATTCCGAGAGTCGTTTTCGTCGCCCTGTCCCTTCCGCACTCACGGGGTGTCCGCCAGAGGTGCGAGAGAGACGGGCGTGGAGTCGGTGGCCGAGTGGCCGAGGCGCCGGAAGCATTCTGTCACCAAGGCCGCGAGGCGAGGCTGGCCCCGGCCCTCGCCCCGTGTTCGCAATAAAGAAAGACATAGACTCCAGCCGGTGAGGCGCCTGCTTCCCCCGCTTGGGTGATGTACCGCCCGCCTCGGCCCGCCGGCAGGTTCGTCGAAAGGGACACAAAAAGGCGAACAGGCAAGGCAAACTTGAAGCGCTTCAGGGAACAAGAAACGCCTGCGGGGGAGAGGGTAGGCAGCCCGCGCCACGGACGCGGCATGCGGGCTTGCCTACCCTTGGTCGCGCGGGCGCTTCCGCTGTCACCGCCAAGGCCGCCAAGGCCGCCAACCTGGCCCGGCTTTCCGCTTTCGTGCCCTGGTTTTCGGGCACCGGCTCAACGGACTCAATTTCACTGCTGCCCCGTGCAAAATGCACGGCAGCCCCATTCATACTTGATGCCTAGATTAAGACGGTGCGAGTCTGGACGCCAAGACAGACAGCCAGACAGCCAGAGCGACAGACAGACAGCGTCACTGGAAGCACTCAGAACCTTCCTCGACTCCGAGGTAGCAGTCAGCCAGTCCGGGAACTCTTTATCAAATTTGCCGGAGCCGTCTCCCCCCCCCCTTTCGCCGCCCGCGCGTCGCCGTCGCTGTCCAGCCACCAACACACACTAGCCGCCGCTCCCCCTCCCCTGTGCCCTGACGGCCCTGACGGCCAGGTAGCCCACTTCCTGCACGCGCATATATTGTCATGCGATTGGAAGGGCAAGCGGACCGGACCAGGGGGGGGGGAGGGCGTGAGGGTGCACTGTAAAAACACCAATGTGCCGGATTTTGACGCGTCGACGCCTTGGTGCACTTTCGTGAGGAGGGTAAATTTTAATTTTAGTGTGCATGCGACAGGGTAAATTTACCCGTTTTAAAAGTGAGGAAGAGGTGGGAGGATAGAAAAACAAACAAGAGAAAATTTAGCCATCCAAAATGTGGTGAAGTTACTCTGGACTCATTTTTTTTTCAGTGTGCCTTCGGCTGGGGTGGCAAGTGGCGGCCGTGATCGCGTCCGCGGCAAAGCGCGGCAATGCGCGGCAAACGGCGGGCCGCGGTGACCAACGCGCCCTGCCCTGCCCTGCCCAAAGCGCCGAGCCGCGCCGAGCGCCACGAAGAGGGCCTGGGTGGAGTGGAGGGCGTGGAGGGCGTGGGCACTCGGAAGCGAGGCGGCCGGGCCGGCGGCGAGGGGGATGCCAGCCCCGCCAGCCCCACCAGGGTGTCGGGGCGGGGCGGGGCGGGGCGGGGCGGGTCCCTAGGCCAGACGTACCACTTTTACTCTCCGCGACACGGCCTGGCGGCCTGCACGGCCTGCACGGGGGTGGCTCGGCTCCCCCAGCCACGCACCCCGCCAGGCCACCAGGCCCACCAGGCCCACCAGGCCCACCAGGCCGCCACTGGCTTGCTGCTGGTTGCTCCCCACCCCCTCGCGCCTCGCGCTCACAATCCAGGCAGATCAATAGTGGGCGCAGGGGGAGGGGGCGGCAGCGGGGGCGGCGGCGGGGGGGGGAGGCGACGGCCGGGAGCCATGTCCCGCCGACTCGCGCCGGATCAAGCCACGGCGCGCTGGCGGCCTGGCGGCGCGCTGGCCCGGAGAAGTATCACAACAACTTTGGGGGAGGGGGAGGGGGCCGAACGGGCAATAGACAAACCGAGCCGAAAGCGGAGGACAGGAAGGGACGCGGCGACGCGGCGCATCGTGTACCAGTGTAGCAGCGCAGCGGCGCGTGTTGCACGCCACCAACAGTGTTAGTGTTACAGTGCCGCGGACGCGCTATCAGGCATTCCTGTTGGCAGCGTCCCATCCGGCGAGTGTCCACGCGGCAAGGCATCGCCCTGTCTCTCTCGCACTCGTAGAGCTACCCGTATGGGTGCGAGAGAGACAGGGCGAATCAGTCTGCGCTGGCACAAAGGCAGCGGTATCGAGTCTCTTGTCTCGCCCACGCCGCGTCGCCGCGTCTCGACGACGGTCAACGGGTCAAGGGGGCGCAGGAAGATGGGGACGCATGGGTCGTGTGGGCCTGGGCTGGTAGAGTTAGGGCGACGAGTGGGTTGTTGGGGTGACGAGTGGAAAGAGGAGAGAAAATAAAGAGTGGAAAGTGGGGTAGAAAGTGGGGGTGGGAAGTGAGGGTGGGGGTTGGAAAGTGGGTGAGAAGTGGGGAGTGGGAAGTGGGGTGTGGGAAGTAGGGGTGGGAAGTAGGGGTGGGATGTAGGGGTGGGATGTAGGGGGTGGGAAGTTGGGGTGGGAAGTTGGGGTGGGAAGTCGGGGTGGAAAGTCGGGGTGGAAAGTAGGGGTGGGAAGTGGAGGTGGGAAGACAGGGTAACGTTGAATGTGGAAATTGAGAAAAGGGGGTGAAAAGAGGGGATCGTGAGAGGGGCAAATAAGAATTGGGGGTGGGGTAGTGGTTAGGAAGATGTGCGAAATGGGGGGCGGTGCGCGACTAGAATGGGAAGTGTGCGGGTGCGAAGGGAGATATGGTCGGACGCAATTGGCCCCCTCTACAAACTTGCCAATAAAGAGAGAGAGAGAGAGGGAGAGAGGGGAAGAATGGAATGGGGAGAGAATGGGAGAGAAAGAGAAAGATAGTCGCCCTCACTACGCTGTCGACCCCCTAGTCGGCAATCCGCGAACAAATGAGCAGATACGGACTGGGAAAAGCCGGTCGGGATGGCCCCGGGCGAAAAACCAAACGCAGTGAATCACGAGAAAGCAAAGCAGGGGATCACCGACAACACTGCCAACAAGCCCAACAAGCACGCTTGACAATGCGCGGGCGGGCGGGGCGGGGCGGGGCAGTGGGCAGGGTCAGGCTGGCGCTATTGACTAAGCCGTCCGGATGGGTGGCCAGTGTCCACCAGTGTACTGGGCAGGCTGGGCAGGCGACTGGGTGCAGCGCGCCACACGCAACGCAATGCGCACGGACGGACATGCAGACGGCACGCCACTGTCAAGGGACCGAGCCGCGCCGATAGCCACAGTGGGCCAGAAGACCGGTGGAGGCGGTCGAAATCAATTCCGGACGAGTTTCGAGCTCCAGAGCCGCTAAAAGGGACTCGTACCGGACCCACCAATGGATTGCTCTCCGAACAAGGAATCCATTGGTGGGGTCACACGGTCGGTTCCAGTCCTGTTTAGCGACTCTGGAGCTCAAAACGCGCCAAGAGTTTGGCCGCCTGCGACGGTCTTCTGGCAAATCCACTGTGCCGCCACCGTCGATATCCTAATGCCGTTTTCATTTTGCACGCAAGCTCTCGGACAGACGGACAGAAGCCGATCGGCGAGCGCGAAAGCGAGAGCGGGACCGCTGTAACGGAGCCCCGTCCCCGCCTCGCCCGCCTCGCCCCGCGTCGGACGCACCCACTCGGAGCAAAACGAGGAAAGCCCACCAGAGAATTTACAAAGCGCTTAAGGAATGGGCCGCAGCGGCAACAGCAGCAAGCGGGACAGAAAAATCGAAGAGCGCTTCGCGTCGCTTCGTGTTTGGCCCACCCTCGGCAAAGCCCTCGGCCCGGCCCGGCCCGGCCGGTCCAAACACGAAACAACCCCCAAGGACTCCAAGGACGGCCCGACGGCCCGAGAGTCGCTGTGTCTCTCTCGCACTCATGGAGCGTCCCGTGCGGGCGGGAGAGAGACACAGCGACGACTCTCGGAATCAGTCTGCGCGGCGGGCGACGCCGCGACGCCGCGACGCGCCGCCACGTCCTTTCCTTTCGTCCTTGCCGAGTCTAGACGGACAAAAAGCAGCGGTCGCTAAACAAGTGGGGTGGACGGCGCGGACGGGCCGGGCCAGCGTCGCCAGCGTCTCGAGGGGCTAGCCGGGGAATCCGAGCAGCGCCGAGCAAGGTGTCAAAGAGCCCTCGGGAGCCCCGCCCAGAGCAGGCCGAGCAGTAGACTGATTCCGAGAGTCGCTTTCATCTCCCTGTCTCCCTCGCACTCATAGGGCGTCCTGTGTTGGCGCGAGAGAGACAGACGACTCTCGGGATGAGCCAGCAGGCCGAGCGGGCCGACCAGGGACGTGCTGCTGGGCTACGTGACGAACAGGCCGAGCCAGCGCCACTCCACTGCGGCTGCTGCTGTTGCACCGCAGCCCCCCCCCCTCTCTCTCTCTCTCTCGCACTCCCGGGGCGCGAGAGAGACAGAGCGACGACACCCCTGCCGAGCCAGCCCCAGTCAAGCACGTCGAGTACGTGGCGGATGTGACCACACAGTGACCGTCCCTCTGACAGTGACCCGCGGTTCGGGCACGGCCCTCGCCCCGGCCCTCGCCGTCAAGGGCGTCAGGCACGTCGATCGCGCTCTCGGCTTTTGCCGGGCTTTGCGGCCGCCCGCTGCGCCGCCGATATTTTTCCAAGGTGAGGGTGTGCGCCCCTCAAATCCGCGGCCGTCGAGTGGGGAAGAGAGGGAGGGAGGGCGAGAGGCAAGGCCGAGACGGTGATAAAGACGAGGGGAGGGGGAGAGGCGCCGTGGGCTCGCCGTGGGCGGGGCGCCTAAGTGGCAGATGTCACGGCACGCCCCGCCCCGCCCCGCCCCGCCGTGCCCCGGCTCTTGACCACACTCAACGCCGCACGCCGGCCACGCTGCACCATGCACCCCGCGAGCCTGCAGCCATCCTGCAGTCTCTCTCGCGCCCCTGCGGTGGTGCGCCCCATGAGTGCGACAGAGACAGAGCGACGAGATCAATCTTCACCATGCTTCAGGCCACTGGCGCCTCTCGCCCGCTCTCGCCCGGATTGGTTGCCTATTAATCGGGGGTTCCCGTGGGCGACGACTGGGCGCGCCATGCCATTAGCACCCACGCCTCGGATCCTCCGCCCTCTTGGCGCCGCGCCGCGCTCCAGCCGCCCCCGGCCGCCCCCGGCCGCCCCCGGCCGCCCCCGGCCGCCCCCGGCCGCCGCCAACCGGAACGAGCGGTTAAATCCATTATCACAGCGACGCCGGTCGAGATGATCCACGCGCAAATGAATGGACCAGCCGAGTGATTCCGAAGGGCTCGTGTCGTCGCTCTGTCTCTGTCGCACTCACGGGGCGTCCCGTGAGAGTGCCGAGTGCGAGAGAGAGAGCGACGATGCTTCGGCTGGGACCCAATTAAGGGCACGAACCGACCGACGCGCCAACGTCCAAAGCAGAGGGGGCGGAAGAATGAGTAGCGCTGTGCCGCCGGTTCCCCCCTCTCCCCTCCGCGCGCCAACCGGACAGAGGACTGGCTCGCTTCGTCGCTTCGCCCGTACTGTTTCATCTGTCGTCTCCCTTCTTGGCGATTATCCCGTCCTTGCGATGATGCGAGCAACAAGTCGACCTTTGCCTCTCGAGAGATCGTTTTGGCGTCCAGTTCGGCTCGGCTTCGGTTCGGCTTTGGCCGAGGCTTTGACAGAGGCTTTGGCCGCCAGCCACGCGCCGCTGTGTGCGCGGCCAGCGGGGGAAGTCCCACCGCACCGGCCGCACAGCCGCACCGACGGAGAGGGGACCGGGGGGGGACACACGTCACTCTACGCCATCCCCGCGCGCGGTGCGTTGGGCTGGGGCTGCCGGGTGTGTGTGAAGATGATCCACTTTGAGCAAGAAAAATGGGCCTGGCTTTCCACTCCGCGTGGCTGCGCCAGGCTGCGCTGGCCGGGCTGGCGACAAAGGCGCGGTGCGGTCCGGGCGGCGTCGGTTCTCACGGCAGGCAGACAGGTGGCGCGAGGTGGCGCGAGGAGAGGCGGTGCAGTGGAGGCGCGGCAGACGAGCCTTCAGGTGCGCGGTTTGTCGCTCTGTCTCCCTCGCACCCTTACGGCCTTACGGAGAGCCCCACGAGTGCGACAGAGACAGAGCGACGAAATGCGCCTCCAGCCTCCGTTCGGGAAAAGGCTTCGGCTAACAGTTCCACCCCCACTCTCTGGCCACACAGCCTCGTGGCAGTAATAATTTCAAATATGATGGGATAAATATTTTGAAAATGTTTGAGCGGCATTGCACTTAAACCTTGGTATCAGAAACAATGAATGTTTATGATGCCAAAATTCACCCACTCGTAAAGGATAACAAACACCTTCTTGAGCTTGTTTTTCTTAAGGTCAGGTTTGTGAGTGACCCTATGAGAAGCACACATTCAGCAACAAGGGCACACATGAAAGTTTCCTTGAAGTGTTTGGAGCGTTAAATAATTAAAACAAGAAAGGGAAAGCATGATGGAAAGAAGATACACTCTTCCCAACATACAATACCGAATACAACAAAAATTGTTGCAAAACCAAAGGACTCAAAAGTTTGAAGGAACATGTCAATTCAAGAGGGAAAAGAATGAAAGAACAAAGAAATGGACAGGAACTCACTCTCATCTGTTTGAGGCGCTGAGAGAATGGCAGAATGTTTCTTCTTCACCTCTTCCACATTTGCTTGTATCTTGTCTATCATTTCCCGTATTTCCTCCACCTGGAAACAAAGTCAGTGAATTGGCTTATCTCTAATTTCTTTAAACAGAACTGAGAATAAGAGAACAGCATGTAGGGAAGGGCACCGAAATTGAATGGAGCATGCACCCTAACATACCTCGGCGAAGAATTCATCCATGAAGCCATCACGGCCTTCCACCGTGACGGCCACATCATCCGGGCCCATATCATCATCATCGCTCTGCGCCTAGAAAACAAGAACACACAGGAGTTAGTGAAGAGAAGTGAAAACGATGAAATCCAAATAATATTGTAAAGATTTTTATTGTGAAGAGTCTAGCAGCCTCAATTTCTTCTATAGAAAATGGTCTAATTTAACGTCTGTAATCTTAACTAATGTTGCCAAATTCCAAGGTGGTATTGGGCATTCCTGACATTCTTAACAATTACTTTCAGTCAGAGATTTCATTTACAAAAAATATTTGAAACAGTGCTGATTGACTTTACAAACGTCAAGGCGCTTTCCGACATTTACTTAGATAACTTACTTAGCGTTGAGAGGGGGGAGGAAGGGGGTATACTACATAACCTCTTTAATTTGAAAACAAATAAAAAGTAGTCTAAACATGAAAAAAAATATTCAAAAAATTACTGTGGCATCTCAATACTTTAAATAAACATAGCAAGAGGATTGTCAAATTGAAATGCTGCCTGTTGACATGAGGACTTGTCAAAATTATCTGACCATGGCAGAACAAGTTCACTGTTTTCAAGACATTTTAAGTGCAATTTAAAGGACAGCCAGAGGTCCTGGTGAAATATAGATGCTTGATTGTTTTGTCTGTAATATGAGGTATTCGTGGGAGCCGAAACAGTGATACAGAATTCCAAAAAATCGGTTTAATCTCAAACGATGACATCACATCCAAACCCCTCCCTCTATGAGTGTCCTAACCCACTTCCAAGTGACAACAGGCTACGGCTTTACAAACAGTGCGTTATGTGATATGAAAATTGGTAGGACCTGTCAAGGTCACCGAATTCAAGGAAAGACCTTGCAAATAAAAGAAATTGGGCTTTGATTCAAACATATTACAAGAGCAGAAATAATGGCGAGGCCTAGCGCTCCCGTTCGTGGTTAGTGTTTTCTTACCGCTTTGAGCGCTGCTAGTCTGTCCTTCGTCATTATTCGGCCGTGTTATTCACACTCACTCAACACGGTATGACTCAAATAAGCGTCCCATTCACAATATTACCCATGAAAAGACACTAAAACTAACGAAACAGACACTACAATCATAAAAATCGATACTCTCTGCAGTGCTGTCTGCTTCTGTGCGACTGCGCCAGTGACGTCATGGATTTGACAGTGTTGGATACGAGTGGAACCGACTGTTTGTGGGCGTGGCGTTTTCAAATTTTCTCGCAAAAGCTGATTTAACGTGCCAAATCGGCTGAGCGCAAAATTCAAGCGTTAAAAAAGCACGAGAAAATTGCGGCTTGAATTTGAGAACTCATCTGAATTTGCGAAATTCGTGGATTTCACTGCAGCGAACAGCTCCGCGCTTGCCCGACATTCATGTTTCCCAGTGGCGCGGGATTTAAAAGCTGTCGAGCAAGGTACCCTTACCCTGCGTTCATTAAAATGACAACCGGTTAAATGCTGTCCATAAATAATGTTATATTAACTCATGTTGTTAGAAAAGTGCCCACATAGAATATGATATATTGTTGGCGTTCGTTTCAAAGTTAACTTGAAAATAAGGGGACCACAACATTGTCGGGCTAGTGGAGGCGTCACTCTTTCCTCTCCCTCTCTCTCTCCCTCTCAGGTTTGACTATATATCTCTCTCCGTCTTTCTCACTCCACTTCCACTCACACATCGTCACACATCTCAAAAGGCTCGCCGGCTGTGGAGTCGTTCCACCTCCAGAAAAGAAATGTCGAAACCGAAACCAAATTTTTGGCGACTTAAAAGAAAGGCGAAAGACAAGATAGAATCATCAGTGCAAAATCCTCCCAGTCTATCTCAGAAAACTATATCAAGTTTTTTTGGCTCCAAGAAATCATCTAACCTAGGCGTGGATTCAAAGGTAACGTGCCTTTGTCCCTTGATTGCACGGGAAGTCACCCAAACATATCTCAGACAATCTGTTTCTGTCAATGAGCATGCTTTGCTGGTCTTGGTCCATGCACCTCTGTGAGCTGTCATCTCTCAGGTTTGTCGAATCTCTCTCTGAAACATGGTGACTGGGGGCTGAGACCTGGATTTGGAATGCACAATTTGTTGATTTGTTGAAATTTTCGCGCAGGATTTTGTCATTTAAATTGTAATATTCTTGTTGTATTCTCTGCATTGAATTTAGGATGGAAGCCCCGATGATTCTGAAGAACCCCCCAAACGCATCAAATTGGATGAAGAGCCAACAACAGAAGTTGTCCTGAAGGAGAAGGCCCCTATAAAACTATCGGACTGCACCCTATTAAAACTCAAGAGTTTCTCCACTTCTCCTGAAGCCTTAACAGATTCTGATTGTAATGGCAAGAGAACTGCAAAGCCTCGGTCTCGGCTTATTGGTGCTGCCTCATCTTCCCTTTCAAGTAACTGTCTTGAGAAGATGGAGGAAGATAGTCCAGATGATGGATTCAAATCAAATTGTGGATCAAGGTCTCTCAAAAATTCTGAAGTGGCAAGTTTAGCCAAATTTGGCAAGGTAAAGTTCACTCCTTTGGAACAGCAAGTTGTAGACTTGAAGAAGGAACACCCAGGTGTACTTTTATTTGTGGAGTGTGGGTATAAATATAGGTTCTTTGGTGAAGATGCAGAAATTGCAGCTCAAGAACTAAATATTTATGCTCATCTTGATCATAATTTTATGACGGCAAGCATTCCTGTTCATCGCCTACATGCACATGTCGGCCGCCTAGTGGAAAAGGGTAATAAGCTGGTTGGCAATGCAATTAGTTAAATTTCTAAGTTTTCAACCTATTTTGGTTTAATCTTATTTTACTACATTGCATTCATTCCATAATTCATTTAATTTCTTTGTGAACAGGTCATAAAGTTGGCATTGTGAAGCAGGTGGAGACTGCTGCCCTCAAAGCTATGAGTGACAATAAGAGTGCTCCATTTACTCGCAAACTTCAACACCTTTTCACACGAGCAACTCTAATTGGGGAAGATATCCTTTTATCAAGCTTTTTGTTTTCCTTTTAAGTGTGCTGTTTTGTAAAATTATCATGTCACTGGTTTTTCCTTAATTTTCACTCACATGTTGATTCTATTGACCAACAGACTTTAAGTGAGGGAATATCTGCTGGTCATATATTCTGCTTTTATGAGGAAAAAATTGATCAGAAAGTATCCAATATAGTTTTTGTCGTAAGTTACTACTTTTGTCAGAGAAAGATCTGGCATCATAAACTGCCATTATTGCAAATGGATTTTTAAAAATGGAATAAGGCACACATCTTTCATTTTCTGTTACCATTCTAGGCAGTAAATCCTTCAACAGGGGAGTGCAGCTATGAGCAATTCCAGGATAATTCAACTCGAGAGGAGCTTCACAAGAGGCTTCAAATTATGAATCCTGCAGAAATACTATGCCCAACTAGTCTCTCTGCAGATAGTGAAAGATTGGTGAATCATAGGTAAAGAGATCTTCAATATTAACCTTGTTATGGAGTTGATTTATTTATTACTCAAGCAATACTGCTCATTTATTTTTTATTATAGTAATGCCAGAATTGAGAGGTTGCCACCAGATTGGTTTGAAACCACTGATGCTTTAACTCGAGTTGTTGGTTACTTTACCAGCAAAGATAATGGGAAGGCAGAATCTGCAGCTCTTGAGGAGCTGACAGAACTACCACTTGCTGTGTTGGGCTGTTTAGCAGCTGCACAGAAGCATTTAAATGAGTTTGGTCTTCACAGGGCTATCAGACTGGATGGGTGAGAGAAACAGTGCCAAATCTATTTATTTTTGTTTGTCTTTTATAATGTATTGTCATGCATATTTATAAATTCTGTCTGTCTAGTCTTCAAAAGTTACCATCTGGAGAAGATTTCCTTTACATGGATTCTTCAACAATACGAAATTTGCAAATATTTACCAGTGACTCTGGAACTACTCATGGGAGTTTGTTCTGGGCTCTCAATCATACCAAGACAAAGTTTGGTGCCCGACTGTTACACAAATGGTTGTCACAGCCTATAAGGGTGAAAAAAGATTTAGAGGAGCGACAGGAATGTATTGAAGAACTCCTAAGTGCAGATCAGGCCCATATTACTCAGTTAAAAAATATTTTGGGTTGTCTGCCAGACATTGAAAAAGGATTGACTACAATTTTGCATAATAAGGTATATCTATCTATGTATAGATCAGTTCATTTTTTTTTCTCAACCTTTAAAAGTAATTTTATCAGTTATTCTCACAATTTGAATCTTTTTATGATTTTCCAGTGTAGCCCCTTACAATTCTTCACTATTCTGGATGCATTATGTGGTATGACTTCAGACTTTTCATCATTATTGGCTGTTTTAGACCAAGATACAACAGTGCCACGTCTGTTGAAAGCCATTCAAGACGCTATTAGTTTACTTGATGGTGTTCAAGCATACAGAGATAATATGGTTATTAGCGCTGCTAAGTAAGAGTTGCATCATGCTGCTTATTCCCGATTCTACCAATGCCTGTTCATTATAATATTCAACCTTAATATGTATCTTATTCATTTTAAATTTTAGAGATGGAGATAAGACCAAATTGTTGAAGGACTTTTCTGCATTTCCTAATGTTTTGAAGTTAATGAGAGAGATTGAAGAAACCATTCAGGCCATCGATGCACTAAAACCAGAAATTGCCAAGAAGCTTTCTTTGTTTTCTGTTCAGTATTCGTGTGTATCTGGGCAAGAATATCTTATTGAAGTTAAAAATAATAATTCAAGAAGTGTACCAGCCAATTGGAGGAAAATCAGCAGGTACCTTGAATCCACAGGTGTATTTCTTTCATTTGTAAGTTTCATAATTTTATGTCTGTTTTCTTCTATGCAGCACTAAACAAGTTGGAAGATACAGACCTCCCGCTGTTGATAAATTATTCGGTGACCTGCAACGTCTCAGGGAAATGTTACGAGCAGAATGCCAGCTTGCATGGATCGGCCTGTTGCAGGATTTCAGTCAGCAGTATTTTAAACATAAACAGGCGGTTTACAAAATTGCAACTTTAGATGTTATTTTATCATTGGCACATGTTGCCCAACAAGAAGGCTACTGCAAGTATGTTCTTAATGTAATACCTATAACAAGTCCTTCCCAACATGTGCTGAAGTATCTTGTTTCATTTCTATTCTTTTGCAGACCTAAACTCCTAGAAAGTGAAAGTTCTCAAATATCAATTAAAAGAGGCAGGCACCCTATTGTTCCACTTCTCTTGACCAGTGCTGGGCAATTTGTACCTAATGACACGCATCTAAATGTAAGCTTTGCAAAAGAAGGGAGAATGGTAGTACATGTGGTGCACCTGTAGTATTAAATTTTGTCTGTTCAGAGCTCAGGGGAATGCTGCATGGTCTTATCAGGCCCAAATATGGGTGGAAAATCTTGCTACATTCGCCAAGTTGCTTTAATTGCATTACTAGCTCATGTTGGTTCTTTTGTACCTGCTGAGTGTGCAGAAATTTCACTGCTGGACTCAATTTTTACCCGGTAATTCTCTTTATTGAGCTTTTTAAATTGTTTCTGACATTGTCCATTTATTTTATTTTTGATGAAACATTTTTCTCCGCAGTATGGGTGCACGTGATGAATTATTCAATGGCCGAAGTACTTTAATGGTTGAGTTAGATGAGACAGCAGCAATTCTGCGTAAAGTATCTAAACATTCTCTTGTTTTACTTGATGAGCTGGGCCGTGGAACAGGATCATGTGATGGATCTGCTATTGCATGTGCTACTTTACGTCATATTGCTCTGGAGGTTTGCATTTTCCTTTCACTTCAAATTTTATCCCTCATGAAATAATCGTTCAGAATTGTTGTAACTCTCCTTGTTTTCAGGTTCAGTGTCTCTCCTTATTTGTTACCCACTACCCTTCAGTCATGGATACTGCAAATGAGTTGGAGGGAAAGGCCTCAAATTATCACATGGCTTTTGTCCTGCATGATCAGGGTATTGGATTGTATTTACAAGGCTTATGAAGGCATTTGAAGAGAATTGTCCTGTTTATTTATGTACTCTGACTCCTTTCAGATGAAGCCGAATTTCTCACCTTTTTATACGAGGTAGTTAGAGGAGCTGCTGATCGTAGTTATGGAATCAATGTGGCTCGTTTAGCCAATTTAGACAAACGTTTGCTCATTAGAGCAGCTTCAGTTGCAGCTGATTTAGAGAAACAGGCAAGAAATCGGAGGTATGTACAAATTTATCCCTACCAAGCAGTAAGCATATGACCTTACCTCAGCAGCACCCTACCCAAAACAAAGATAAGGCACTTTTTATCAGCACAGTCTATCACCAGCCCATAGGCAATGACTCAACATAATTTTATGTTTGCATTAAAAATTGTTCTCTTGGCCCCATTTTCAGAGAAATAAGACTTTCCTTCATGGGAATGTGGCAGAAATAACCACCAGGACAACACCTTGGTGTTGTTTCCTTTAAAGGAAATTTTTCAGTATTAAACCTGTACTGTGGTAATAAGTTTCAATTTCAGAGTATGTTGAAATGAAATTGATTATCAGCCATTCCAAATTAAAATTTTGTTTGTCTCCTTCTAAAGGATAATCAACAAGACTCTTGAGATTTGTGGTAACATCTGAGCATTGCATGTTCATATATTTATTGTTAATCATCATCAATTTTTAATGTATATGTCTACCTTACTCCATGAATCATTTTTATTTTGTTGTTTGCCAATAGAAGTTTCCTGGTACTGAATAGGTGAAGGGTTCATGAAGCCAGGTAGACATTCTCTTGTACGATAAAATAAATCTTGTATATTTATTCCAATTGCTTTGAAGTAAGTAATGCATGTTATACAGAAATTCATTGTGTAGACAGCAACATTTTATTCAATTATAAAAGTACAAATGTTACCAAGTTCTAAAAAAAAAAAATAATGCCACTGCAAAAGATCACACACATATCACAATTTGCTCTTCAACATTGGAGACAAACCACTTGTTAGAAAAACAAACTTCTAATTAAATCCAATAGCTAACATCACAGCGAATGTCACAGGTGCTTCACCTCTACTGCTGAAAACAGCAATCTTTCAATTTAGTTCAAAGATGAGAAATTAGGGAACTGGAAAAGCAAGTTGCAAGCTAGAAATTTCCTGCATATCACATTATCATTTACTTCTACAAAAACCCTGTAATTCACTGGTTGATGGGGCAAACATGAGATGTATCAAAGAAACAGACAATTACTATTAAGTGACATGACTAGACAGAACTTACAAGGATTGAGACCCAAAACAAAAATTCACCTGATTGGTTCCACAAATCCCAGCTGCAAGATAAAATGTGCACATTGGGCTAAATGCATATTTCAATATGACAGGACAGCTAGGCACAGAAACAAAGTGTGAGAGAAAATCGAAACTATCATCACCAGAGGATAACACTTAAAAAAGAAATCACAGGCAGAAAAGTAAATCATACTTTCAATAAGAAGATTGTAAAAAAAAGAAAAAATCAGAACACAACAGTAAAGAGCTCATAAAAAATTACAACATGGAGATGTGTTTTAATGAAGTTGGTGTGGCTGATCCAAGTGAAATTTGAGAAGAACTGATAGGTCTTCAATGAACTGTTCTTTCAGCTCTGAATTTAAAATTGTAGAAAATATTTTGTAACGTTTCTTTGGGTCTATATCTTCAGACAAGGCGAATTGTAAAGATTCTTTGGAAAGCTTCTCACTCATTGACAGAACATGTCTCAAATTTTGAGCCTGTGAGTAAAACAATGGTATGACATCTGGGGCTAATTGAGTTAATAACCAATCAGCTACTTTATTCACTACCTTAGGTAGTATGAAACGATCTGCAAGTTTAAGAACTTCAAATGCAAAACTAGTGTCATGATCTATCAAACAGCACCTGCACCAAGCTGGGGCCCGCATAAGAGATAACACAGAACAAAGGTTCTCTTTGCACACATCTTTAATAGCTACTCTCTCTCGTCCTGACTCGTAAAAACTCCCTGTTAACATAGCTGCAAACATAGGAGATTCTTCACACATTTCTCCTTTTCTAACTGAAACAAAAGTTCCATTATCTAACTCCAAAACAACAACATCAGCACTTAACTCATCACTGGAAAATTTTAGTATATTTTTAGAGCAGTTATTTGCACCCCGTTTACATAATTGGGAGTTTGAAAGGTTAAGCGTCTTTATTGATAAGGCACCAATCTGCCGAGCAAGTCGACTTATACTATTGACAGCCTCAGATGAGAGTCCATCTCCACATTCATCTGTCATTAACTGAAAAAGTAAATCAAGGGCGCTTTTTTCATTGACTTTGCAATTCATCATAAGGTGCATCAGTTTTCTTTTCCTGAAGTAATAATAGAAAAAGAGGGGGTTAATCAATTTGTCTAAGATCCTATAAGGCTAGCAAACTTGAAAATCTTAAGTCAGAAGTAGTTAAATACATACCTGATAATGTATGGAATACTGATGATGAGAAAGGTTTGAACAGGTCTTGTGGCTCGCATGAGACTATGTGCTATTTCCCCTTCACCAAATCCAGATTCTGCTATGACAGAGATTTGGGATAGCAACGATTTACCCAATCCATCAAACTCAAGACAACGGGAACAGCCATCATGGATTCTCCCTGTCAATCTTGCATTTACTTTCAGAACAAGCCCAGCGCGCAAGAGGGGTACAAGATATTGATGATTTCTAAACAAAAACAAAAAAAGTGTAAAATATACAATGTAAAAAGAATTGTTCATTTATACGCAGCTTATAACAAAGGTACCTTGCAATTCGTTGGAGAATCCTTGCTGCTCGAGGATGTGGAGGATCTAACAATGTATAATACTGCAATAGTGCGTCCAAAGTGTTACTTGACACCATATCTTCAACAAGGGAGTCCATATGTGATACCCTGGATAGGAGGAGTAGGCACCAGCTTTCCACCAAGCCATGTCTAGATGTAACATTTGACGGTAGGCTAGCACTCAATGCATCCTGTATATCATCAACATCATCCTTGTCCTTCCTGAAATATTATTATTATTACAGTATTAATAAGGTTATATTGTAAGAATTTCCCTATCTCAAAACTATTATAATTATGATATCATCCACATTTACTCACAGATGAGGGCTGGTTACTTCACAATCAGAGTCTACTTCACATTCAACCGTTACTTCAGCATCTGTGTCGTCTGGCTTTTCATCCTCACTACTGCTATATCCACAAACGGGCGAGTAGGCATCTGACAACGGAGATGGAGGAGAGGATTGTGATGCAGGAGAAAGCGCTGATGAAGTAGGACTACAACTAATATTCAGTGGAGGAGGGCTATACATTCTTGTGGTATCAGGTGAAAATTCAACACTTCTAGAACTTCCAGGGCTCCAATGGCCACTGAGAGTATTTGTATCAGTCCGACAGGATGTTGAAGCCAACTCTCGAGTTCTGCAAGATCCAATATTGTATCAGAACATTATACAAAATGATTTAAACTGAGATATACAAACAAAGGCGATGATCATAGCTTACTTGAGTCCAAGAGGATCATTGTCATATGAATACAAAGGAGTTTCCTCTGTTGAACCAGAAAAGCGCATGCGCTTGTGAGGGGTCAAAGGAGTAGAGATCCCCCCTTTCCGGTTCTGATTAACATGAGTGGATCCATGATTATCTACCACTTTGACTAACTTGTTAACAAGAACTGGGACTAAACCCTCCTTGATTAAAATCTGTCAAATTATAGAACAGTAAATATGTTACTCCCTCATATTAATTTTAATATTGAACATACAAATGATTGTATACATATTGGACAAACCTCAAGCCCCACTTCATCATAAATAAAATGAAGCATTGCATTCAGTGCCCTGGCCTCCACATTTGGATGGGATCCACATTTTAAGGTATCTAAAAGAACATCCAAACCGCCATTTCTACGTATTTTACTGCGGTTTACAGACTCTCGACACAAGAGAGACAGAATGGATACAATGTCTGAGGCTGCAAAACCCAAATCACAGACCAATTTAATTAGATGAGATAAAATTACACATGTCAGAATGATTAAAAATGCAATTTTTATGAACACTTACAAAACTTATGGCCACTGGTGTCACTTGCAAGACTAAGGACTGCCTCAACAACTCCTGCAGTTCCAAGTAATGGCCTTACTTCTGACACAAAGCATAAATTTAAGATAACACTAATAGGTAGCTCACTTTTAGAGCATTGTTTCAAGCTTGCAATGAGTTCCTCAAAACCTTTGCCATCTCCCTGCACCTATACACAAAATACTCAGATGTGTTTTAAAAAACATTGATCTTTTTTTTTAAAAAAATACATAGATTTATCTTGATTTAATTTACCTGCAAAGCACATCTTTCTGAACACTTGTAAGTGAACTTCCCTAAAGCTTTCAAGACAGCCTGAAGAAGTTCATCAACTGGTGTACTTAAAAGACTTGCTACTGTATGTACCACTTGATCTTGAAGCATTTTGTTCCTATTAGAGTCTGCTTCCCACAATAATCTGTCAATTTCAAAAATTATGGATAAAGAGCAAGAATTTGGAAGACAGAAAGATTGAAGACAGTAAATGACAAACCTTAAAGCTCTGACAGCCATGTGCTTGGTTCCAGGTGAGGTATCCTTGCTTTTAATGGACTCAATTAACTTTGGCACAGCACCTTTTTGATGTAATGTGACAGCTATAATTTGGTTAGTTGCTAGATTCCCAAGTAAACGACAAGCTCGTCCAATAATGCTATCCTTTTGCATGTGTGTGATCAAATTTAAAATGTGGGCTATAAATCCATTTTCCTCGGCCACCTGAAAGCACACAAGGAAGGTTTCAAAATATTGAAATGCCAAAAAAAGACCAATAAAATAAGTGCAAGATCAGTAAACCGTCTATTACCATGTCTTGACAAGTACGCAAAAGAAATAAAAGAAGTCCAACAAATTATATAAATATTTCTTAACAATGACAATAGTTTTATTTACTTGCCTTAGTTTTGATATCATCTTCTAAACATAGATTGCCTAATATACTCAGAGTCAAATCAAGGATTTTTTCATTGGGCTTTCTCACAAACCGAAAAAGGTATTTGAGGCCATTGTACTGCTTGAACAGCTGGGCACCATTGGGTGCCTTCAGTACTTTAAACCTTATTTCTTGAAGTCCCCTAAATGCCACTGAAGAAGAAGTGGACTCCAATTGCTTCAAAATGTGAGGCAAATTTAATGTTTCTTGAGATGACATTTCTGCTCTCGAATTCAAAAGATTCGTTCAAAATATCTTCGACACCCTGACAAAATATTCGGAAGACCATAACCTCAAAACTCGAACTTTGACCGTAAATATTGACCTTGAGGGATCGTAAATGAAGTGAATCGTGCCATATTTGCAAGTCACAGCACGTTAAGAACACAGAACTTCACTTTTGAGTTTCTATGAGCGAACACAAACCAAACGCAAAATGCTTAAATTTTGACAGAAATCGTCCTGAAATTACGGTGAACTTCTTCTTTTCTTCTTGATGAAGAATGGCACATGACCAATATGACACCGTTTGGTGACCAAGAAAAGGGACTAAATTCATCGAAAAATGTAGTAAATTATACGACAAAGTTTGATGTGTTGTCATTCGTAGGACTTTTCTTATCACAACAACGTTTGAATTGTAAGAAAAGTCAAGTTTAATCTTCGAAAGTTGCTTTGGGCTGTTGGTTAAACTGCACAGGCAAGCCGCGCGAAAGTTAAACGTGGGAACAGAAGGGACAAACTAGCGCTAGTTCTGTTCGGACAGAGAGAGACACTTGTCATCACTCGTCCATAATTGTACCCTCCGCACTTTTACTGACTGGGAGGAAGCAGGTCAAGAAGGAGAGTGAAATTGGCAAGAGTACAACTATTTCCTTACAAAACATTTATTTGGAAAGATTGTACATTAATGGATGAAGAGAAAAGAGACAATAGTTCAATAGGTAAAATAAAAATTTAAATTTTAAAAAAATGTTAATAATTCAGCCCATATTTGCTCCCTCTTCCCTGACTAGAGAGAATATCTGGCACCAGGCAAAACACACTAACACAAGCATTCCTAGAAAGTTTTTCCCATAACAAGAAAGAAAAGAAACAATACTTCCATTAGTTTCTTCCCTGATAGAACCCATCACTGAAGAGCAGGGAATAAAACAGCACATCTCACAAAATTGACGTCATCTTCATCGCACAAAGGCTGTTAAATAATAACAAAACTATCACTCAGATCAGCGTCACACTACAAAACCATTTACCCACAAAGCAAGTTTTGTGAGACGATTGTTAATTCTTAATTGTGTTAAAATATTGGCAAGTGAAAAAACCTGCTTTACAAATGAGGCTGGGAGCTATATCATTTGTCATGAGATACAAAAGAAATGCCAGTCAGCCTCAAACTAACATCTCCATTATTTCTTTTGGTTGTCAAAAGGGCATTCATATAATAGTAAAACTTTGCAGAATGCCAACTGACAACCAAACAGGCAAATTGAGCCCAGACAGACAGTTGCCAAGAGATGAAACAATTAAAACTACCAATGACAACAGTTATCTGTATTGAAATTTTGAAATGTTGGTATGAGGTCACGTAACATTGGCACTGGATGTCAATGTTAACTTGCAGTTTAGTAAGAGAATGCATATCACACACACTCAAACCCACATACACACATACATTCATACATACACACAAACTCATCAAAACAATGGGAGTCAAAAAGGAAAAAAACACAGACATTACTAATCTAGAGAAATCCAGGTACTGTCTCCCCAATCAAGGGTCAAATTGTTTTCTTTAAAACTCATTTTGTCTCATTAAAAACCTGCAAATTGCGTAAAATTTTCACTCATTTCAGATGACATCAACCAACATTACCCGGAGGATAAACATGATTATCTAGGAGGAACCGTTTGGGAAAAACAGTCAGGAACACAATATAAGACCATTTCATATCAAGTCACTATCAACATACATAATTTCATTTCTTATTTTAAAAATCAGACATTTGATTACTGTTTCTTGGCTCGCTACAAACACTTATTTTATGGAACTAAGTGTACAGATATCATTTGATTACAAATCTCAATCACACAACATTAGTTGCAAAAATTTAAAGAAATGTACAGATTGTTTTTCATTAATAATCACACAACATTAGTTGCACATCAACTTTAAAAATTAATTTTAATTATGTACAGAGTGGGAAGGCAAGATATATTCATTCAAGGTGTGGGACACATTTTTGTACAGTATGATACAGTATTCTGCTGCTATCCGGTATGTCCATGAATCACATAAAAAACTAAACAAAGATAAAATAAATAATATTTAGTCTATATGGTATGTAAAATAATTTCAGAATAAAAATATGGAGATTGCGCCACAACATAGCTTACCACTGGACACATTGCACATGTAAGGCTGACTTGTCATAACGTGTTACACTGAGATCTCGTAGTTCATATCATAAACACTGGCTCTGTCAGGAGTGGGTGTGGTTCCCCGCCTGTGTTCAGTGCGGGGAGTCCCAGCAGTATTTGAATTGTTTTCCATAGAGTCTGACATTTCTAAAGCCCGAACAAATGACATGGGCCTACGGCGAGCATCACATGAGGTAGGAGTGGTCGGAGTTGCCATATTTTTGCGCTTGAGCTGAGGTGATTGTGCAGGAGGAAGCACGGGCACACCGCCTCTTACAGGCGGGTAATGTGCTGGTCTGTATTGAGGTTGCTGCTGAGTTGGACTCGTTGGTGTTGATCGATAGTAGTCATATGGACCAGGTCCTGAGGGTCCAGGCATGCGAGCTTGCTGCTGCTGTGGTTGTTGTTGCTGCTGCTGCTGTTGCTGTTGTTGTTGGAGGTGCTGCTGTGGCTGATGTTGAGCATAGTTATTTGATGGTGTATCCTTCCACATGTACACACCTCGCTGAGGAGAGCCGGCCAGCTCCCGGATGTTGTCGGAGGTGTTGTTGGCGCGAGAATATGCTGCTAGTTCTCCTTGTCGCACCAGCTCTCCCTCAGACAGGAAACGGCGTTGTGGACTCCCATAGCCCCCTGGGTTGTACCCAACTTGAGCATACCCTTGCTGAGAATAGTTGGCTTGAGCATATCCCTGTGGTGGTCCACCCTGATGCACCATGGGCTGCGACTGCATTTCATAATACATGGGTGGAGCCCCTCCAACACCAATGAAGTCTGGACGACGAGCCTGGGTTGGTGTGCCTGGGTTAGACCTGCAGGAAACAAGCAGATACATTAATGAGGACTGGGAGCACAACAAGAAGCCATACAATAATTAATATAAACAGACTTAAGACATGGAATCTTTGCTTCGCATAGCCGGTACCAAATATCATACAGATTATTAGAACAAAGAGACTGAAAGCAAATATTTTGACCCAAAATTCCATTAAGTAAATGTCCACTGAAAAAGCTGAATTGAGAAGCATTCTGTTAACTATAAATGAGATCAGTAGTGATAACCATGCGTCAGCAAAGAAGGCCTGTGTCATTCTAAACACATTTTAACATATATTACTGTGCCAGGCATACATTTCTAAAAATTAACATACTGAATCATTCTTAAAAACTGAAAGAGAGTTGTGACTAGGAGTCATCATTGACCTACTGATTATAAAAGCCTCTTGCCTCTAATTACGTTTAGCAAAACAGTGACATCAAAAAATATTAAAAAAAAAAAAAACAAAGGAGCAGTACGTTTTTTTTTTTTTTTGGGGGGGGGGGGGTATTTTTATGAAAATGTGAAAAGTAGTTAAGGTAAACTGAGCTGAAGGCAGTCCCAACGTCCAATGCTGATACAATAATAATTTTTAAAAATATGAATAGGATCTCACACTCTTTACCTTGCTTACTGCACAAGAGTCAAATCCTAAAAGTAATAAACCAAAGATTTTTGCAGAGAAAAAGGGGGTGTTTTGCTCTTTAGCAAAAGTCAGCGTACTGCAGCTTTATAACAACAATATACACTACTTCTAGAATAGCGAATACTGCAGCTACATAATAAATTACAAATACAGATAATAAAAAAAAGAACAAGAAAATAACCAAGCTCAATCAAAAAATTAAGTTGGCAGCAATAACAATTTTGAACCAAATTAGTAGCAATAGGGAGACACCTTAGTTGTACAATGTACAGACAACAGTAGGTAATTCACACTCACATAAATACTACTGAAGTATTGAAAAATTGAAAGAGAGACAAAGAACAAGGAATGATAATCCAGTATCTTACAAATTACAATAAATGCTGGAAGAACTTCAAAATCTACGTATGAGAAAAATTCAACTCTTTATTAGAACCTGACATTTCCTTTCTCCACAGATTTTATCAAAAACATCCTACCCCAAGCAAAGAAAATTGATACTGTACAAAAAAATTGCTTATATTAACTTTTTAGAAAACCAATTTCTGTGGGCAATCCGTAATCACATTCCTGGAACTTTAGCTAACCTCATCCTGAACACCCAGATTATGAAATAATCTACATGGACACAATGCGAGCAAATCAAGCAACATGGCCTCTTTGACACAGCCTGCCAAACTGGCTGGCTAATTTTTTTACCTTGATTCGAACTGTTCCAAGTTACTGTCACCTGTGAAACATGCCGAAATGATTTACACTCTCAGCAGAAAGAAATAATATGCAATACGGCAAAATAACCAAGTGTTTTCACCGCAACATAACTTAGAACACACAGGCAATTGCAAACTGATGAAGAGAAATAAACTTTGCCAGTGTATAATGAGCTCGCTAAGGGGATATCCTCAATCGGTATAAGAAAAGACAAATTAGAGAACTTCAGAGGAAACATTATTTCTGGGACCTTTTAATTTAGATAAGATAAATTGAATACTTTAATAGTTATGCCCCTCAAAGGAAAAATTTCAGCAAGTCACATACAATCCCACCTAATTGCCAGGAAAGAGCAAGAGCATGCCACATACTTATAAACAACCATAGCAACGGATTATTCAGTTGGTTTCAGCACCATCAGATACATAAGGGCTTAAATTTTTCATTTTTAACTCCTATACTAGAAATAAGCTGCTCACCTGCGAACAGGGCTGGACATGACAAGGGGTGTGGCAACTCCAATCGCCTTGACCCTCTGCTGCATGGTAGGACTAGGTGAAAGTGGATCAGGGGTATGACTCCTTGATGAGGGTCGCTGATGCTGTTGTGTCAAAGGATGGGGTGTAGGATGAGGACTGTTACGTATTCCATAACCGCCTCTCAACTGCAGGGGATGTCTTGGAGAATCTCCACTTTGACCAGATGCATCCACAGATGGAAGATAGAAATTGTTTTTTGAGCCATGTCGTTGAAGTGGTGGGGTGGGCTCACAGTCCTGTGACTGTGACGCTGTGGGCTCCATGTCGGTGTCGGAGCCATCACGACCCGGGGACAACTGAAGACAGTAAGAGAAGGGCGTTAGAAATGACACTTAATTCCAACTTCAAAAGCAGCACAGACATATATGAACTTTAATTTAGAAGTACAAGCTAGCAGAGTCATAAAGGATGATAAGATACTGCAAATCATTTGTTTGATAGAATCAAACAAAGCTAACTGGGGTCTCAACAGCATTTCACCCAAAAAAAAGGGGGGGAGGAGGGCTACCAGCATACTTGACCCCCTTTTGATCTGGCCAAAAGCTATCTAGACTACATGGCAAGTTACCAACAGCATACACCTTTTCATTTCTCTCTCTGAACCATAAATTTAAACTTGAATGGAAGAGCATTGCCATAGTGTTACAAAGGAACAGGATTGTTTCAAATTAAATAGGATTCTGGTCCAAAATTATGTCCAAGCAGCACATGACTATTAAACAAGCTCTGAGGATACTTGGAACTACTAACTGCATGCACATTAACAACTTTGATAGGCAAAGCAGGTAAGTATATAATAAACCCAACCGATTCTCAAATAGTTTAGCACTTCAAACATTTACATAAAACATATTAACCCAAAATGTTTATCCTAAATTTTAAGCCATGACAAATCTAAACAGCATGTCAAATGGGCATCTTACAGAATCAATTGTTGAATGTCCCAGCACCTTGGTTTGCTAGTGTAAAGTAAACAAGATTTTAAAAAATAAAAATAGGAGTTTTTGGCATGAGAATTCCCTTATCTATAATTATAAAATTATTAATTTTAATAACTAGAACCAGTGGTGAGCCCCATTATTATTATTATTACTGCTTATGTATAATATGGAGAAAAACATGAAACCTTCAAACAAATAAGAGATTGAGAATGATAGCAAAGGGAAACATTTTGAAGAAATACCTTATTGTAGGCATTGGAGCTGGGATTCCTGACACCATTGCTGTTGTCCATGTATGTTTTGACTTGATTTTCACCATTTTCCACTGTGGTAACAGTTGGTTGTAGGTGCTTTTTCCGCTTGCCAGTGTACTTGCTGGGATGCATGAGACTGTATAGGCAAAGAAAACAGCAAAAGATCATTTAATAAGTTCCGTGCCACTTAGCATGATTAAAACACACAATTAAAACTATTGGGCATTACCTAGGGTACTGTGGTCCACACAATGAGTAGAAACAATTACCAAGACACCCTCGAGAGAACGGGTTGTAGCCACCTTTGAATTTCCCAGTCACTTGTTCATTGGTCGTGCGGCCCCGAGCAACAAGCACCATGTGAAAGCCAGTAAGCCCATAGATGGGAATGAAGAGCAGCACAATGACTCCCATGATAATCATAGAAACAATGACTGAAATTTCATGAAGCTTATTCTTGTTGAATAAGACAAATCCTAAACTGAGGGAAAAAATGCTTGCCATGTGAGCACTTAGAGTAACCAAAAAGAAAAAAAAGTAGCGGTAATTTCGGCGGCCAATGCAATTGTTCACCCAAGGGCAGTGGTGATCAAATGTCTGAATAAAACAAAAAAGAGAAAAAGAAACTCAGTTACAATTTTCAAGTTATAGTTAAACTTAAATTTCTTGCCAAATAGAACTTACGTGGATACAATGGTTGCACACGCTGCAATGAGAACATCTAGGAGGACGATAAAATTTGCATGTAACACACCATTTCATTCGCACAGTGATTCCATTTATCTCTATATTTTTGTACAGTGGCGAGCGCAGGTCATCGTCTTTGTCTTCGTCAGGTGGGGCTGGATAAAAATCATTGCTCATAAAAATCCACAACAAATAAAATAAGAAACAAAAATATTTTGATTTAAACTTGAATGCAATACCTTTTGGAATAGCCCCTGGGTCCATAAATGTGGCAAGTGTGAAATTTGCTAACACAAAAAATGTCATGGCAATTTGAAGAGGCGGTATCCATGGTATCTCGCGGAAATAATACTGGCATCTGCAACAGATCCAAGATAAACAGAGATGAGAATGATCAAATTTCCTCGCGGTGGGAAGAAAACATTGACGGAAAAGAAACACATGAGGAGACTACCAATAGCAGAAAACGTCGTTGCGCTAGGGTAAACAACACAACAATGCAGGAGACTTGAAAAGAGATGCCCAGATAAGAGGGCGTGAGACTCACAGAGGTTAGTCTTTCTGAGGAACTGAACAACGAGACAATAGATTCAGAACATTGAAAGTTACCATTCAAGTACACAGACGATAGCACGAAAATCACTGAAGAATAGGCGAAAGTAAGTAAAATACAGAGAGACTAACCATCTGCACTTGACAGAAATAGTAGTGTGCTTTCACCAAGTGACATAGTCAGCTTGGCAAGTATTCACGTCAGCAAGATGTAGAAACGTTATTCTACAGATGAAACTAGTGATCAAAGCCAGGCACGATGCGGTGTCAAGTCAAATTGAATCAATACTTAAAAGTCGAGGAAAATACGTGTCTGACATCTGACGACAGGGGGAGGTGACGGAAATACGTCCAAGATACTTACGGAAAATAAAAGAATAGAGCTGTAACGACGAGGAGGAGGGTCCAGGCGAATGTGGCAGGTATGTATCTGGTCTTGAGATTGCATTTGGGCATTCTGCAATATTTCTAGTGGTGTGAAATTATCATCAAGTGTTCTGCTAGCTACAAATCAACATGGCCGCTCCGTAGGGTACAAGACAGACACTCGCTCAAAGAGGATATGCAACGTTCAGAACATGTAGGCACCGTAATAAATACATGGCCAAATCTCTCGTAATAAGTACATTTATCATGTGACACTGAGTAACCCCGCCTTGAACGTGAAAATCACTTGGGTCATTTGATTCAGCGAGAGCTAATCCCTGCGATTTGCACGAGAAATGCACACACATCACACTCGAACTCGTACTCGCGCAGCTTAGAGGTCTCGCGCGACCATACGACCTCTCGAAGTCTTCGATTTACTCCACCTCTGAGACATGCAAAGGCGTAATTTCAACGCAAAATTGCGTAAAAATTAATTTGTCTAAAAACTGGCTAGAACCTTTCTCTTCTTTGATTTTTAATAGCGGTGTCAGTCTGACCATTCTGACCTTTGTGGGGGTCCGTTCACGAAGGTGCCGAATCGCAATCTGAATCTTGGGTCCGGATTAGCAGACAGGCGGAAACGGAACCACGGAAGCCGCAACAATCCCCTCCATTTTCCAAGGCGTCACAGCTAATCCGACCGACCCTGCCAAAAAAAAATTTAACGGAAAAACAAAGATTTGCGGTTGCGGTGGACGGAGGCGGAGGCGTCGAGCAAGCGGTAGATTGTAGTGCCACGAACCTGTGACGGGTTGCCAGCGTGTCAGACGGGTTTGAGGGCTCTTTGGTCGCTGAGCTGAAAGGTCATTGCTGGCTTTTGTGCCCTGAGGACATCTGGTTCAGTCAAAATAACGAAAATGGCTGGATTAACCGGGGTGAACGCTTGCCTTGTGCTGCTATGTGCCGCGGGCGTCGGTGTGTCATATTACGCATTCTTCGTCGAAAGCAACGTCGAGCGCAATGATAAATACGAGGCGTTGTGCGACGTTAATGAACACATCAGCTGCACCAAAGTTTTTGCCTCGAAGTGAGTACTTTCAAGTCTTCTTCATAGGTGACTAGGTTAAGTGACGGGTACTCCTGTCACCCCGTGGAATGGGTGCCGGCCGGTGGCCTCCCCGGTTCCGTTTGGTCCTGTCAGACTTGCTATGCACTGTCCTTCCCTTTTTGGTAACTATTTCCAGACAGGAAATATCCCTTTCGTTTGTATGTGGAAGGTCCCAAGTGATTTTCACCAGTGCCTATTGATCCGGGGTTGTCAATGTCAACCTCTTTGGTGATCCTTTTCAAATGTTAAGACTTATGGAAATTCTATTTTACTTATGGCTGCATATTATTCTATTTGCAGGCATGCCAAAGGGTTCGGAGTAGTCGCCAAGTACTTTGGAGAGAGCCACTTCCTTAACCAGCCCAACAGCGTCTACGGAATCTTCTTCTACGCTTTCCTTGCTATTCTGAGTAAGTAAACAGCTGTAAGCTGGAATTCTAGTGTATTTTTTATTGAACTGGTAACTGATTTTTTTTTTTTAATTTACTTTTCAGGTTTGATCAACAACTCTGTCGTCTCGAACATTCAGCTCAGCTTGTCCTTCATTTCCAACTGTTTGTCTATGTACCTTGGTTACCTTCTTATGTATGTCATCAAGTCACTGTGCCTAGTCTGTGTCGCCACTTATGCCATTAACTTCCTCATCTTTATCACCACAATCTGGAAACTGAAGAAACTGGCTAAGAAGTCATCGAACAAGAGGGGTCAAAAGTCAGAGAACACTAAACAAAAGAAGGCTGCCAAGAAAAATAAGTAAATTAGGTCTGACTCTAGCATTCTCAAATTACCTGAAACTTGTTCTGGCAGTGCCAGAATGCAGATATATTTATTTGCCTCTTCTGAAAAAAAAAATGCCTTCTAATTTTATTGCTCAAAAGTCACCTGCCATTAGTATGAGCAAGACAGTGCTGTTGATCAGTGCCGTACAGTTGACAATGAATGACTTCAGAAAATTTTTGTCTCATCAGTAGTATTGACCTCAAGATGGAAAGGTTTTGTTTCCTGTCTCAATGAAAACCGTAGTTGATAATGGGTTTGTCCATTTCTTTCAAACTATTATTACGGGTATGAAGTCTCTTCCAAAGCTTGCTGCCTTATAGGTGTTTTCGATGCATGTCTTTTTAATTTATGCTATGCCGCAAGGTCCAAATTGTTTTAAGAAATGTAACTTGAAGGATTGGCAAGTTAGGGACCATGGTTACTAACCAAGTGTTGGATTTATGATTTTTAAATCAATTTCAAATGACCTTTAATTAAGCTAATTTTCTGTTCAATTTGTTTTATTTTGTTTTAATATTTTTGTTGAGTGGAGAGAATGGTTCTGAGTCTTACTGTAGACTTGTGGGTCTTAAGTAGAAATCCTAGCATTTGGGAGCTCTCTGATTTGCCTTGGTTAATCATGAGCAGCAATTAAATGTACTACTTTTCCATTGAGATTTTTTAGACTGATGGTTGTGAATGTGGTAGTTCAGTATTTAAGAATAATTTTTTCTGTATCTTGTACTTTGACATTCCAAATGTATTTAATTTACCATTTGTATGGTATATATTTATGTTGACTTAAGGAGAACCTACAGAACAGAGGTCATTGTGTCCAATCATTCTTGATAGATCCTCTCGGCAAAGATTTTGCTTTGCTGAAGATTTGATTTTTTATTATTTGTTTAAATTTTAAATGTGTGTGAACTAGTACTTACTGTAATTAACGGCTCTTCTGAGCATAGTCAGAACCATGACAAACTTTTGCCTCTACTGTTTTTGTAATTTTTCTTTTCATGATGTGTACCCTATAACCATCTTACCAGTAGAAAGTAGATTGGCTAAATGAGATGTAGTGCGAAGGCTTAGCTTACTATTTAAAGTTCGATCTGAATTGCATCTCTACCTTTTCACTGTAAGCTCAACTGGCGTAAGGAGTTTTTCCTCCAACATTTTATAAATGTGTGCTGTGTGATTGTAACATTCCACTGGTCAACGATGTATTGTGAGGTTGATATATTTTTTATCAGCTTCCTATTACAATGAATATTGTGTTGCTGTTTTACTATTTGAAAAATTTAATTGAATAGGTCATATCACATAAACACTGTGAGCTACACAATGAATTCCATTAAAAAGGTTGAAAATTAAGAAAGGTTGAAACCAATATCATTGCGTTTGCTTTTTCCCCACTTGCCACCTTGTCTCAGAGCTCGCCGATGCTGCCCGAATTGCAACCCGGCATCATCGCGGAAGTCATTTCGATCATCACCCAAAAGGGACAGTTTGATCGCCAAACTACAGGGGGTGCCCTCTGAGAGGCTAGAAAGGGTGACGCGTGAACATCCTGTGAAAAGAGAAGCCAATTTAGGGAGCGGCTCGGGCCAGCAGGAGTATCGGTATCGCTGCAACGGCTTGTCTGCCCCCGTCGGCACGGCAAAGGTAGGGACCCCCTCTGTGAGGGTCCCCAGGCAAAGGCACCCTCGCAACTGGGGCAGCCAGCGGGACTCGCGTTGACGTGGGGGACGTAGGGCGGCAGGGCGGTCCTGAGGCCGAGGCTGGCCGAGGGCAGTGACCTGGTCCCGGTGCGCCGGGCTACGCCGGGCATTGCGTTTGCATGTGGCCGCCAATTGCTGGGCCCGCTACTTCATCGGTGATCGCCTCAGTGCCACCCGAGGCAGAGGCAGTGGTCAGTACCCGCCCGAGGACCGCAGTGCTCGACATGTTCTCCACGATGCTGGCCCGCCTGGTGCCCCTGCTGCTGCTCCTGGGAGGGCCTTCCCTCGTGCCCTCGCCTGCCTGCGTGGCCGCCGCCCCCATGGCCGCCCCCTTGGCCGCCCCCTGGGACGGCATCGTGGGCTTCCTGCAGACCGTCGCGCACCTCCAGGAACGACGGCCCGACCCTCAGTGAGTAACAGCCCACGGATTCCGAGTCTTTTTCGTTTTCGTCGCAGGACGGGCAGAACGGCGCGGAATGGACGCCAAGCCAATGGAAGGGGCGGGCCTGGGACTTCCCCTCGAGGGGGCACCCTCTTTCGGCCCCCGTTTTCAAAAGAGCGCTTTTCCAGGTCCGTGGAGGAGGAGGACGAGGAAGAGAAGCCATTGAGAAAAATAGTGTATGCGGTGGAGGAGCAGGTGTCCGACAATCAAATCAAGGCGAACGGGAGCGTCATCGTGTACGACAGCCAGGGTGGCCAAGAAGTGCATGTTCCAGGTACGAGTCGCATCCCACCTCCCGCCGCGGAGCTCTGGAACCATTATTAACTTGGCTCGTTGTCTCATCATTCTTGCAGCTACCTCAGAGTCCTCCGGAAACTCAGCCCTGGACAGGAAGAAGCGATCCGCCGATGGCGAGTCAAAGGACGTCGCCGATGCCAGCGAAACTGGGCGTCAAAACGGCAACGTGGTAACGCGCCCTTTCCTGATAGGGCGCAAACTTTGGTACGAAAGCAAACACTTGTCTCCGTTTTCCGTTTCTAGATTTTATTTTTGTTTTACCGAGTAACGTCTTCTTGCCCTGCAGGTACGTCCCTCTATGGTTCAGCCTTTATCTCATCCTGTACATAACGGCATTGACGGTCAAGTCTGTGGCAAGGCACAGGATTAAATATCCCACACTTGTGTCTGAGGATGACCCCTTAAGAAGGCGAAATGGCTACGCAAAAACAGCAAGTCTCACCAGGAGGGTGTCTAATGCCATTTCAAACGGAGAACAGAGATACCAACGCCAATGGAGTATGTGAAACATGAAACGTGATGCTTTTCTCATTAGGGAAGCTTCCAATTAAAGAAACCCTGCCACAATTTAATATGCCTCTTTCTTAAATCCAAAAGCCCTCAATCTTTAGGCAATGGGGAGAGAAATACACAGTTGACACATTGTAGCTACCTATGTTTATTCCTGCTTTTATGTACATGTATTTGAATACCTTTAAAATAATTATTTTAACGCCTACTTTCAGAACATACCAACAACAACATTCAAACATTGTGCCACAATTTACAAATTTGTATCTAAGGTACTGTGATCAGTCTTGTCATGAAGAAAATAAGTTGTCACATTTGCTTCCTAAATCACAACTGTGTTGCCATTACCCTTATAATTACACCAACTGAATGCAATCAGTCCACCCATAAACAAATGTGGTGGCCAAACAACATGAACATGACAAAACAAGTAGGGGAAAAAATACAATTTAACTACGCTTGAGCTTCAATGCTTTCTTTGCGCAATAACCAGTATTGTGCAAAACACTACTAAAAGAGGGAGTGTCAGCGAAAAACACTCTGATCACAAACTATAATTCGAACTTAGCTAAGAGAACGCCTTTAGGGCAACAGCTACCTACGACGGATGGCTATGACCAATGCTTAAAGAGCAACATTTTTTCTGGCTCCAATGATGTGAAAATCAAGGTCTACTAACATGAATTCATTAACAAAATTAGAAGTTTCTATTTGGTAACACAGCAATAAATTTAAAAAAATCTGACAATTGCCTTCAAAAATACTATGGTAAAGAAAGGCACTTTTTGTGGAACAATTTTCACCAAAATGCAAGAGAGAAAGAAATAAAACAAATGGAAGGTGAAAACTAGGCATACAGGAGACTGGAGCCTACAATAAATGCTCACAACACAAAAATAATCTAAATGCCACTACATTACATCACAGCTTCCCCTTTTCCTTTTTCCTCTTTTCAAAAATAAAATAGAAGTACACTACAACGACCTGAGATTTTCTCATGCGCTCGGTTTACAATTATTTTTTTTCTATTGTTTGGAGACATGTGATGTTCTAACTTCAACTTCCTTTGTTTTACATTGAATTTCTCTCTGTCTGTTATGGTGCCAGACTGATCTTCTCTAATCAATGCTGAGGTGTCTTTAAATTTCAAGTTCCATCAGTTAACAGAAGCATGACAGTTGAAATAATTTACGTACACAGGGGTAAAACTAAATGGGATTTCCATTAAATTTCAATCCACTATTTTCTCGATTACTACCCCCTTCCAAATCCTTTGTTTGGCCATGCCATGAAGCATTTGGGGACCATATAATGGCATTACTGATGTAAAACATATCTATAGTATACTAAATGTAGCACTCTATTCTTTCACTTTTCTAAGGATGCTTTTAAAATCCAAAACATTGAGTTGGTACAGAGCCATGCTTGATATGTTTTGGACAAAATTCCTTCCATTTGTTTCCCTAAGATTATCGCACAATACTACTCTGGTGGACACATAGGGTGTATTACTTATATGAAGAATAAATTCGCCAGATGCAAAACAAAGCAGCCACAACAGAAACACTAGAGTGCAGAATTTTGCGCCTGCTGTCATCTCGGCGCACAAGTACAACAGGTGAAGTAGAAGACACAGATTGCAGGATAGGCATTTTTGGCAAGTTCTGATGGTTTCGTTCTACTTGATACTTGCAGCAAGGATCGAATTGCCATGATACTGTGTATAAGCCAGAACACAAAAGGGACACGACGCCTAAAGGTGTGCAGACTAAAGGCCGCTCCCAAATGAGACCTAGAAAAAAATTTAACAGTCAAGTTACTGTATCCAACATAAAGAAGAGGCAGTAAATAGGATTATAAGCCAAAATTGTACATACCAGTACAAACAGCACTTAAGCCAGAAATGATGGCAGTTTTATGCAGGCAGTTTCCAAAAGCAATCCATCGGGCTGTTTCATCTCCTAGTCTGGAGGGCTCGATAACAATGATTTTGTATCCTCGGTCCAGAGCAAGCTCCAACTCATTTTCAAACTTCCACTGGGCATTCTCACTATCATATACTTCATGTATGATGGCCACTTCCCCAGTAGGAGGAAGCCGAGAACTGAAAGAAAAACACAGCAGATAAGTAATGATCATTACATATTCAATCAAGAGTTCAATATCCACAGTTACAGGTCAAATGAAAAGATGGATATGGATCTGATATAATACTTAAGGAGCACAACCTCAAGCCACTGTTCATGAAATTTGGACAAACGCAAGAGGACAGAATCAGATTTTCAAAATTGAGGATTGAAGGATAGTTAGAACTCTCTTTAAAATGTACAGATAGATGAAATAACATCAGACATACAGAGATAAGAAAACTTAATATGTTGACCAGAGAGAAATAGCTGTGTCACAAGGGCAGTAAATGTCTAACAAAAGTAACCAACCACTGTATTCAAAGTCACCATGACAAGAGGTTGAACACACGATTCAACCATGTAAGCCTGAAGCAAAGACATAGAAAATAACTTATTTAAAAAAGAGATAAATCCAATTTTTCTTAAAATCAGCACAATTTGGTTTAGACTATCTAGGAAAATTCAAAAAATTAACTAGAACAGCTCATAACCCATGGGGTTTGCTGCACCAACAGCTATGTTTTCACATCAGATTCAAAAGTCTTACGGACTGGACATGCACCATGATTTGGTGCGAAAAAGTTACAAGATTTCGTAACTTCAGATTAATGCTTTACCACTTCGAACAGACAAAACCATCGCAAATAATCCATAACAAACCTTGAAAGACTGGATTCTCTTGCTTCCACCATCTTTGATATATCACAGTTAAGGAGGCGGGGGGCATGAGGCCTATCTTTTTAAGAGACTCGCTCCACACACCAACCCACCCCACACTCCCCAAACAGGCGTGTGACGACACCGTGCTGCGAATATCCGTCACGACTGCGAATAGGAGATCCGTCCGTGTTGTGTCTCTTCTCGTTTTGGCCATTTCGAAGGACTGTTCGACGGCATAACGGCCCAACTCCTTTGTCAAACAAGTGAAACCGTCCAACGGTCCTTCGAACTCGCCAAAACGAGAAGAGAAACAACACGGCCAGACATCCTATTCGCAGTCGTGAAGTATATTCGCAGCATCGTGACGTCACACGCCTGTTTGAGGAGTTGGGGTTTCGGTTAGGGAGTCTCTTAAGAGGCTATGGGGGGGGGGAAAGGCGGGTGTTTTAGGAGGTGGGGGGTAACCCCCCTCCCCTTTTCCCCGACTATTTTTATATTTTGCTCTGGTGCTTATCAACCAAAGATAAAATCAAACCAATCATTTTAATGTTCTTTCCTTATCGTCTCTTTTTGCTAATCAATGTTTTGTTCGTTTTGCTGGTGACAAGTAACCCTGGCTTTTGAATCTGTATCCCAAAGCCACGACGAGCCGAAGAACAACAAGTCTGCCTTGTGAACGCGCCGCCGCGCTGCACAGCAAGCAAAGCAGCCATTATTGCGAGTGCGAGTTATTTCTGTTTCCTACCGGCTGATTTTACTTGATTGAGCGTGGTTAGAGTGTTCCGAGCTTTGTAATCTGTTGATGTGCTAGTGCGGTCGAACTTAAATACCACTATGGCCGACAAAATCGAAATGAGTCTTGATGAAATCATCAAGCGAAACAAGCCGGCCCGTGGCGGCGCCCGCAGAGGCCGCGGCGCAGCCGGGGGCACCCAAAGAAGCAATTCTTCTTTTCCTCGGCGGGGAGGTGGAGGCGGCCCTCAGCGCAACACCGGCCGAGTAGCGCAGGGAGGAATCGTGAAGCGGCGAACTGCGCCTGGTGCGCCCCCCGCACGTAGTCCCCTATACGCCCGAGTGAGTATTGTTTTGGTTTGCCCTGCCCATAACCCACGCCATTGCTAGCCATTGCGGCTGCGTGTGACTCATTGCCATAACCAACGCAGCCTGTTGGCTGTTGCTGTTAATTGGGTTAGAATTCGTCGCGTGACTGCGTGGAGCTTACCGCGCCTCTTGGCCCTTTTTTAATTTCTGTACCCCTTTGTTGCCAATGTACTGCGTGAGGAGCCCTGGGCGTTAGTCTGCTTTGGCTCCCGATTAGCTTTTGTTAAGTGTTTCAGTCTCTTCCTGTTTGTCTAGCTTGCCTGTTCGTATAATGTATTCCGTTTCTTGGTTGCAGGGCGATGTCAACAGTCGATGGCAACATGATATGTATGCTGGAGCCCCAGGACGTCAGCTGTCATCAGGACGGGGTGGTATCGTCAGTGGCGGAGGCCCCACGAAACTTTTGGTTTCTAACTTGGAATATGGCGTTTCAGATTCAGATATTAAAGTAGGTATCTCAAATGTTGTATTGTAGGCCATCTGCTTGTGCACTTCGTGCTTAATGTTGTTCTACCAATTTCTAGGAACTTTTTACCGAATTTGGACCTCTGAAATCAGCGGCTGTTCACTATGACAGATCAGGCAGGTCTCTTGGAACTGCTGATGTAATTTTTGAGAGAAGACCAGATGCAGTAAAAGCCTTAAAACAATACAATGGCGTACCTTTGGATGGTAAGAATTGTTTTAGATGCCCTGTAATTTGTATAGCTTTTATGTCCTGTATCTAAATTTGGAATTTTTAACAGGCCGGCCTATGGAGATTGCCTTGGCAACCAATGAAATAACCTCAGCCGTCCCAAGGAGCAACCCCAGAGTTGGCGGCAACAGCAACTTCACACAAAACAGACCCCAGAACAGAATTGGTGGCGGCGGCAGTAACTTCAGGAGTGCTGGTGCTGGCAGGGGTCGAGGTGGTAAGACAGTTGCCAATGTCATTATCAGTTGGTAATATGTTCCATCTTGTGTATCATTACCTAAACACACTTTTGTCTTTGTTTAGGTGCCCGTGGAGGTAGAGGAGGAAGAGGTGGTGGTGCACGAGCATCAAAGACTGTTCCCACTGCAGAAGAATTAGACGCAGAGTTGGATGCCTATGTAAACAAGGTTCAAAAGTAAATTGCTGACTTCTTCAGGTCAATGTATTTGAATTAGAATTATTTTGTTTCTCTACAACTTGGTTGTAAGCTGTGTGTAAAAGAAGTACACATAGATTGAGTATTCACCCGATTAAATATTGTCTAATCTGGTAGACAGAAAACTACTTCTCTAAAAAAGTGTTTATGGTAGTAAGCACTGTCATTCCTCCATTCATCGAACATGTTTCAATTTTGATTAATTTATAGGAATGATCTGATTTCACCCAAATTCTAAGTTATCACCGACTTCATTTTAGACTTAGACTTCATTTTATTAATTTTATGGTTCGTAACTAAAAAGTTAGGTGTGTGTAAGCTAAGCCAAAATTTGGTACCTACAAGATTCTGTTTGTACAAATAAAAAATCAAATTTATAAAAATGACTCATTGTAACATAACTTAATTTCCACTTGTCCTTACACTCTGGCCATTAGCTACCAGCTCATGCGAACATATGAAAATAATTAGGAGCTGTGATAAGCTTATACAGCTGGCACTACTGCTGTGGCTTGTCTGAATTACCATTTGTGCATGCCTCGTTTGAACAGTTGACATGTGATTGCACTCCTTCCTGACTGAATGTCTGTAAATGAATTAAAGAGATGTGCAGCCCGTGGTGTCTTGGGCTAAACTCACTATTTTGAACTCGAGGGCCCTTGTCTCGCCCTTGTTTTTTTCTTGGCCGAGTACACCAACAATGCAAAATATATAAGAAAATAGAACCTAGTTGCTACGATACAGAAAATTAAAAGTAGAAGACAGAATGTTTGCTTTCTCATCCCAAAGATTTCTCTGGTCCGTTTATTTGCGATTTGCCGCAAGTTGAGGGAAGTACGAACGTCGCTATTGTGGTTTTGTTGGCAACCCTTTCCCCTGCACAATCAACAGCAGACGAACATTGGTCATAACAAAATGGAAGGTGGTATTTCGACGAGTTTCACTTTCCAAACATTCGTTAATTTCCCAGCAGTCTTGCTAGCAAGTGTCAAATATTGTCTGTGCTTGACCGTTTTAGACTCGGCTTGATCAATGGCACATTCCGTAAGTACATTTCCAGAAACTTTTGATCAATTCTTCATGATTTATGATGAGACTAAATCTACTAAGTAACTTAAACAACAAATCCAGTTTGAATCCACGTAAACAACCAATTAGTAAATTTCCCTTCCAACAATCGAAATCCGAATTTAAGATTGTTTCCTAGCAGTTCCTTAGAATGCTAAAAGTATTTGTTTTGAACTAATCCGTGGGCAACATGACTCAGTCTTAGAGGTTAGACTGTTCTTGCTATTTTCCCCCTTGATGTTTTGTAAAGAAAACCGTCATATCTTCTGGCTTAGCTAGTTCAATTACAGGTGTTCGTCAAGAAACTAATTAGTGGAAAAGTCTGACATTTTGTCTCAGTAAAAGTAGTGATTACTGTGTTCGATGTTCTCACTGTATATAATGCAAGTTTTCTGTCACTTTAGCTTAAAATTGTCTCATTCTCAATGTTATCTTGTGTTTGTTTCTATTTGTATTCTTACAAATTCATGTTTACTATTGGTTTTACTTTCTGTTGCAGAGTGTGAAAATAGCTTTTGAAGTGGGACACGATGCAGTCCCTAAAAACAAACGTTCCCCAGAAGGGTTCACTCATGATTGGGAAGTATATGTGAGGGGTATTGATGGTGCTGAAATCCATCATTATGTCGACAAAGTCGTCTTTCATTTACATGAAACCTTTCCAAAGCCAAAAAGAGGTAATGTGTTCCAAGAAATTTCTGTTGCTGTATCTTTGAAAGAGTATCTATTTTCAAATAACTAATCTTGATTTTCTAAAATATTTATAGTTTGTAAAGAACCCCCATACCAGGTGAAAGAATCTGGGTATGCAGGTTTCATCATTCCTGTTGAAGTTCATTTAAAAAATCATCAAACTATCAATGTTCAGTATGACCTTATTCTGGACACTCAAATGGCCACTAAACGATCCCTCATTGAACGGCATACAGTGGTTAATCCAGCTGATGACTTCAGAAAGAGACTGATTCGTGGAGGAGGGGTGTGTACCTTTAAAAATATTTTTTTCTTAGTTTATGTTTTGTTAGGTTCACAATATTTGAAATTTGTTTTTGCTGATATTGGAAAGGAAATTGATGTTTAATATTCTTAGACCTTGCTTGCATGTGGGTAAAATTTTTCTCAATTTTTAACAAGCATGATTTAAGTTACCGTTTTTCTAGGGCTCATTTAATTTACTGGTGCTTAAACCTGTGTGTGTTGGTGTTGACTAATTTTTTATTTCAAAATCCCGTTGCATTTCATCTGTGTAGCAGTTGAAGCAGTAAATGATTTACTCATATGGAAAACATTCTGAAATCATTATCTACCATTGCCTAATTTATTAGCGGGAAAAAGTATTCTGCAGGGTTTTTGACTATTTTGCTTCATTACGTTATCATTGTTAGTTGTCGATTGCTTTCGATGCCTTTCCAATTTAGTTATACTTTTCAATTATTATTATTGTCTAGTTTTTTCAGTACCATTTGCCATTTTAACATTTCACACCTATAAGCATGTGTGTGCCTAAGCACTTGATACTAACTACGTACTTCTTTCCCCCTTTTCCGAATCCATCCATTGTGTCTGGCCAGGAAACGGTGAGATCAGGTTCAGATGATGTCCTGCATGCCCCACATCCTCCGCGTGCCTCTAGCTCAAGCAGCTCCAACAGTTCGGCAGGGCCAGGGCCTCCTTCTACCTCGAATGGCGATATCTTCAAACCACCTAGCCAAAAGAGCAGCAAGCCCTCTCCCACACCCAAATCCAGTAGCAATAGCAGTAGTGGCAACAGCACTAGTAGCAGCAATACGGGCAGCAGCAGCAGTAGCAGTAAACCTTTATCAGCTGAGAAGGTAAGAATGAAAAGTAAAGTGTGGATGGTAAAGGGGAGACTGTGGAGATGATGGGCGCAAATTTCAGCTTTAGGAGAACCTAAGAAACAATCTGCTTGTACCAGGACCATCTTTTAATAATCAATTTTAATGCATATATGTGCATGTGCATGTTTTGTTTTCCATTTTTTTGTATTAGTAATTATTGCATGAGCTAATGGGCTGTATGTATTTTATAGTTTATGTTCATTTTTGTTTCTATGGTTCCCTGCCTAACTTTTGCTGTGTTAGCATTTTCACTTATGTGTTGTACAATCATGTTTGTCCTGATGTAGCAGTCAATCCGATTTTCTATTATCTGTCTTTCTTGTTCATAGGTGCCAAGCAGTGGTAAATCTCACCACAAAGAAAGCAAACGTGACAAAGATGAGAAAAAGGAGAAAGATAGAAGTAGAGACAGGGATAAAAGTAAAGAGCAGCGAAAGCTGTCTACATCACCTAAAAGACCACTCACTCCATCCAAGTCAAGCTCATCATCTTCATCTTCACTCAAGACAAGTTCGGAACCAACACCTCCAAAACGATCGTTATCACCCAAACGGGCCTTTTCACCAAAGCGACCATCAACACCCTCTAAACCACCCTCTAAAGAAGAGAAGAAATCAAGCCATACAGATAATGAAGACAGGGAAAGGAAACATGAAAAACACAAGAAAGACAAAAAGGACAGAGAGAAAGAGAGCCACAAAGATAAGGAAAAGGAAGATAAAAAGGAAAAACATAGAGATAAAGAAAAAGTGAAGGAAAAGGTAAAGAAAGATAAAGTAAAGGAAGGTGAAAAGGATAAAGTTGAGAAACTTGACAAAGAAAAACGCCACAAAGATCATGACTTGACTCCAAAACCTGTTAGTGGTAGCTCGACTGGAGTGAAAAGTGATAAATTAGGTGAGAAACCTGCGCCCTCAGACAAACCAAAAGAAAAGGAAACTGAAAAGAAATTGAAAGAAAGCTCTGAAAAGATCAAGGAAAAAATTGACAGTGCTGAAAGTAAGGAAAAACACAAGGATAAGCATAAACATAAGAAGAAAAACAAAGAGAAAGACAAAGATAGAGACAAGGAGAAAGAAGAAAAAGATCGATCAAAAGATAAAGATAGGGATATTTCAAGAGAAAAGGAAAGGGAACGTGAAAGGGAAGTTCTTAGGGAGAAAGAGCGTAAAGAAGAAGCTGAACGAGAAAAAGAGAAGGAAAGACTGGCTCAGAGAGAAAAGGAAGCCAAAGAAAGAGAACAGAGAGAAAAGGAAAAAAAGGATAGAGAAGAAAAAGAACGTGAATTACAAAGAGAAAAAGAAGCAAGAGAAAGAGAAGCTAAAGAAAGAGAGCAGCGCGAAAAGGAAAGAAGAGAACGTGAAGAAAAAGAGAGAGAATTACAAAGAGAAAGGGAGACGAGAGAACGAGAAGCAAGAGAAAGAGAACAACGAGAAAAGGAAAGAAGAGAACGTGAAGAACGGGAGGCTAGAGAGAGAGAAGTAAGGGAAAGGGAGCAGCGAGAAAAGGAACGAAGAGAGCGAGAGGAAAGGGAGGCTAGAGAAAGAGAAGCAAGAGAGAGGGAGCAGCGGGAAATTGAGCTGAAGGAACGGGAGCAGCGAGAAATTGAGCAAAAGGAACGAGAGCAACGAGAACAGGAACTAAGGGAGAGAGAAAAGGAGAAAGAGAGAGATAAAATGCGAAGGGAAGAAGAAAAACGACGTGAAAAGGAGCGATTAGCCAAAGAAGTTGAAGAATCGAGAAAAAGGAGATCTCCTAGTCCACCTAAGAATGTAAAGAAAAAACCTCTTTCTACTCTATTAGAAGATATTGATGGGGATTCATCATCATCATCATCGTCTGATAGCGACTCTCCTGCTGCGAAGAAGTCTGATGATGAGGATTCTTCAAGCTTATCAGACCGTAAAATAGCAAAAAAATCTAAAAAAACCAAGAAATCTGCACAAGGAACATCATCGGATATAAAACATGACTCAGATGCGTCAGTTCCTCCGTCTCCCCCAAGTATTAAAAAGAAGGCGCACAACACTTCTGAAGAGTCTCCTGCAAGTCCCTTGGTTGTGAAAACAAAAGGCAAGAAAGCAAAAGGTAAAAAAAGTAGTGATTCAGATGTGACACCCACCAAGCGAAAGCCTGGGAGACCTAGTAAAGCTGGAGCAAGCACTGAAAAAGAGAAAAAGAAAAAGGATAAGGAGGAGAAGAAAAGGAAAAGGAAGAAGGACAAATCATCTGATGAGCCTCCAGCAAAGTTAGCAAGAAGAGATCTTACTGCAAATGAAGAGCCTGATTCTACTACCACTGAACCAGATGCTGCTTTACCTGATACTGCTGAAACATGTGCACCAGAATGGTCTAAAATTCAAGTAGAAGGATTTACAGCAGAATATGTCTGTCAACTGAAAGAGCTACAGCGCAAGATTATGACTTTAGAGAATAACGATGAATTGAAGAGAGTTGTGCAAGTGATTGCTGAAACTGGACAGTATGAGATCACCAAACAAACATTTGATTTTGACTTATGTGCTCTTGATGCCAACACAGTTCGTAAGTTACAGGAATTTTTCACAGCCACTTGAAAGTTATCATGGGTATCTTCACCTTTTTTTGCTGTTATGATGTTTTTTCCTTGTTGTTCCCTGTGCTCGAGTTGCATTAGTGGAGATCACATTCCCTGTTTCTTTCCTCATTTAACTGTATTTCATTTCGTATTTGTTGTGCTCCTTTCTACTTCTATTTATACTTGTTTACACATTAATAGGAATGAGCTAAGTTTAAGTGGCTGTGTGTGGGTATATATGTGTGTGTGTGTGTGTGTGTGTGTGTGCGCATGTGTGTGTGTGTCTCTGTCTGTCTGTAGATAAGTTGTTGATACTTTACCTCTAACTTTGTATCGATCTCAGTCTAGGCCTTTAAGTACCCTCACATTTTCGTGACTAACATTCATCCAAGGATGTGAATTTCTTCATAGTGATTATTGAATGAGTGACTTAAAAATGAATTAATTTTATCCTTCTTTAGGTTTCATTGAACTCTTGTCTTAAAAAGACACAATTACCAAATTTATATAAGGCCCTTAGTTTGGCCTTTGTGTAAAATATTATGTATCATATGTATTATGTCATAGAAACCCTTTATGTTGGTCTTTTACATGTGTAACTAGCAAAAAGCTCCAACTTGACTCAAGCAAGTGTTGTTCAATGAATTTCAGAAAAAAACCTAGTTATTATTTGAACATAAAAACTCTGACTTTCCCTCTCTTTTTCCTCCCTAGTCAGAGTTGTTATGACAGAAGGGGAGTTTGCTTTGGCTTCACTACAAATCTAATGGATTCCTCCAGGCAAGTTTCCACCCGGTACAAATGATTTGCCAAAATGCGCATTTTCCCCTGTTATTTATTGTGATGGGAAGTTTCCTTAAGGTGTGTTCAGCATGCCCAATATCCTATATATTTGTTATTAGCCAACATCAGAGAAGCAATTGGTAGTTATTGCTGTGTTAATCCTGATTATTTAATGTTTTTCATAATTTAATTTTATGTGTTACTTGGCAATGTATTGTTTGCTTCCCTGGTAGTGGAAATCTTTTGCAATGTTCTCACTTTGTACATTGTGTATTTATTTATTATTATTTGATCTCATTATATGTGGGGTATTGTGAATTTTTCAGAACTTTTTTCCCTCTATATCTTATTTTCCCACCTCCCTAAATCAGGTGTTATGTGCTGTCTGAAACGTTAACTTCATCATTGTAGTATAACATAACTATCTATCGTTTTGATATTTTTATCTGTGTTGTACTTTTCTATCCTGATCATCATTATTATAAGCACCACAATTGAACTAATTATTTTAAAATTTAAAAAAAGGAAAGATTAAACATTATTTTTTTGTAAAATTCTCTGTTTTTTTTTTCATTTTTACGCATTATGAGTATTCTGACCAAGGTCTTCCATGAGTGCCAGGTCTGGCTCCCTAGCATGGATTGCATGATTAAATTTGTATTTCTTTAGTCAATGCCCTTAAGGATTAGTACTTGCCTGTCAGGACGTCGTCTGAACTGTGCGTGTAGATCTAACAGAAGACTGTAGACACCTTACCCTTCATTTCAATCCTAACTCACTCCCTATGCTAAATGTCTCCTGTCATTTTATTCTTTAAATCTGTTAAATCATGTTATTTTTCCCTGGCCCATAATACATTTCTGTCCCAACATGAAATCTGTTATGTATCTTGTTCTGTTTGTGATCTTTTGTGCGTACTTAAGATCGTTCTACTGGCAACCTTACCGTTGCCTAAAATATACCTTGTGACATTTCATGCACCCATATTGAGTAATCAGAGAAAAGTTATGTTCAACATTCCACATTACTGTTGCTTAAAGTGTCCTTCTCAATATGGACACATTTTTTCTTCCATTCTAGTCAGGTGTCATTGGCCCATAACGCAAGGAGAAATCTGTCAGAATTTTAAGCGACATTTCCTTAAATGAATTTATTTCTGGAAGAAGATTGAAACTGGGTCTATGTTCACCAGCACTTCAGTCATATGTGATGGTTTACATTTCTGATGTTAGAAGTCATTTTGAGTGAATCAATTCTATCTACTCTTTGGGAGGTGAAGATGAAGCTGCTTATTTAATGTCAGCACTAATTTCATGTTTTCTTTTTTTATTTTTCTTGTTGACACGTGTTGTGTTTGTGCAGCTGAGTACCCTACCACTTGTACTGCTTTATTATTCCTTCACTGGTTACATATATCTTGATTATAAAATGTTTGTGGTGTTGCCTCAATTATTTGAACTATAAAGTTCAGAGTTCAATTAGGAAATGTGGGCTTTCTTTCCATTTTTGGTACCTGAGAATAGATGCAAGTGTAACCATTGTGTAAATATTCCAAATATTTATGGGATGAATGCATTACTCTTTTAGACTGACCTGTGTAATGTTGTTCAAGGCAGTTATGCATTTGGTGTTTGTAAGAAGGGATTGTGTTAAATTTGTGACACCTAAAATAACTGAGCAATAACTTATATAAGGCATTGGAAATACAGACAAACCATAAGTGGGAAAAATGTCTCTTTATTACTGATCCATTCCTTCACATATTTTCATGCGAAATTGTAAGATGAGAAGCTTACAAAAAACAAACTTAAATACGAACGGCAGATACCAAACAAATTGATTAATTGATTCTTTGCTTAATCTATAATGCAAAATAATTGCAATCCGCTAATTACAACACAGTTATAAGAAATTACTTTTCTTGATAAATTGCTTATTAAAAAAACAAATTCAGTTCAAAAAAATAAAAAAAATGGCATCAACAATACAGATTTTTGATGCAGAAACTTAAAATTTTGAGGGTCTTGCAAACGTGATGTGCATGTGTGACCAGTCATCATACTCAGCGTAATGCAATTCCTGCAACAAGTGGTTAAACAGATGGTAAGACAAAAATTACATTTCTAACAACAAAACTGATTTCCAGACAAGACACTGTTTCAAGGCACTGGCCTAGGAAGCCTGTGGAATAGAAGAAGCATATGAAATATCGGGAGGAAATATCTGGAGTAGTTTGAGTTTGGGTAGCACAAAACTGACAAAAACTTACACACAAAGCATTTATGGCTTCTTCTGTTGAGTTGAGAGAAATATACAACGTCTTTGTTTCAGAAGTCCTCCCTCTTCAAAAGGCACATACAAAACAAAGCAAAAACAAACCATATTAGAAGCAGCTGCTTGAGAGAAAAGTGGAAACGTGAACACAATGCAGTCTGAAACTTACGGTACGGAGTTTATCGCAACATGATGTCCTTTACTTTTGAATATATCTTTTATCTTATCATCAGAGGTAGATTTCCTGAGGGGGGAAAAAAGATCATTAAGTTGACACAACTTAAAAGTTACTTCATGAAAATACCTTAATCACTCACGTAACATTTGTTCTTAATCTGTTGCAAGGGGGGGATAATTTATCAGCATCCCAATCCATCCGGCCAGCCTTAAAGCGGTTCAGCCTTGATTTGGAGAAGTCCTTAACAAGACCTGCTTCATAGTCTTCACGATTTGTAAAAATAGTGGAAAATTTGGACAGGTTTACATGCAGCTTTAAACCCTTCAAAGGGGCAAAATTAAGATAGCGGACAGCTGAAACAGAAAGACACAAGCTCATAAGCTCTTTGAAAAACTTCAAAAATACTTAACACAATCAAAACTTAAAGTACCCAGATCAGCTTGTGCAGGGTCACCCATTTCAATCACAGCGGATACAGGTGACATTTTTTTAATCTTTAGGACATTACCATAAAGACCTAAAACCAAACAAGAGTATTTTATCAATGTCTTTAAAGATAAAAAAACAGCAATTCCAAAATTTGACGAACCTACCAAACAATGTAAACAAATGATCCAAAGTTACATCCTGAAAATGTAAAAACTTGTCTTGAAAACCGAAACAAAATAACAACATATTTAAAAACTGGTATAAAGTACCTTTGCAATTTTGGTTACATAAACAAGTTTTGAGGCAGACTTCAGAACACTTGGCTTCTCAATCGTTTCACTCGTGGAAGGCTCAATAGAGTCCTGTTGGAAATAAATGTCAAGTATACTTTGGCGAACAGATGGAAACTTAAAGTCAAAAGGCACACAGATGCTTACCACTTTCAGTTTGTTTAAGTGGGTTTCCCTGTCATTAGCTTTGAAGGACTGCAGCTCAGATGGCAGATCATGAGAGTAAGAATAATCCATTCCTAGATGACTTGCAGTTTCATAGCCATAAAATTGATGAGTATTTTTTTGAAGGGCTGAGGCTTGATGTTGGAAGGGCTGCTCGTTGGTAGAGAGATTTGAATTCTGACATTGCACAGAATTCATTGGTGGACGACGCTCACTACATCTGCCCATCTGAATGTCGTTCTTTATCATAGCAACATCAGCAAATAAAGTTGCCATTTGATGTCCAATCTGTCTGGACATTTCTTGCTTAAGACAATTTATCTGATAGGCAACGTCCTGTTCAATTCTCTTTTGAAGTTGTAACATTTGAAGTCGTAGTTGTTCTTGAATGATACTCAACTCAAAGTGATGAGAAAACCTATTAAAACAAAAAAAGTTTAGGTAACCAAGGACTCAAATAAAATAAAATTAAGAGGAAAGAAGGTATTTAACTTACTCAGATGTATCCCTTTTTGTTTCTTTCTTCCTGACATGCTGTCCATGAGATGAGGGGGTTTCAGATATGGTGAAAGCTTTAGCTGAAGCATTTAGGACACTATTAAGTGACCCATTGACAATTTTCGGCGGGTTGGAAACTACTTTAGTTATACCCTTTTCAAAGGCATGAGAAATCACATCAGACACATCTTCAAGAGATGATCCAGAAACTACTTCAGTTGGAACAGCTGGTGGTACAGAAACTGTTTTGGGTGAATCAGAACGAATATTATTGGAAATGCTGCCCATTCTCCTTTCTTTAGGTGTTATGCAAACTGGATCAGCCACACCTTTTCTTAGTAGAACAGAAACTTGTTCATAAGAATCTGATTTAGCATCTTGTAGTTCTGGAGGCGGACATGGCACTATAAGCTCCTGACCACTTGCCATGGTCTGCAGGGCTGCTTCCATGGGCGAGTAAACAAATGTATCAACCACAGGCTCTCCAGGTGAAGCAAAAATTGGCTTGGAAGAATCTGAGCAAAATTCAGGCTGTTTTTTAGGTGGATGTAGCAGTGACAGCTCCTGATCACCTGGTGCAGTTGGAAGAGTTGTTTTCATTGGGAAGTCAGTTGCTGCAGCCACTCCTTGTACAGTAGAAATTTCCTTGTCAATTGATATGGGTGTCAAAGTTGCTTCAACAGGCGCAGCTGTTGCCACTGCCGAGCTGGAGACCCCCAGGAAACCCAACACATCATCCGGAGGAGCGTTGGTATCAGGCAATTCAGGTTGCATAGAGTTACCCTCATCGGCAGCCTGTGGTGACTTCTCTGAGTCCAACGCAAGAACAGTTGCCACTGGCACTGACGCCAACACTTCGCTGCTATCAAGCAATCCAGACTGCATAGAGTTACCCTCATCGGCAGCCTGTGGTGACTTCTCTGAGTCCAACGCAAGAACAGTTGCCACTGGCACTGACGCCAACACTTCGCTGCTATCAAGCAATCCAGACTGCATAGAGTTACCCTCATCGGCAGCCTGTGGTGACTTCTCTGAGTCCAACGCAAGAACAGTTGCCACTGGCACTGACGCCAACACTTCGCTGCTATCAAGCAATCCAGACTGCATAGAGTTACCCTCATCGGCAGCCTGTGGTGACTTCTCTGAGTCCAACGCAAGAACAGTTGCCACTGGCACTGACGCCAACACTTCGCTGCTATCAAGCAATCCAGACTGCATAGAGTTACCCTCATCGGCAGCCTGTGGTGGCTTCTCTGAGTCCAACGCAAGAACAGTTGCCACTGGCACTGACGCCAACACTTCACTGCTATCAAGCAATCCAGACTGCATAGAGTTGCACACATCTGCAGTCACTGACTCTGTGACGACAATTGTTTCATTTGAATCAATACTTGACTCGAAAATAATGTCTTTGGTTTCACTATCCAAATCAAAACCTGCGTCAGAAGTTTTCAGCTCACTAGATACCGTTGGCATCGTTTCTTTAAGCACAGTGTCAGAAATGTGTTCTGTCACCACCACTCCTGGTAAAGCAGGTGGCAGTGGCGCGACCAATTCAACCGGCGCCTGTGTTTCCACCGGTACTTCAACACTAACAACAGCTATTCCATTATCCTGGAAAAAAATACAGATACTAAATTAGTCCTGAAATATATTAAACCATACTAAAATTATTGTGAGGGCAAGAGACACACTTACTGATGTGACATAATTTACTAGAAGCTCATCCCCAAGGCACGGAATTATATTTGATTCAGGGGCTAGTTTAACATGAATGGCCTGTAATAAAAAAAGAAATAAATTACCACAATCATTCCTCCCAAACCCTTCATCCCCTGATCCAATTTGAGTGGGTTATACAGACCAGTTCGTGAATCAATGAGAGGTCAGGTGGCAAGGCAGCCACAAACTCAGGGGTTACTCGAGCCACATTTCCAAAGTCAATAAATTTAATAGTCAATGGGTCAGTCTTCAAGATTTTAGCTCGGTACCTGAAATAAGGCAGTTCAGTGAAGAAGATGCAGTGAAAAACCACTTGCTTTAACAGATACCTTGACTCACCAGCAACCATCATCAGCATCAAAAGCAGATACAACATCACCAACTGCTATGGAATTCAATCCATCAAAATTGGCACAGTCCGCTAAATATTGGGACACATACTCCATAGTTTCAACTTCTGGACTCAGTAGGACCCACAAAGATCCATCGTTTTCAATCCATTGAATATGCACCTATAAACGTACAAAAGAGAGAAAACATCAACCAAGTTCCACACACCTGCACAGAAGAGTATTGAAATTGTGGTTTACCGAGCAGACTGTGTTGGTGGGGAACTTCCTTTCCTCCTGACATGGCAAAGGGGAGGCAGGAATGGAGTCCATGATGAGGCGACTAAACCTGAGCTGAAAGAAAGAAACAGACGTCAACAACCATGGGAAAATGTGTGACCGGGTCGGCTGCACGGAAAGCGACCACACGAAGATCGAAACCTCTCGATGGGAGAAAGCCAAACACAAAACATGCAAGTCTCAACAGAGGCACAAGCTGCACGGTCGAAATAGGGCGAACTGTTGCGTAAGCTCAGTTTGCAAAGGAAAACAAATAGAGATGGCTCTTTCCATCGCGTGGATCCGACCAGCACCGACATACAAGCATCGGGGCGACAAAGGACTCAAAACACATCGAAAAATTCGTAAACAGCGCCTACAAATAGGAACCGACATGCGCCCGAATACTTACCTTGCTCAAGACAAACAGCAGGCGAGGTCCCTGGCACCGAACAACATGCAACACAACACGCTACGCAAAGTCAAAATCGTCAAGACGCCGTTCAACCGGTGGCCACTGGTCGGAGAAGACTGTGTGTGTGTGGAAGTGTGTGTGTCTCTTGGAGGAGAGGGAGGAGTGGAATGTGGGTGAGGGAGGGGAGGGGGATGGTTTCTCGGTCTTGTAGTGCCAACAGAACGGCGTGAAAATTCAAATGCGATTTCTGGCAGCATGGATCCGTTGGAATCGCAATTCGCTTCGCATAATGATAAAATGAGATTTATTGAAGTGTTGAAGATGTTTTGGCCCATCAAATGAGTTGTCAAGGTGGTATGAAGATTAGTCGTTCAGGTATGTAGGTTGGTAGGAATAGGCTGTGTTCGGGAGGGAATGCCACGGTTCAAATTAAGAACATTAAGAAGCGTTGTAGACATCGTGACTTTGTTTTATTTCATGCCTTCGTTAGATTAATGCGTTTTTCGTACAGATAAGACAAATTGAAATGATCGGCCTGCCTTTTATACAGGAAGTGGCAGAGAAAAAAATTTGTTGACTAACTTCTGCCTCTATCCTCCATTCTTACTGAAATCATAATAGATTTGAGAATGCTACTTTATCACAGCATACATGTAATCTTTACACAGAATCAGAATAAATTTAATGGGGGCTGTATGAAACAGCTAGAAACACATTATAACCAAATTATATTCAGACCTAGAGTAGCAATCTAGGAACATGTGGACATTGTCTGATTTTATTTGAAAGGAAATTCTATACATTAAAGTAAACAAAACAATTCAAAGACAGTCTTTGCCGTTTACATGCACTCACTCATTTTTTCCTTCTCTTTTCACCACATTGCAGAATAAAACCTAGATAGAAAGAGAACATGTTGCTTTGAGAGGAGAAAGGAGTAGCAGATCTTGACAGCAGCTAGTCCAGGAAAGGACAAGAGAATTCTATTATAACTCACAACTTGCTTTTTTCAGAGGGTTGTCTTTGGTCAGGACTCTGTACAATAAGACATTTAAAAGATGTAGGCCGAGTTCTCCACATCGTTGACAGGTGAGGTGGGATCTATCTGAACCAAATGATGGTGAAATGTTTAGCCAAACCATCAGGCGCCAGGGTCGCGATTCGCATTGATCCACGCTCCCCCACCCTCACCCTCACCCTCGTCTGCCTTGGCAAATGCGCGGTGTACCCAGAGCCTCGAAATCTATCACATCAGAACTATTGCATCGTGGAATTAAACTTTTTCTAGGAATGTATAGTTCCATATTTGAGCCTTTTCATATAATACTGAAAATCAGGTGGTGTCTTTTAGGCCTTTGACACAGTAAAGCTTGATGCCAGAAAGTTGTTCACATTGTATGGCTTGCGAACATTCTACATGTCCTCTTTTTTTACAAAGCCAAATGGAGATGGTGAATGGAAATTAATCTTAAATAAGAGAGACAAATCGAATAAATATCTAGAACGACTCCCTACCCCTAGAATTACATTGTGACGAAGAAATACAACCGGAAATAGAGAGACTTTTGCATCATTACATATTTACAATTCTATTAATCAGCACTATGACTCAAAACTTAACTCTCATGCACAAAACATACGTTTCCGCATCAGGGCCAAAGTTTTGGACTCCGTGAAACGGGACCGGTCTTCTCAACACCAAGAGAGCTACACCAATTTATTCAATTATTTGTACAGTACAATGCAAGCGTCACAGAGAAATGCAGCAGTATTCATCTGAAGCCATGCTACGACAATAAATACTAATTTCCCGATTCGATGTCATAAAACCCGTTCTGAGATCGTGTGGCTCGACTGGGGCCCGCCGCATACGGACACTGCCCCAGTGCGAGATCCTTATTCCTAGCATTAACATGACCCGTTTGTTTAATTAGTGTCACAAACTTCTCCAGCGAATAGTGTGACCTAGTAGAGCTGCCATCGGCTGGCCGACGGATGGCCGACAGCTCTCTTCATTGACTAGTAAGTTCTGGGTGGAAAGCACTGCCATGGCACTGCCCAGCAAAGTGTCCTGCCCAGCAAAGCTGCCTCGCGGGGTGCTCGCCGGCGAGGTTGGCCGGGGGGCCGACTAGAGCCGCTGACGGGGTCCTCGGCGGGGTCCTCGCAGTCCATCAAATGTGCGTCTGGTGGGCCGAGTGCGCCCGCAGCGCCCTGTACTTGCGCAGGAAGCGCGTCCGCCAGCTGAACGGGCCGGCCTTCGTCCTGATGACGGGCACCTCCACGACGGCGTCGCCCGGGGCGCGCGAGGCGGCCTGGTTGGTCGAGGCCGCGCTGTCCAGCAGCATGGTCTCGGCGGTGGCCTCGGTGGAGGCTGGAGGAGGTGGCGGTGGCGCGACCAACGGCGCCGAGGGTGGCGGCGGCGGGGGCGGCGGGGGCAGCGCCCGGTCTGAGGACGGCATCCGCCGCAGGGGCGGCACCCCGCCGTTGGCGTGCCCGTTGGCGTACCCGTTGACACCCTGTAGGGCCTGCTCCGCGGCCGCCGCCTCGGGCGGCGTCAGACCCAGCATGGCGTGGCGCCGGAAGCTGTCCGTGAACTGCGTCAACTGCGTGGAGCCGTCCCTGCGAACACAGTCCACATTAGGCTGCTGTCCACTCCACTGTCGCAGTCTGAGCGCAGGCGCAGCGCTGCGTCACGCCGATACGCACCTTTGTCGAAAGCAGGACCATTGCCGCCTCGCCTTGGGCTTCCACAGCTGGAACATGCCGTAGATGGCGGGGTTGACGACGCTGTTGGCCATCCCGAAGAAGAAGATCCAGTCCATCCACTCGGAGGTGGGGAGCGGCTGCAGCAGGCCAACAAACCAATCAAGCACGAGTCTGACGGGGAAGTACCATCCCAGCCACAAGCAAGCGCAGCAAGCGCACTCACCACTTCGGGCCCGGACGAGAGGAAGTGCGCGAGCATGGAGATGTAGTAGGGGATCCACGACACCAGGTACGCGCACACGATGACCACGGCGATCCAGCGCGACTTGACCATGGCGCGCTTCATGCTGCGCTGCCGGTTCTGGTCGTGCGCCGCGATGGTGATCTTGTCCACGCTGTGGATCTCCCTCTGGCCCTCTGCAACGGCACGAGAAAGGCGTATTAGATAGGGGTGCACACCGGCGCATGCGGCAGAAACTCTAGACGCGTTTTCCTGAGTCGCTGAACAGGACTCGAACCGAACGTGTGACCCCATCAATGGATTCCTCTTTAGGAGCGCAATCCATTGGTGGGGTCACAAGCTCGGTTCGAGTCCCATTTAGCGACTCTGGAGCTCAAAACGCGTGTAGAGTTTCTGCCGCCGGCGCCGGTCTTCTGGCCCACTGTGGGGTGTGGCGCGCGTGCCGCCTCTGCCGACTGATTCCGAGGGTCGCTCTGTCCTCCTCGCATCTATACGGGACGCCCCATGAGTGCGAGAGAGACAGCGACGAAAAGTCTGCTGGACGCCTAAGAAGGGCTAGACGTCGCCACGTCAAAGCAGAAGAGGGTCATGGCGTGCAGACAGGCTTCCAGGCCACGGCCGCCTATGGGCTGCCGGTCCAGACGGGGCAGACTCACTGACTTATGCATCCAGCCCGTTTTGATCGGCCCTCAAGACTCGGACGTCCGCACCCGTCACCCACAAACCAGGCGACCCGTTTCGGGAGAGGAAAGTTCCCGCACTACTCACTCGACAGGGTGCAGTAGATGGACAGGTACGAGCAGATGAGCCCCAGCAGCGGGAACACGAACAGCGTGATGAAGTTGATGATGTTGTACATGCGCACCGACTCGGTCGACACCACGCCGTGGGTGACGCACTGGTAGTAGGGCTCGATGAACGGGCCCTCCTTCACGCTGAACATGATGAGCTGGGGGAGGAGAAGGCGGCAAGGATTAGACAGGGATGCCCGCGCCGGGACGGAGCAGGCGCAGCACCGCGCAGCACCGCGCACCACTCACCTGCGGCACGCTGGCGAAGGCCCCCAGGATCCAGACGAAGAGCACGGACCTGGGCGAGGCGCAGCGCACCGTGTCCCACACCGTGCCGCACAGCGACGAGTTGTGTCGCCGCGAGGCCAGGGGGTGGCTCACGGCCACCCAGCGGTTCTGCGCGATCAGGACGACGACGTAGGACGAGCCGTGCAGGGCGGTCATCTCCAGGAACTTGAAGACCTTGCAGGCCACGTTGCCGAACGTCCACTGCACCACCAGCATCCACGCGGCCTCGCCGGCGATGCAGACCAGCGACACGAGCGCGTCCGCCACGGACAGGTGCAGGATGAGCTTGTAGACCGGGGCCGGGCTCTGGAACAGAGAGGGAGGCTGGTCAAGAAGGGTTGCTTTGCGGCGCGGAGCGCGGGGGGTGCCTCATCGGCCAGTTCGGGTGCAGGGTGGAGCCATGGCCCAAGGCCAAAGCCCCCGAGGCCGTGGTCGAGGCCGTCGTCGAGGCCGTCGTCGAGGCCGTCGTCGAGGCCAGAGGGTGCCCCATGGGCCACTGGGCCCCGGCCCAGGCCTCGGCCCAGGCCGTAGACGGCTTGCCGCTTGGTTTGCCGGGTCTAGTCAGTCGCCGCCCGGACCTGCCGACATGCCGACGTTGCAAGCAAAGTGTGCAGCGCCATTCTGGAGGCAGCGAGCCCGCGATGGCCAAACCCGCTGATTTCGCAAAGGGGTGGGGGCGAGCCGCGAGCCGCGTGCACGCCGCGCTGGGACGACTGGGCTGGCCAGGCTGGCCGGGCCCCCACTAGTGGTCTGCGCCGCCAGTGGGCAGCGCCTGTAGTCGGGAGGGTAGGCAACCCGCAGCGCGGCCGCCATGCCGCCATGCCGCCAGCACCGCCAGCGACGCCGGCCGATTGCGGCGCGTTTACGGTTTCGGCCCACCAGGACCAGCCTCGACGGAAGCACGGAAGCACGGGAACGCGGACACGAGGTCCAGGTCCTCGATCGGGCTATTTCTGCCGCCATCCGCCGCCACCTGTCATCAGCGGCATCGCGATGCCCTTCCGTGCCAGCACAGTGGGCGAGAAGACCGGCGCGGCCAAAACTCTAGACGCTTTTCGAGCTCCAGAGTCGCTAAACAGGACTCGAACCGAGTGTATGACCCCATCAAAGGATTCCTCGTTCGGAGAGAAATCCAACGCGTCCGGGATTCTGACCGCTTCCACCGGTCTCCTCGCTGTGGCGCCGGGACGGGTGCCTAGCTGTGGGTTCGAGAATGAGGCAGTGGAGGGTGTGGAAAGGGAAACGATAATCTGGTGGAAGGGCTCGGTGCTTGCCGCTCGCCCCGTCATTAGTGTAGCTACACCAGCGGCACGGCGGCACGGCGGCACGGCGGCACGGCGGCACGGCGTCCGCCTCGGCGCCCGCGGTCCGCATGCACACGTGGCTCCAGCGGCGGCGTGGCCGGCCTGGCGGGAAGCGGAATGGTGTCAGCACATGCTTGCCCATCGCAGCGCGCGCTTCCGCGCCGAGCGTGGCTAAGCGTGGCCGTACCGTCTGCCACCTGAACGTGACTGAGCGTGGCTGAGCGTGACTGAGCGTGGCTGAGCGTGGCGTACAGTTGCGTTCAAACGAGCGTGCCTGGACGTGGCGTGCGCGCGTCCGAGAGCCAATGGGGCAGCGTGACGTAATATTGTTGGGCCACAACCTGTCTATGCTTATCGCAGCATCGACCCCCCCCCCCTCTTCCCGCACCGCGAGGCGCCGCGGTTCGAGCCGCGCGTCCGTTAGTCGGAACCTCATCTGCCAACAGGAACGCAAAAATATGAAAAAAAAACAAAAACAAATTGCCTGTTATAAACATTCCATTAAACTAAAAATACGTCTGTCTGTCTATCTGCCTGCCTATCTTTTTCTGTCTGTCTGTCTGTCTGTCTGTCTGTCTGTCTGTCTGTCTGTCTGTTCTGTCTGTCTGTCTGTCTGTCTGTCTGTCTGTCTGTCTGTCTGTCTGTCTGTCTGTCTGTCTGTCAGTCTGTCTGTCTGTCTGCCTGTCTGTCTGTCTTTCTGTCGGTCTGTCTGTAGTTGGGTCGATCTCTACCGAAGCCAGGCTACACATTGGGCTCGCCGTTACGGTAATTGCAGTAAATGCAGAAAGCGTTATGCGGGACTAATTGCTACATTAAGACCTGCAGCACATCATTGTTTCATTACGTGCCGCGCTACGCTGTGCTTGGCTGTGCTACGCTGTACTGACGGTAATAAGGCGGGATATGCATCCGGCCACATTCAGAAAAGTGCTTCCTGTCTCTTTCGCGCTCGCGGCGTCCGGTGCGGGTGCGAGAGAGACAGAGCGACGCAGTGGTTGGAGCGAGCCCACGGGCAGCAGGGCCTCCACGAAGGCGCGCGGCGCACATTAAATTAAAACCGCGAGCCCCATTTTGCCGCCACCGGCTTCACAGCACTGTCGAACTGGATCTCACCGTTTCCCGCCATTTTCGCTCCGCCGGCACGCCATGCCAATATCTCAGTCATCGCTCAACAAACAAACAAAAAGAGGCGAATAAAGATGACATTTATTTTTCATTTTTCAGGATGCAACTGCACTGCATTTTCACGCGCTGCTCTGCGTAGCCTGACGGACTAATGGTCGGAGCCGGCAAGGCCAGGCCCAACGGGAGCGGCGGCAGGGCGAACGACACTAGTAACACCAGCAGCAGCACCACCAGCAGCAGCAGCCGGAGACCGAAAAGAGGAAATAATTTTGCTGCTTTGCATAGCGCGCCTCGCCGCCTCGCCTCGCGCGTGTCGCGTATTGGGGATTACATTGGCCGTGACTCGTCGCCTCTGCCGCGGCTCTGCCGGTGCTCCTCCAAGCTCCTCCAGGCTCGGCCGATGATGGAGTGGAAGTTTCCCAGCCAATACATTCAGCGGCCGCAGAGAAGCACTCCTCCGCGCCCGCAGGATTCCGAGTGTAGTTCCATTCGTAATCTGTCCATTTTCATTTAAAAACGAAAAAAAAAGGCCCGCGCCCGAAATAGTACGCTTGCGTGCATCCCGTTTGGACCCTTTCAGCGAGTGGAACAGCGGGTACTGTCGACTCGATGTAAACGGTGTGATACACATTCAGACACGAAGGGCGAAGGCGCGGGTGTTCGTTTTACTCTCTCTCTCTCTCTCTCTCTCTCTCTCTCTCTCCCTCTTTTTCTACCGCGACCGCGTCCCCGTGGGCAGAGAACAAATCTATATCTGGTTCGCTTCCTTTCTGACAGTGGACCCGGATAGAGGCCACCCCAATCATCGAGAGGCTGGAAGCCTGGCGGCCACTACGTAGACGACTTCGGCGCGCTGCCGACTTCCCGCCAACTTGACTTCCTTCCCGCGCATTGACGCACTGCCGGTACAGCCCAGACCCATTTAAAAAAACTAAAACACCACCAAAAAATGCCCCAAATTAAAGAAAATCTTCTACTTTTGCAGCCATTTGCCTGATTTTTTCAGGGGGATGCAGGTAGCTGCTGAGGTTCCTCCGACGCCCCGATGGCAGTTTCTCCACCGGATGGCCATTTTCCCGCCATTTTCCCGCCATTTTCCCCTTTCCGGCTTTCCCGCGTTCGGCCGGGCGTTCGGCTCTCCGGAGGCAGTCCCAATGAAGACGCGGGGAAATAACTGCTTTCGCGGATGACCGAGTCCGGAACCGAGGCAAAATATAATTTTGGGGGCGAACCGAGCGGAACGGAGCGGGTCGGCTTGGGCGAGCTTGGCGTGTGGGCGAGACGGCCAGCGTGGCAAGCGCATTCGCTCTGTCTCTCTCGCACTCACGGGGCGTCCTGTTCGGGTGCGAGAGAGACAGAGCGACGAAATCAGTGTGCAGCGTCGCCAGCGTGTTGTGGTGCCCCTGGCCCTGCGGCCGAGCTGCGGCTCTCCGGCCGGCAGATGTCTCGTCAGCGTTTTGTTTTGGGCCGGCCGAAATGCCCCATCGCCTCATCGCCTTGTGAGCGTGGGCCTTACAACGCACAGTGGGCCACTCCGGCTCATTGCTTCCTCCGCGAAAAGCGAAGAGCGCAAACACAAACGCACACGCGTTGCGTTGCCGTACTCTACGTTACTCTGCGTTTCTCTGCGTTACGCGGCCGCCAAAACGAAGCCAAAACGAAGCGGCGGGCCGCGGTGCAGAACTAACAAGTCTGCACACTCGCTGTTTTGCTTTTCTTTTTCCTCTTTCTTTCTTCTCCCTTCTCCATTCCTCTCCACCTTCATCATTCGTCTCTCTCCAGTCCGTGACGGGTGCACCCCTCCACGCTGCCACCCCTGCAATCAAGAAGCTGGGATTTGCTCGGGATTTGCTCGGGATTTGCTCGGTGCAACCGCCTGCGAATCTCCCGGGGGCGAGTCGACGGCCACTGGCGGCCAGCCTCATGGGGTTCGTTCTCAGCCTCAGACAGTCGCGGAGTTTCTTCGAGGGCCCTCTGGACGGCGGCGGGGCGGGACAGCCAACAGGCAGCACGTGGACGGCCCGCCCGAGCCAGAGAGCCGCGTTGGCGCGCGTTGGTCGTGGTGGTGGTCTTGGGCCGCCTCCAGGCGGGATTTTTCCACACTGGAAAAATGTGAAGCATTGCGAACGGCGCCCGTTTGGCGCGCGGCGTGTGGCGACGTGGAGATGCGTGGCGTGGCGGGGCGGGCCGGGGGGGGGGGCTGGCCGCTCTGCTTGTTTATTTTGCAAAGGCCCTGACTAAGGCTGGCCGCGAAGGCTCCGAGGGCCGCGAGGGTGCAGACGCAGCCCGTCGACTCACATGACCAGACCAAGGTCTAGCTCGCCCCGGCCAGCCGGGCCAGCCCCCCGCTCACGCGGCCACAGAGAGAGACAGAGAGACAGCGCACAGTGTGTGGAGGTGGACAAAACTCTAGACGCATTTTGAGCTCCAGAGTCGCTAAATGGGACTCGAACTGAACGTGTGACCCCACCAATGGATTGCTCTCCGAACGAGGAATCCATTGGCGGGGTAACACGTCCGGTTCGAGGCTTGTTAAGCGAATCTGGAGCTCAAAACGCGTCTAGAGTTTTGGCCGCCTCCGCACCGGTCTTCTGGCCCACTGTGCAGCGCGATGCCGTGCCGCCAAAGCGCCGCCATTGGATGCAAGTTGGGTCGCTAGCGCGGTCGCTAGCGACTGCGAGGGTAAGGCGGCAAGTAACATTTCGCCTTCGCAATCGTCGGCGACGCCGCGGGACGACCTCCCCGATGGCCGTACTACGCTAGGCGCTGCTAGGCTGCTAAGCTAAGCGCGCCGCGCCAGTGCCATGCGGGCCGCCCGGCGGGTAGGCGACCCGCCCGCGCGCGCGTGTCCGCGTTGCCTACCTGGCTTGCTATTGTCGCCTTGGCGCCGGGCAGTGCCGTGCCTACCGGCACAAAGTGGGCCACAAGACCAGCGGAGGCGGCCAAAACTCTAGACGCTGTGACCCCACCAGTGGATTGCTCTCCGAACGAGGAATCCATTGGTGGGGTCACACGTCCGGTTCGTGTCCTGTGTAGCGACTCTGGAGCTCAAAACGCGTCCTGGAGTTTTTGCCGCCTCCACCGGTCTTCTGGAAAATCCACTGCGCGGCAGCGAGGCGCGCTGCGATCCCCGCTACGCGATAAGGCGGCCGATGGCAGCCGATGGCCGTCGAGAGGGCGTCCGAGGCTGCGGCTCCAACAAGCAGGAAGCCGCGGTGAACAGCGGAGGCACCAATCCGCCAATCCCGTGTCAGGGCTTTCGTCGCTCTGTCTCTCTCGCACTCACTCGGCGCGCCGTAGCGGTGCGAGAGAGACAGAGCGCCGCTTCAGGGGAGGAGGTCATCGGGGTCGCGTTGCGTCGCGTTGCGTGTGCTTTGCCTATCGCCGTAATGGCCCGCAGGTCTGCCCGCAGGTCCACTACAAACCTAACTGTCTACTAAGTACACACTTACAAATGCATGCTTGCAAGTACACACTTACAAACGCATGTTTGACGCCGTATAAGCGTCAAGCATGCGTTTGTAAGTGTGTCCTTAGTAGAAAGTTAGGTTTGCAGTGTCTGCCCGCAGGTCTGCCCATCACGATGCACCAGGCCCCGTCCCTGTCGCACACCTGTGGAGCGCGCCGAGAGTGCGAGCGAGACAGAGCGACGCGGTTCGCGGACCCAGGAGGAGAAGAAGAGGGTCAGCTCAACGCCCTTTTCACCAGGCGGGGCTTTTTCGGCAGCGTGCCGTGCCGTGCCGTGCCGTGCCGTGCCGCACGTCGGTCCAGAGTTTCAACCGCAACCACTGCTGCCCTTGTGGCGCTCGCTTTGGAAATTGTAAATAATATACAACAGCGAAACCACGCGGCGAAAGCGCGATGGACACGCGCGGCAAAGAGGGGGGGGAGGCCGCGAGGCAATGCCACGGTATTAACCAAAAACCGGGAAGGGGGGGGGGAGTAGCACTGAATGTATATGCGAGGGTGGGTCAGCGCGGAGGCTGTTGAATGGCAGGCCGTGGGATCGGCACCCGAAAGTCACACGCAAAGTCACACACTGGGCGGGGCGGCGGGGCGCCTCGTGGAGCTGCACTTGAAAATCGCACGCCCGGCCCCGCACAGGCACGCATGGGCACGCACTATAGACACGGCGCTAACTAACTGGGCTGCACCGCGAGCTGCACCGCGTGCGCGATGTGCACCAGCGGACTGCTGCCAGACGAGCGCTCTGTCTCTCTCGCACTCGTGGGGCGCGCCGTACGGGTGCGAGAGAGACAGACAAGCAGCTCGCGGATCGCGCCAATTCCCGCGTCGGCAATGCGGCAAGGCAGCGTGCCGAGTGTCAAAGTCACGGTAGGTCGCACCACTCTACGGGCCTACGGCTCGACCTACTTGAAGCACGGAGGACGAAGGGCGGGTGTCTCGTGAGCTCGCTCGTGAGCGATCCTGGCTCGTGCATGGTCCGACGCGCGAAATCAAATCCCGTGTGCCTCTTGGGCACAGCAAAGCCCATCCGGTGCACCTATGGCTCTCTGTCTGTCTGTCTGTCTGTCTGTCTGTCTGTCTGTCTCTCTCTCTCTCTCTCTCTCTGTCTCTCTCTCTCTCTCTCTCTCTCTCTCCTCTCTCTCTCTCTCTCTCTCTCTCTCTCTCTCTCACACACACACACACACGCACACACACTCCGGCTCCTCTGGTTCTGGTTTCGACGGCCCGGTTCGCGATCCGAGTTGACAAACGGTTCGCGGGACGCCCGTCCTCGTGACTACGCAATGAGACAGAGCGCCACACACACACACACACACACACACACACACACACACACACACACACACACACACTGACGAACACGCACACAGGCACAACCTGGGTGGAAAAAAACTGCGATAAAACGCGAATGATGCAGGGGCTTGATGTTATTTAGCGCTGTCCGTCCCGCTGCCCGGCCACGCGGCCACACTGCTATACGCAGTATGCAAATGAGACTCGTATAGAGACAATAAGAAGAGGAACAAAAGTGCACGCAACTGTTGCACGGGGTGCGTCGTATAATACTAGTGGCCGACATTTTATTTTTCACACTTTCCATCAGATTTTATTTTGAAAGTTTCAGGCGTACCTTTGACATTGGCATGGTGAATGTGCGCGTGTGCGTGTGAGGGAGAGAGAGGGGAGAGAGGGGAGAGAGGGGAGAGAGGGGAGAGAGGGAGAGAGAGATAGAGAGAGAGAGTGAGAGAGAAAGAGAGAGAGAGAAACGGCCTCTTAATAATCAGGGAGCCACAAGGTACGCCTGCTCGCCGGGCAAGCCTTGCCCCTGCCGTGCCCTGGCGTGCCCGCCAAGGACGCGACCCGTATTACAGGTAGCCTGAGGTAGCCAGAGGTAGCGGAGTGGGCCTTCCCGGCCAACGCCCTGCTGGTCCGGCCCCGCCGTTTTTTGCTCCAGTGTGACAAGAATGGAATCATACCCGCGCATCGCCAGACGACCCGGGCCAGAGCCAGAGCCAGGACGGGGAGAGAGAAAAACGAAGACGTTGCTTAAGAATCTCACGCCGCACACGTGTCAAACGATCTGCTGGTTATCACGACGTGTTGCCTGCTCGACGAATTCTCGACAGAAGACGGATGGTCGGACGGAGGCATCGCGGAATGCGCCGTGCCACAGTGGGCCAGAGGACCGGGGTTCCGTTCCCACTCCGGGTAAAATCCGCGAATAAAAAACTGATTTTCTGCGGCCTCACTTCTGACGGTGTACCGCTGACACTTGCCACACAAGGTGCTTCCGAGGCGCCGACTGGCTCGTCGACTGGCTCGTCGACTGGCTCGCCGACTGGCTCGCCGACTGGCCGGCGCATTAGCCTTGCCTATTTCCCCGCCGAGTCCATGCCGAGTCAGTGGGGCTGAGTCAAGTCGCCGGCAATCAATTTGAATCGCGCGGGCGGCGCACGGACTGCACTGCACGGCCGGTGTCGCGTGCCGGGGCGTGCTCCCGCCGCGCCGCGTGTACTTTGATTCGCTGTCTCTCTCGCACGCTTACGGGACGCGCCGCGAGTGCGAGGGAGACAGCGCGACGGAATGCGGGCCAATGGGTTCGCGAATGGCGAATCGTGAGGGGCGCTGCGGGTCATGAAGGCGGCGAGGACGTGGCAATGAGTGAGTCTCGCTGCAGCGCGCGCCAGACGTGCCAACACGGGAAAAAAGACTTTGTTGAGGCCAAGTCCGCCACCTCACGTGCTCGTCCTGTAAACTAACCCAAATTAACCGAGCGACTACATGAGCCCAAAAGCATGGAGAATTCCACGACAAAAGACTCGGCAGGCCGTGCCAGCGACTGACGGGACGGTGGTGCCACGCTGCAAGCCTGCCCCCGAGCCTGCCCCCGCCAGCCGCGCCTGCGAACACACTCGCGGAGTTGGCCTCTGTCTGGCTCAGCAATGCCAGCAAAAGTGAGCCGAGCCGAGCCGGAGCCGCGAGCCGGACCAGGTCGGCGCCGAACCGGTTGGAACCCTGGAAGTTTCCTACACCGCGACGGCGGACGGCGCGGTGGTGGCGGTGGTCAGGCAGGCCCTCGGCTCGGCTTGTCAAGGCTCACGCATGGCGCGCGGCTCGCAGCCTCCGCAGCCTGCACGGCCTCCACGGCCTGCACGGCCTCCAGGGCCTGCACGGCCTGCACGGCCTCCACGGCCTGCACGGCCTCCACGGCCTGCACGGCCTGCACGGCCTCCACGGCCTGCACGGCCTCCACGGCCTGCACGGCCTCCAGGGCCTGCACGGCCTCCAGGGCCTGCACGGCCTCCACGGCCTGCACGGCCTGCACGGCCTCCACGGCCTGCACGGCCTGCACGGCCTCCACGGCCTGCACAGCCTCCACGGCCTCCACGGCCTCCACGGCCTCCACGGCCTCCACGGCCTGCACAGCCTCCACGGCGAGGTTCCAATTGGCTGGACAATGTCTGCAGCGAGGCTTGAGGCTTGGATCGGTGTGGACTGCTGTGCCCTGCCCTGCCCTGGGCCCTGGACCCCGCCGTTAGGTCCGCCGCTCTAGAATGGGCGTCGAAAGGCATTCAGCCGAATTCAGTTCCGAGATGAATCGAGATGAATGCTGCTTCACGCCACGCCACGCCAAGCTATAGCCGCGCTATTCAAGTCCGACCGCCACGGCCAAGGACGGCGAGCGGCAAGGGCAACCCACCGGCCGAAAGGGATCCGACAATACGGCCCTCCATCAACCCGTTTAAACCTCTCTTAACTCGCATGATTCCTCCTTTCACGAGCTCACCACCTCGACCGCGGTGAGTGTGCTGCACGGCACAGTGGGCCAGAAGACCAGTGGAGGCGGCAAAAGCTCTAGACGCGTTTTGAGCTCCAGAGTCAAGACTCGAACCGAGCGTGTGACCCCAACCAATGGATTCCTCGTTCGAAGAGCAATCCATTGATGGGGTCACACGTTCGGTTCGAGTCCCATTTAGCGACTAGGGCTTAAAACGCGTCTAGAATTTTTGCCAGCTCCGCCGGTCTTCTGGCCCGCTGTGCACGGGACGGAAACAGACAGCCCCCCTGTTCGAACTTGCGGCAGAGGACCAGAGGCTGCTCCTCCAAGATGCACGCGCTTTCAACTCTCGCCTCTAAGACCGCGCGACGAGTAAGAAACTTGAAGCCTGAAGCGCTTCGAGTCACGACGCCAAAGCTCCGGGAAAGCCCCAAGCTGGAAGCCTTGCTGGAAGCCTTGCCGGGGACCGCCCGCACAGCCAAAATTTTGGTTAGTGACTCGATGACAAGTTGCTAATTCACCTCACGAGAATGCCATCACACTCGTTGTCACGCCCACGCAACAAGCATAGGAGCTTTGGTAAGAAAATGCCGTCCCTTATTTCGTCAGAAAGTGGCGGCCGTTTTTGCAGTGCGAGATGCCCGAAATGGGAAGCCAAAATCTCTATTCAGAGAGACGTCGGAGCGGAAATACAGTGGAGGGGGCGGGGTGATGTGCCGGCCCGGCCGTGGCGCTGCCCTGGCCCCTTAACGCGTTGGTCGTGAATAGTGAATACAGACGCCTGGGCGCGCTGGAGCCAGGCTGGAGCCAGGCTGGAGCCAGGCTGGAGCCAGGCTGGAGCCAGGCTGGAGCCAGGCTGGAGCGAGCCGAACTGGCGGGCGCGGCGCCGCGGCGAGGCGAGGCGAGGCGGCCCCGCCGCGGATCCGCACACTCATACGTGCCGTGTCATTGCTGCACGGCGCGGCTCTGCTGACTGATTCCGAGCACTGCTCTCGACGCTCCGTCTCTCTCGCACCCGTGGAGCGTCCAGTAAGGGTGCGAGAGAGACAGCGAAGAAAGCGGCGCGTTGAAGTGCCAAACGGAGACGGATTTGGAGCTATTGTCAGTGGAGGTTCGGGGTCGATCGCCCTACCCTACCGCCCACCTCCAAAAACGCCTAGGTTTGCAGTGCAGGCAAGCATGTGTCGGGGCCGAAATGGCATACGATCATGTGAGGTCTAGCCTCTAATGGTAATGGTAATGCTTGTAAGCAACCCATGCCCCCGAGCGTCTCGAGTTTTGCCCGCCTCCGCCGGTCTTCTGGCCCACTGTGCCCTTGAAAGGGTGCTGGCCGAGGAGCGAGGGTGGCCGGCAGTGGCCGGCAGTGCCCCGCCAGCAGAGACGGGACGGACACGGACACCTCCCGGCACGGCCAGGCACGGCCAGGCTTGGCTGCTCGACTCATCAAGAATTAAGAGGTGGAGCGTGGCCAACGGTTTGGGCTGCGCGCCCTGCCTCACGGACGAACGCCGAATCCCCAACGGGACTAGCGCCAGTCTGCACCGCCGGCAGTGTGGTAGCACTGCAGGTCGGCCGAGCGCAGGCACGGCGCAGGCGCGGCCCAGCACGCCAACCCACTTTCGCCCGATTATCCGAATCCGATTCGGATATGGCATCGGCATTGCCATCACATCGCCATTGTTATTTCGTCCCGAGAGTAAACAGGGGATTGGCAGCCCTGGGCCGCCCCGCCCCGCCCCGCCACGCCCGCGGGGGATACAAGCGCGCCAACTTTGACACGAGCCGCGAAACAAGAACAACAACAACAAAAAACAGTTCACTCTCCCCAGACAGGGACAAAATGATTTTTAGGTGCGAATTCAACAGTGATCTGGACCCCGAGGGTTTTCTTAACTGGTTGCTGGTCCGTAATTATAGAGCGACTACACCGAGTGCACCTTAAGCAGAGGAAGAAGGTGGACTCGCGAGCCTCATTAAGGTTAGGTTAGGTTAGGTAAAAAGCGTTGCGTAACGTGACGCGTTGCGCAATTAATGGACTGTGCTAATCGTACGTTCCTCTGCCTCTCGGAGGCAACGGCCGCCGCAATTTCGCACCCCCCCCCCCTGGTACCTCCACCAATAAACGCGAGTTATTTTGGCGCAGCCGGGCCGCGATGCCGCGGTCCCGCGATCAAACGAGTACAACGCCCCCGGCGGCAGGCCGGCCAGACAGGGCGGCCAGGCTGGGCCGCGGTATGGAAACCTACCATCCCAAAGGGGGAACCGCACAGTGGATTTGCCAGAAGACCGGTGAGGCGGCCCAAGCTCTAGGCGCGTTTTGAGGTCCAGAGTCGCTAAATATGATTCGAACTGAACGTGTGACCCCACCAATGGATTCCTCGTTCGGAGAGCAATCCATTGGTGGGGTCACACGTTTGGTTCGAGTCCCATTTAGCGACTCTGGTGCTCAAGACGCGTCTTGAGTTTTGGCCGCCTCCACCGGCCTTCCGGCCCACTGTGAACCGTTCGAGCGAGCGACTCCCTCAAAATGCGAATCACTACAGCGAGATTGGAGGCTGAAACCGCCCTTGGGTTTCCGCCTGAGCGCTTACGGGACCGCGGAGCCGGTGCCAAGAAGCAGTGTAGTGGTGTCCCCGGTGCCCCTGCTCACTGCGTCGCCGCGTCTACCCCCCGCACTTCTTTCTCTCAATATGCAGTGCCGCTCCGCGGAAAAATACAGCACAATTCAATTAACACTCAAATCACCCCCCCCCCCCTCCCGCACACACATTCCGGAACTGGCGACAACAACAAGCGAGGGTCATTACGCGGCCAGGTAGCCTTGCGTTGACAATGCGGCGGGCACGGGTTCAAACCCCGGCATTTTCACTTTTTCCTCTTTTTTTTTCGCCATCATAATTTCCTTTCCCCTCGCCCTGGCCCCGCCATATCATTAGACGGCGCTAGTGAGGTGTCGCACGACACGCACAGACACACCGACACGCCGACACACAGGCACACCGACACACAGGCACACAGATACATCTCCCCCGCCATCCCGTTCCCACGGCCACTGTCCCCTCGACTCCTGCGGCCTGCCGGGCCAGCCAACGCTGTCAAGCCTCATAGCAGCCGAGCCCAGCGCCCGGGTCAACAGCTGCGTCTGCATTTTGGCGTTTTGGCGTTGGCACCGCAAATTGCCAAACGCGCGGAGAGAAACACAATGAACTTGTCGGCGGCGGTGCGGCGCCGTGCCTCCGCCGGGGTCCCTCCCTGGCTCTGCCATGGCTCTGCCTCAGTCCCGTCCATTACCCGGGCAATCATCATTTTGGAGCCCACGCGCTAAATGCAAAGTGTAATTCTTCGTAAAACGGGATAAAATTTGAAAAAGAGGAATGCACGACGACGACGTTTTCAGACAATTTTCGACTGGCGCGTGCGACACTCGCAGACCGTGACACCACCAATGGATTGCTCTCCGAACGAGGAATCCATTGGTGGGGTCACACGTTTGGTTCGAGTCCCATTTAGCGACTCTAGAGCTCAAAACGCGTCAAGAGTTTCGTCCGCTTGTGCCGGTCTTCTGGCCCACTGTGCGCGCGGGGTCAACCCGGAGGCCGACATGAGGTGAAACGCAGTGAAACGAAGGAAGGCAAGCGTCTTCGAGTCTTCTCTTCGGGCGCGCGTCAAATTTGGCGGCCCGGTCCGCCTGCTGCCCGCCTCGCTGGCTTAATTTGCGGCGGGCCTCGCCGGGCCGTGCCAAGCCGTGCCAAGCCTTGCCGTTCTGTTTACCCACCGGGGAAGGGCCGGCCAGGGCAGGCCAGGGCAGGCCTCGCGGCCCCACAAGGAAGCTGCAGACTGCGTCCGGAGGTCGTTTGCGTCGCTCTGTCTCTCTCGCACCCACGTGGCGTCCCGTATGGGTGCGAGAGAGACAGCGTCGACTCTCGGAATGAGTCTGCTGTAGTAACGGTCCCGGACGTCCAGGACTCCGATCCTGCATCCTGCGGCTAGGGCGGAACGTCTCTCTCGCGCCCCTCCGCGACGCCACGGCGACGCCACGGCCACGCCCCGCGAGTGCGAGAGAGACGGAGGGACACGTGCTGCGCGTGCTGCGGCGTGCCGCTGCGGTCGTGCGGGTGGAGCCGTGGTGGAGCGGCCCGGGCAGCCCGGGGCATATCCTTCAGTTTATCATTCGATTTGAGCACCGCCCCCCCCTCCTCCCGCCCGGCCCCGCCCCTGGACTCCCGGCGAAGATACTCCTTGAGCCTTTCCTACCCAGACGCCCCCTTCCAAACTTCCTCTCTCTCTCTCTCTCTCTCTCTCTCTCTCTCTCTCTCTCTCTCTCTCTCTCTCTCTCTCTCTCTCTCTCTCTTCTTTCGCTGCCTCGAGACCTCAACCGTTACTGACTCACAAAAGAGCGAGGAGGTAAACACACTTCGAGGCCCTGCAGCGTATGTACACACAGCGGCCCACCTGCACTATAAAGAAAACGGGCAGGTCAATGTAGGGCGCGTTTTCAACGTCAGCCTTCACGGCCTCGATGTTTAAGAAAACAGAAACCGAGTTTTTGAAGTCCAAATTCCACGGCAGTTTTTATTGGCAGCTTGCCTTACCGCGAGCAATTGGGTTTTGGCCGCGAGCTGCACCCGTTCTGGAGTCCGGCCGTCTTCTGCCTGCCGATTGGACGTTGCCGCGCGTTGCCGCGCGTTGCCGCGTTCGCCCCGAGGGAAGGGCCCACCCGGGCGGGGCAGCCCGCGGGGGGGGGGGGGGGGGGGGAGGGTTCCCGTCGGGGCGAAGGGAGGCTCGGTATAATTCCTCACGAGATCAGCGAATATTTTTTTCCCATCAGAAAGTTCCCCGCCGATCGCCGCCAGATCGAAGGTTGCCTCACTGCCGCGCCGTGGACGCGTCCGCGGACGAGACTTTTTGATCTCTCGAATCAAAGAAACAACAAAGTGGACCAGTAACGAGGCGTTGCGTTTCGGGCGCTTCGTCAGCTCAAACTGCCGCGAATGAAGACGATAAACACAGCCAGCTCAAAGTGAGGCGCCCGCGGAAAAAAAATTTCCAAGCCAGTGTCGCGTGGCAGTAAGCCGACACGCGTCCACTTCAACGTGACAGCAACGACACCTTCGCGAAATGATAAAAAATAAAACCCGTGCTTACCTTGACTCTGTTAACACACGCAAAGAAAAAGGCAGGCGTTCTACCGCCAACAGCTCGCAGTCAGAGCTACGCCTGCATCGAGAACAACTCTCGATGTATCGAACAAGTGCACACGGCGAGGCCAGGCGCACCGGCCCGGCCGGTCTAGCAGTCGCATTAAAAACAAAGCGAAAAGGTTACTGATCACGATCTGAACTAGAGTGGCCGCCCGGCCCGGCCCGGCCCGGCCACCCTAGGCACACTAGGCGCCTGGGGGGGTTCGTCAGTCTGCTTGCAGTTGGGAGCCTCGAGTAGTTGTGTAGTTGTCGGCACTGGTGGCACGCCACTGTGAACCGAAATGCGGTGCGCCAACTCCGAAATTGGACCGTATTCCGTCCCGGTACATCGTCGCTGCGTAGTTGGTCGAGACCATCGAGGCTCCGTGGTGGTGTCCTTTCATTTCCTTCCCCGAGTTTGCTCAAGTTTGCAGGGCCGCCCGGCGCACAGTGGGCCAGAAGACCGGTGGAGGCGGACAAAACTCGAGGCGCGTTTTTGAGCACAAGATTTGCCAAATGGATCTCGAATGTGTGACCCCACCAATGGATTCCTCGTTCGGAGAACAATTCATTGGTGGGGTCACACGTTCTGTTCAAGTTCTGCTTAGCGACTCTGGAGCTCAAAACGCGTCTCGAGTTTTGTCCGCCTCCACCGGTCTTCTGGCCCACTGTGCGGCGCCTTGGTGCAGGCCGCGCTGGCCGCGCCAGGACTTCGACCCCGGTTCGGAGCTCCTTGCCCCCCGAGTCTCGGTGGACGCGCTGCCCGGCTCGGGGTACATCCTTTGGGAGCGCCGAGCAACCGAACCAGAGCCGTGGCCGGCGCGGCCGGCATGCAGCCCCTGTGGCAAGTCTGGGAAGGCCGAGGCGCAAGCCCTGTGGTTTCCCGACCCTTCTTTACCCTCTAGTTTGTGCCCAACCGTCCGCCAGGGAGCGCTGCTCCGCTCCACCGCCGCGCCCTGCTTCGCCGCGCCCCGCCCCCGCCCCGCACTTGTGGGAGGCTGCACGCACTAGTTTGCCAGAGTTTCAATAAGGCAGCTCAATATAATGCCATTATTAACTCTCGGTTGGCTCGGCTGAATTCGCCGCCGCACTGCCAGTGGATCTTTTGACGTTCGCTCAAGCAGATGGTATGTTAGAGGTCCTTGAACAGCCGTCGGAGTGAATTCAGCTAGACTATTCCCAAAAAACTGTAAACAAAGATGAATAAACTTCCTTTGCGTCAAACGCGTCAAACGCAGGAATGTTTAGGACCCTGCCAAGTCCGTTAAAACGAATCGTTACTTTTTCCGCGTTGCCTGTAAAGACAACAGCGTGGTAAAACCCACAACCATCGCGGGGACCGGTGGCAGATATACAAGGACCCGAAAGGAGCGGGAAGCAGGCCAGCGGGCTGGACCATGTTTCTGCGAACTGCGGCTCGCAGCGAGGCAACGAGTCTCGCGCTATAAATGCTGCTTTCGCGCGGGGCGGGCCGGTGGAACGAGCAGAACAGATCACCAGCAGCACTCATCCGACCATCCGGTATGAGGAGTCGCTTGAGGGAAACATGCTAATGACATGGTCGGGGCTAACCACTCTGCATTTGCTTTGCTCGCTGCCCGAAGCAGGGCCGAAGCAGGGCCACTATGATACAGATGGTCCCGTCCTGGTTACACCCAGTTACACCTGATTGGCACAGTTCGGCTGCACAGCCTTGGTCGTGGTGGTCATGATGGTCATGGTGGCCGTCAACGTCCCCGTCACCGACATCGCGCTCCTTCTGGTGACGCAGTCCGGACAATTACTCCCTCATTAGATCAAGTTCGATCGAGTTGGATTCGGCCGGATTGAAGCGCGTAAACTTGGGACAACCTTGATCCCCGATCGGCAAATAACCTAATTTCTGGCGACGGCAGAAGCGCGTTTGGGTCCGCAGCGCGCGTTCTCGGTTCATTCGCTGCTAATCGCGCGTTCGCGTCCCGACGATTGGCGGTCTTTGGGAACGCCAGTCGCAGCCAGTCGCAGCCAGGCGCACTGACACACGTCGTTACGCAACTTGGATATGGCAACAAATGATTGGACTTTAAATATACACGCGGCTTCCCGCCGCCCAACCTATCAAGTGACATAACACGTCGGAATATACCGAGATGTGTCGCGGCTGCGGCTTGCGGCCATGCAGCCCGCGCAGCAGTCAGTCTTCCGAGATCTGCGAGGCTCGCCGCCCCGCCGCCCGGACTGCTGCAGCGACATTGGCATTCCGGAGCCACGCGCATTTTCTCATTTTCTCTCTCGCGGAGTGTTGAGTGTACAGTGTGGAGGACACCGGCTCAGGAAAGAGGCCGCTCGACCCCGATGATTACAGCCCAGAAAGTTTCCACGCACGAAGGCCTGCCAATACGTTGCCAGCGCACAGTGGGCCAGAAGACCGGTGGAGGCGGCCAGTACTCTGGACGCATTTTGAGCTCCAGAGTCGCTAAACATGACTCTAACCGAACGTGTGACCCCACCAATGGATTCCTCGTGCGGAGAGCAATCCATTGGTGGGGTCACACGCTCGGTTCGAGTCCCATTTAGTGACCCTGGAGCTCAAAACGCGTCCAGAATGTAGGCCGCCCCCAACGGTCTTCTGGCCCACTGTGCGGCGTCGCCGAGGCGGGGCGGAGCGGAGGCGGGGCTGGGCGGGACGGGGTGGGGGATACTGCCTCGGTCATTTCGAGGCCTCGCTACCGCTCGCTACCGCTCGCCATGCGAATGCACGGCCCATAAAACAAAGGTCTATTGACACTTCGCTGACAGCAACACAAATCAACGACGCGAAGCAGACGCTGGACGCGCGTGCCGCCTCGCTGTAAAACGCCGACTCAACAATCTATTTCACCTTTGAATAGAGTTCGAAAAAACTTGCCTTTTATTTTCGGTTTGTGGAGCCAAAGTCCGAATTTTCTCGTTTTGAATAGCAGAAATCTCTCATCGCAGTCCGGCGTCCGTTCCGCGAGTCGGCTTCCATGCAAGGAACGCAGCGCGGTGTGCGAACGGTCAGCCAGTCCGCCGCGGCTCGCCGGGGGGTCGTCGGGGGTTCGAATCCCGGCGAGGGCTTCCCCCGAGTGCATCGACACAGTGACTCACTCGCACACGCACACACACCCAGACACACACACACGCCGTGGAATGAATGGTGCAGTAACAGCAGCTCGATCAGCTGTGAGGCTACGTGCGTCATCGTGACGTCACGCTGACGTCACGGGGCACGGCGGCACGGCGGCACGGCGGCACGGCGGCACGGCACGCGTCACGTCGCGTAGTGGGCTGTTTCATTCACGTAGACGGTTGTGAATGGACCCCCCTCCCCTGCCCGGCCCTGCCCGGCTCTGCCCCCTCGGTGCATCCGGGGGTGGGGGCGAGGGGCGTATCCTCCGACGCCGCGCCGCGCTTACAGTGTAGCCGGCAGACGCGGGGCGGCGAGGCGTCTAGCGCGCCTAAGAGTGCCGCCTCACGTGTGAAACCACGCGGCTTGATTGACTCCTCGTGGTACGACACTGTGAAGCCCGGCGGCGCGGCTAGCGCGGCGTGCGCGTCCAACGAGCGTCGGGAAAGTGGCAAAGTGGCCTTCCCGACGGAAAAGCCTCCCGGAAGCGGAGAGCAGCGTCGAAGCGAGGGCCTTTCTGGTTTTCTTCGGCGAACCGCCACGCGTGAAGACGAATCAAACTGAAATTGTACAGGCCCGTCCCGAGGCCCGTCCTCTTTCGCAGCGAGCAGGAAGTCATTACCCCCTCGGGCTAGAGTGTCACGTGACTGCCGAATGGAACAAACGGCTTGGCGATGGCAATCAAATACGGTCCGCTCCTGTCGCGGCGTCGGCCTTTCCGAGTGTCTTCGGCAGGGGGTGGCACGATGGGGCGTTCCTTAGAGGTGCGAGAGACACACCCCTGACAAACTGAGGGCCAGGTCAACTCGGGGGTAACTCGGGGGTAACTCAGGGGTAACTCGGGGGTAACTCGGGGTAACTCAAGGGGAAGTCGGGGGGAAGTCGGGGGGAACTCGGGGGGAAGTCGGGGGGAACTCGGGGGGAAGTCGGGGGGAACTCAGGGGCAAGTCGGGGGGAACTCGGGGGGAACTCGGGGGGAACTCGGGGGGAACTCGGGGGCAAGTCGGGGGGAACTCAGGGGTAACTCGGGGGCAAGTCGGGGGGAACTTGATCGACTCGCCCAAACACTAGAAATACGCTCCAAACTAGCACCGTTGCCTTTGTCTCGTTGCCCCGATTCTAAAAGTGCCCCTACTTGCCCCTCTAGCTCAGCGGTTCCCAACCTTGGGGTCGCGACCCCAAATGGGGTCGCGAAAAAATTTTGAGGGGTCGCGGCGAGGTGGCTGGGGTCGCCTGGGGTCGCGGTGGTTTCCCGGCTGGCCCACACGCCGAGCACTGGCTGCTTAAATGCCGCAAAGTTGATCAAAACGGTCACAAATGTGTGTAAAAGATCGTGTTTTGGGTCGACTTTAAGCATCCACTGCTTCTGATCCGAGGCGGTAAATCGCCCTCCCTCAACGGGCAATTGGTCTTTGGACCTTCCTTTTGCATGCCTTTGTTACGGAGTGCAATTATCTGCCTCAGTTTGGAAGCAGTACTGCCGCAAAGTTGGTCTAAACAGTCACAAATGTCTGTGAAAAATCGTGTTTTGGGCCGACTTTAAGCATCCACTGCGTCTGATCCGAGGCGGTAAATCGTCCTCCGTCAACGGGAAATTGGTCTTTAGACCTTTCTTTAGCATGCCTTTGTTACGGAGTGCGATTATCTGCCTTAGTTTGGGAGCAGTTTTGCCGCAAAGTTGATCAAAACGGTCACAAATGTCTGAAAAATCGTGTTTTGATCAACTTTGTGGCAAAACTGCTCCCAAACTAAGGCAAATAATCGCACTCCGTAACAAAGGCATGCTAAAGGAAGGTCTAAAGACCAATTGCCCGTTGACGGAGGACGATTTACCGCCTCGGATCAGACGCAGTGGATGCTTAAAGTCGGCCCAAAACACGATTTTTCAGACATTTGTGACCGTTTTGATCAACTTTGCGGCAAAACTGCTCCCAAACTAAGGCAGATAATCGCACTCCGTAACAAAGGCATGCAAAAGGAAGGTCCAAAGACCAATTGCCCGTTGAGGGAGGGCGATTTACCGCCTCGGATCAGAAGCAGTGGATGCTTAAAGTCGACCCAAAACACGATCTTTTACACACATTTGTGACCGTTTTGATCAACTTTGCGGCATTTAAGCAGCCAGTGCTCGGCGTGTGGGCCAGCCGGGAAACCACCGCGACCCCAGGCGACCCCAGCCACCTCGCCGCGACCCCTCAAAATTTTTTCGCGACCCCATTTGGGGTCGCGACCCCAAGGTTGGGAACCGCTGAGATAGAGGGGCAAGTAGGGGCACTTTTAGAATCGGGGCAACGAGACAAAGGCAACGGTGCTAGTTTGGAGCGTATTTCTAGTGTTTGGGCGAGTCGATCAAGTTCCCCCCGACTTGCCCCCGAGTTACCCCTGAGTTCCCCCCGACTTGCCCCCGAGTTCCCCCCGAGTTCCCCCCGAGTTCCCCCCGAGTTCCCCCGACTTGCCCCTGAGTTCCCCCCGACTTCCCCCCGAGTTCCCCCGACTGCCCCCCGAGTTCCCCCCGACTTCCCCCCGACTTCCCCTTGAGTTACCCCCGAGTTACCCCCGAGTTACCCCTGAGTTACCCCCGAGTTACCCCCGAGTTGACCTGGCCCTCAGTTTGTCAGAGGCAGCGCGACGGAAGCGACCCTCGGAATCAGTGTCCTGATTGGCTGCAGCCTACCTCACCAGGCCTTGGCTCGGCTCGCGCGTCGCACCGCGCAAAGGGCCGAGGGAGAAAAACGGAGATGCACAGATTGGAGCAGTCGGAGGGAGAGGGGGAGAGAGAGGCAGTGAGAGGGGTGACAATAGAGTCCGCTCCCTGAATACATAAAATTTCCGATCGGATCTTGACCAACTGGATTTGACTGAATAACAGAGCGCGCTCCAACGGACTCCCTGCCCGGGCCGCCTGGCTGGCTGGCCTGGCCAACCACTCACGCACCAGCGCCAGTGTGTCAAGACAGTGTCGCTGGTTTGTCCACACACGGTGGACCAGGCTTGGACCCAGTTTTGTGCTCGAACAGGGCGCGAACCACGGAACCAAGGGTACAGATGATGAGTTTCTTTCCGAACGGGGAATCCATTGGTGTACTCATGCGTGTTTGATTAGAGTCGCATGCGGTGACTGGACCTGGCAGCGTGTGGCACGCTTGCCCAAACAGGCCCACTGGCCTTCAGGCCTTCGGGCCCACGGCTAACGGCTGCCGGCAGGCGCATCCGGGACAGTAGGCTGTCACTTCGTCACTTACGCTGGCGCGCTCTGTTTCTGCAGACTAATTCCGAGAGTCGTTTCCGTCGCTCTGTCTCCCTCGCACCTATACGGGACGCCCCATGAGAGAGACAGAGCGACGAAAACGACTCCCGGAATCAGTCTGCTGCTCAGCACCGTCGGCATGCTGGTCTCGTTGCGCGCGGGCCTCGAGAGAGCCATCGAGTGGTCCACCCTGGTGGCCACCCTGGTGCGCGGGGCCGTGCCGCACGCGCGGGGGTCGCCGTCCTGGTCCGCCCCGCTCCGCCCCGCCCCACCCGGCATGCAGGACAGCTAACCGGGACGGACAGAGACGGACGACGAGGACTACACTCCATCCCCGCGGGAACGGCGCCGTGCTGATGGCTTGCAGGGCGGCGGGGAGGGAAAGGGGAGGGGAGGGGAGGGGAGGGGGCTCCAGAGACATGTTGGTCTGCGGGTCTGGCTGACTCGCTGGAGAAGCGACGCGTTTGCCGGACGAATTAGGGGCGCACTTCCCATCTCGCTGCGAGGCTGCGACCCCCGTGACCCGGGCCAGGCGGGCCTGCCTGCGGTCTCTCTCGCGCCCCTGCGGGATCCACGGGACGCCTCGTGAGTGTGAGAGAGACAGAGCGCTGCCCCGGGCGAGACTGGGGGGCCTTCGGGCCTTCAGGGTGGCCGCCGTCGCGAGCACGGCGGCGACCGCGCGCCTCCACAGTGTAGTGTCCCGGACTCCGCCACCACTCACCGCTTTATTCCTGATGCTGTTGATGGTGTAGCAGTTGCCGACGAAGGACAGCAGCGCCAGCAGCGCCAGCAGCGCGGCGCGCACCACGTCGGGGTTGGTGAGCGTGGGGGCGTGCTCCTGGCACAGCGTGCCGTTCATGGGGGCGTGCAGTTTGTCCAGCCGCTCGCACACCTCCACGGGCAGGCGGCTCACGTTGGCTTTGGTCTCGCAGAACAGGGTGTCGTTGGCGTCCACGGCCACCCCCACGTCCGCCAGCCAGGCCACCAGGTCCCTGTACAGGGGCTTGTACAGCACCGGCAGCGATGCGAGGAACTCGAGGGTGTTGTTGGCGGTGGCCAGGGTGGCGCTGACCGTGCCGTTGGAGGCGCCCAGCCCCAGGGCCAGCACGGCAAGCCCCAGGGCGTCGCTGTCGGCGTCCGTCGCATTCTCGGCGTCCATGGCGTCCATGGCGTCGCGGGGCTCAAAGGCTCAGGGGGCGGCGGTCTCTGCGGCGGCCTCTGCGGCGGCCTCTGCTGCGGCGTCCCCGTCCAGGCCGTCCAGCGCGGCGACGCCCATCCCAAAAAGCAACCTGCAAAAAACAACAACAAAAGAACTTTCAGATTTTGTTTCTTTGCGAATGCCCTGATTTTATGATTAGCATGATGAGGACGCGCGATTACGCGAATAGTCGCGTCCCCCGCAATCAGCGGGGTCTTTTTACTTTTTTTTATTCATTCTTTTCAAGGGAAACAACCTCTATGGTAATAAGGGCGACGCAAGGGACGAGGCGGGGGACGGCCATGTCGGCCATGTCGGCATGCATGCAGCGGGTAATGGAGGCAACGGGGGCGGCTGGACGTCGCTGGACGTCGCTGGACATCCTCGGCCGAGTCCTCGACGCGCCGGACGACGGACGACGGGACGGGACGACGACCGAGATACAAAAACGGGACGCATTATGGCAGCAGACCCTCCCCCAGAGCGAGCACCGCGCGCCACCACGTATGAATTCAAAAACAGAGACTACACGCAGCGGGTACTTCCATACGTTTTCAGCATTTTATCACACTCAAATTGTTGGGATGGTCCAAGCGCCTGCGAAGTGCAGGATAGGCAGCCACGCAGCACACGCCTGCTTAACGGGACTGCCTACCGCGCAGGCGCTCCCTGCCGCCCGCCAAGTGTGGGATAGGCAGCCACGCGGCACACGCCTGCTTAACGGGACTGCCTACCGCGCAGGCGCTCCACGTGGAGTCCTGGCATTGAAGTCCTGATTCCTCTTCCAGGAAGACGGACGCCACGTGGACCCAGAAGCGAAAGTTCAAGGCTCCAGGACCCGCGTAGAGGTGCAGCGTGTCCAGCCCAAGCTGGTTGCATAGCCCGGCGTAGCCAAGCAGGGCGAGAGGGCAGAGGGGCTGAGGAAGGAAGAGACTACCAGTGAAGAACAGTCAATTGCCGAAGCCCACTCTGTATAACTCAACTTACACGGAGTAGTTGGCGTATGTCGTTTCAAAACAAAAAACAACAGAAATGACAAAGTTGCACCGCGTCGACTGCGGCTGTGTTCCTCACGCGTGTTTCTGTGGCCACCGCCGGCAGTCGCTGCGTGTGATTTTCCACTGTTCCCGGCGAGAACAGAGTGACCCACACGGCCGTCTCTCTCTCTCTCTCTCTCACTCGCGCGACCGAGGCCCGCTCCAAGAGAACGGGTCCGAACAGGCCGAAAAGGCGCGTCTCTTTCGGACCGATAGAAATACGACTGATCCTTGGGACACACTACTCCTTCCCCTGCCCGCCTGGCCGCCGCGTGCCTGCGTCGCGACGACGGCGACAAAAAAAAAATAAAATATGCTGTTTTCCATTTCCATACACGGAGTACGTGATTGGGGTAACGCCGCGGGAGGTGCCTGCCTGAACCGGGAGGCTACACAACCTGTTTCTGAATAGCCTAGGAAGACGCCGGACGCCGCGCCTCTCCACGCGCGTGTGTGTGTGAGTGAGTGTGTGTGTGTCTGCAGCACGTGGATACCGATTACGGCTGCAGGCTGTTGGATGCGGGTCGCAGCCGGGTCGACCCCTGGGCGTCCTAGGGCCTAGGCATCGCGATTTTCCCATTGGTTCCCATCCAGACAGTCGGGTGGGTCTCGCGGCTTAGCGGATTACCATTCATTAGAAACAGTACACTCGAGAGTGCGCCCGTTCGGTCTAGGTCGAGGCACTGTGTGAAAAAAAGTGATTTTCGGTGTTTGTTTCCTGATTTGGTAGTCCGCCTAGCCGGCTTCGCCCGCACACTGACCTAGCCTCGGAGCCGGCGGGCTGGGCCTGGCCTGGCCGGCTGGGCTGCAGATTCCGAGAGTCGATTTCGCCGCTCTGTCTCTCTCGCACCAATAGCGGACGCCCCATGAGCGCGAGAGAGACAGAGCGACGAAGACGACTCTCGGAATCAGTCTGCAGAGCCTCTAATGGGAGGCAGTTGTTGTTTGTCTCGCTGCGTAGTTGCGTAGCCTGGCGTAGCCTGGCCGGCCACCGCAGCCACTCCACTGTAATGATGGCCGGTGAGGCTCGAGTGATTCGGCGTAATGGCTGGCCGTCTGTCTCTCTCGCACCTGCACGGCAGGCACGGCGCGCCCCGTGAGTGCGAGAGAGACAGGGCGACGAAGGCGACTCTCGGATTCGGTGGCTGCTGGCTTGGTGGCTGCGACTCGGAATCGGAGGTGAGGCGCCGAGCGCGCCGAGTGCGTAGTTCTGTTTGGTTCGGGTCGCTCGGACGGTGCACAGTGGGTCAGAAGACCGGTGGAGCGGCCAAAATTCTAGACGCGTTTTGAGCTTCAGAGTCGCTGAATGGGACTCGAACAGAACGTGTGACCGCACCAATGGATAGCTCTCCGAACGAGGAATCCATTGGTGGGGTCACACGTTCGGTTGGTGTCCCATTTAGCGACTCTGGAGCTCAAAACGCGTCTAGAGTTTTGGCCGCCTCCACTGGCCTTCTGGCCCACTGTGCAACACGCTTCGCGCACACGCCGCCACCGTCACGTCAGCGGCCAGCGGCGTGGTCCGCCCGTCCGTCCGTCTGTCACCGGCCGCCTCGCAACGCTCGCAGGGGTTACCGGTGGCGGTCACCGCGGCCACAGCGCGACCGTAGCACCGTAGCAGGTCCGAGTCTGTCGCGCTGCTAATGACACGCAGTTCAAGGACTGTCTGCCTGTCGGTCAGCGCGTAGTCTTCCACTCATTCATTTTCACTCACGCCCTCGCCCTTTGCCGAGGCCGCGTTTCGTTTTCGGGCGTTTTCGGCCCAAATTTCGAGCGTCAGCCTTGACTGCGGTCATCGTGCAGCAGCCTCAGCCTCAGCCTCACCAACGCGGAGCTGCCGACGGCGGCCTCGCGTCTCCTGGCGCTGCCTGCCGTCGCCGCGCGGAGCTGGGTGTGGGTGAAGGACATTGGGCCCGACCTGCTCGACGCGCCGTGGCGTGGCGTGGCGTGGCGTGCCGTGCCGCACCGCGCTTCGTGGTGGCCACGGCACCGCAAGCCGCAGCCGCAACCGCCAGGAGCATCGCCACTGCACTGCTGGATTGCACACGCTTGCCGCTCGTGCACCGCTCGGGCCGCACCGCACTCGGCACCGCACGCTGCGACGGAAGCGACCGCGATGGCGTGTCACGCAATTTCTGGACGACATAGCCCGTCTCTCTCGCACTCATGGGGCTCTCCGTCAGGGTGCGAGAGAGACAGAGCGACAAATCGCTCGGCAGTCAGTCCTCCACCGGTGTGGTCTGGTCAATTGACCGCCCCTTCCCGCTCCTCGACACACTTGTCGCAAGCGCGGACGGCGAGGGCTTTCGGCGCCCGGCTTTCTCGGCTTTCGTTCAAGCGCTGGAGGCGAGGAGGCGAGCAGCACACTGATTGATACCGGGAGCCGTCTTCGTCGCTCTGTCTCCCTCGCACCTGTACGGGGCGCCCCATGAGTGCGAGAGAGACAGAGCGACGAAAACGACTCTCGGAATCAGTCTGCAGGCAGTTAGAAGCGCGACTGCGGCGATGGAGAGAAACGCGACATCCGGCCAGGCAGGCCAAGCCAGAAGCCAGGCAGGCCGCACGCGGACCCAAGAAATCCCGGCCTTTTTTTCACGATGATGTCCAAAACTCATCGAACGGCAACGAAAACAAACACTGCAAGTGTCTTGCCGTTCCGGCCAACGACCGCGCCACCGGCACAGCCTCGGCACAGGGCCGGAACGCGGGTCGTCGCTGGCGTCCACCTAATTGGGCAGTTCAGTTACGCTGCACAGTGCACTGCCGTGGCACTGCCGTGGCACTGGCGTGCCGCCACCGCCAGCGGCGCCAGCCAGAGCCAGGCCTCTCGCCGCTCTGCCCAGGCTCCGTCCCTCTCGCACTCGAGGGGCTTGCCGTCGGGGCGAGAGAGAGACACACAGTATTCGGAATCCGGCTGCAGACCGCCCACTAACGGACGGCTTCGGCAGCATGTGGTTTGCCTCCACGGTGTGTGTGTACGTGTGTGTGTGTGTGTGTGTGTGTGTGTGTGCGTGCGCGCGCGCGCAATTGCAACAGTGGAGGACCCACTCGTCGCCCCCAATCAATCCAGGACCAACCTGGCCTGCCCCCTTCCTCCTCCATAGAACTCGGCAAATCCGCACTTGTCGAAGGGACTTTTCCGAGCTTTCCTCCCCGGTCCCGCCCCTCGGCCTCGGCCCGCAATAACTTTCCGTGAAAATCTCTAAAGTTTCTCCCTGCCCCTGCCGCCGGTTCGCTGTGCTGCAGCTCGGCGGCGTGCACGCTCTTCCGAGAAAACTTGACAACGGAGCGTGGCAGCGTGGCAGGAGCGTAGCTAGAGCGTGGCGGGGCCGGGGCCGTGATCAGTGCTTCCCTGCCACGCCCCGCCACGCCCTGCCACGCCCTGCCATACGCCTTGCGGGTTTGCGTGAGCGAGGCCCGCCGCACGGCTGCACGAGACCTCCTGCAACAGCACCGCGCCGAACGACGAGAGGCCGCCGTCGGCCGCCGGTCGACGACGTGGACGCGGCCCGCGGGGGTTCGCGGTCGCGGCGTCGCGTTGCACAGAAGCGCCCGCACACCGCGCCCACACTGGAGGGCCGCCGCGCCGCCGGAAGGCTGCAGACCCCGGCTGGAGGCTGTCCAGAGACGCGCGGGGGGATGCACGGCGACAACACCGCGGGGCTGTTAAGTGTGGGCGGCTGGAGAGACTGCTGGAGAGACTGCTGGAGAGACGAGTGGAGAGAGCTTGCTGGAGATTGACTGACGGTGAGAGACTGCGGGAGAGGGACGCAGCGGTAACACGCGGTGCTTATGGTGTACACACCGCGGACACCGCGCACTGGCTACACGCAACACTCTATGACCCGACCCGACCCGGCAGGGCGCAGCCATGGCGCAGCCCAGCAGGCATGCAGTTAGCCAAGGCGTGGGATAGGCAGGGATAGTCTGCCTCGGAAACAGGCACAGAACTACGCCCGGGGCTGTGCCGCTGCGCCGCCAATAGTTTTCGGAGACAGCAGGGCCAAGTTAGCTTCGCATCCAGAGGGCCGAAGGCACAGTGGGCCAGAAGGCCGGTGGAGGCGGCCAAAACTCTAGACGCGTTTTGTGCTGCAGAGTCGCTAAATGGGACTTGAACCGAACGTATGACCCCACCAATGGACTCCTCATTCGGAGTGAAATCCATTGGTGGGGTCACACGTTCGGTTCGAGTCCCATTTAGCGACTCTGGAGCTCGAAACGCGTTCGGGATTTTGACCGCCTCCACGGTCTTCTGGCCCACTGTGAAAGGGCCGACGGGCCGAAGGGCGGTGCGCGTGGTCGGGCCGGGCCGCGCCCCGAGGCCACGGCAAGGCCCTCGCCGTCCTCGCCGTCCTCGCCGTCCTCGCCGTCCTCGCCGTGTCGAGTTGGCGCCGCCAAGTGAATCGCATTGAACTGCGCGCGTCCCGCCCTCGGAATCCCGGAACCCAATCACCGCGGGATGGGGCGGCGGATTGCACGTCGTTATCCCGCGACGCCTCGACGCTCCGCGGCGGTGGCGGTGGCGGTGGCGGCGCGCTGGTGTCCGCGTCAAGTTCGCTACCCGGCAGGGAAGCCCCGTCCCCCGTGAGCTGCCCGGGGTGGCGCGGCGTGGCGTCGGCCGGGGTGTGCTTCGCCGTGCTTCGCCGTGCTTGGCGGGTCCAAGGCCCGCGGGCTGCGATGGCCGAGTGGCCGTCAAGGCCGCCGTCAAGGTCGCGGTGACCGGGGCCGGGCTTAAACTGTCCGGAAATATAGATGGTCCCAGCTTAGCGCCGGCCCCCCGGTCCCCAGCGTCGCCCCAAGCGCTGGCGCCGGGCCAGGGCCAGGCTGCAGCAGCGCCCCGGCAGACGACTGATTCCGCGCACGGCGTGTCGTCCCTCTCACAACCACACGGGACGCCACCTGAGCGCGAGAGAGACAGAGAGAGCCCGCGCCAGCGCTCATTGTCCCCCAATCTTTAACAACGGCCGCCAATTAATATCGTGCAGGCCGGGCAGGTAGGCCGGCAGGCAGGCCTTCGCCTTCGCCTTCGCCTCCACCTTCCTTCCTTCCTCCCCTTCGGAGCGCGCAGCGCGCATAAACTCAGCATTAATTCCCCGTCGTTATGTTGCACAGACAGTTCTCGTCCGGCGCCTCAAATTGCGGCCCGCGATATAGAGAATGCTAATTTAAACCACACACGGCTGCGTCTTTCTGTGCGTGTGTGCGCGCGCGCGCGCGCGTGTGTGTGTGAAAGAGATGGAGGGGGGGGGGCGCCAGGCACGCTGCAAGCGCGAGGCCCCTGCGTGTCCGCGTGTGCCGTGTGTCTGTGTAGGTGTGAGCGCGACTGTGATACACACACACACACACTCACTCACACGGATGACACGGCCGCATAGCACACCCGCATTGTACTTGACAGTTGCAAAAACATATCCGCACGCCTAGTTTGTTAACCCGGTGGCGAGGCGCGGCAGCCGATGGCAGCCAACGACAGCCCAGCCCGCGCCGAGCGGCAATAGCGCGGCGCGGAGGCCGACCGAGTGTTACAATACAACACAACTCGCACAGCAGGCCGACTCCGAAGCGGTGCTCCGACTCTCTCGCACTCACGGCGCACAGTGGGCCAGAAGACCGGTGGAGGTGGCCAAAACTCTAGACGCGTTTTGAGCTCCAGAGTCGGTACACAGGATTCGAACCGAACATTTGACCCCACCAATGGATTGCTCTCCGAACGAGGAATCCATTGGTGGGGTCACATATTCGGTTCGAGTCCTGTGTAGCGACTCAGCAGCTCAAAACGCGTCTAGAGTTTTGGCCGCCTCCACTGGTCTTCTGGCCCACCGTGTGGCGCTCCCGCAGGCCGCAGCGGTGCGAGAGAGACGGCCTTTCGGAATCACGCTGCCGGCAACTTTTACACACTCGTTTCAAGGATCGGGACCACGGACCGCGGCGGCACGGCTGGCGGCGCGCGTTGGCGGCGGCGTGCGAATGGAAAAAGGGCAAAAAGGACTCGGTCTCTGCACTGCTCGCGTCTCGTCTCGTCTCGCCCGTCTCGCGTGCTGGGTTATCACACCTACCGCCACCAGCGCCAGGCCAGCCGGGCCGGCCGGCCAGGCCAGCCAGGCCAGCCAGGCACTGGGGCATCTAGTCGTGCTGCTGGAGGTGGCCAGGCAAGCGGCACAGCGGGGTGGGGCGGGGCGGGGCGGGGCGCTCACCTCACGTGAGCACGCTTGTCAAACCTGTTGCCGATGCTGATGACCCGGCCAACTCAAAAATAAGAAAAATTGGCCGCGGAGCTGCGAAGCCGCTGCAGCAGACTGCGAGTCGTTTTCGTCTCTCTCGCACTACGGGGCGTCCCGTACGGGTGCGAGAGAGACAGAGCGAGACTCCCAGTCTGCAGCGGCCGCGAAGGACTGTCGGACTGCCTCGGCGGACGCGGCGCGCACGTAGCGACGGAATGACCGCAGGAAACGAAAAACAAGGGGAAAAAAAGAAAGAAAAGTGGAGGGAAATATGAAAGGACGACGGACGGCGCGGCAGCGTGCATGCGAGGAAATCGGGAGAAAGATGGTAGGGCCAGGCCGTTCCCAAGAACAGGGCCCACTCGGCGAGCCGCACTGCCGCACTCGCGCGGGAATACTGAAAGAAAATGAGTTTTTGGGAAAATAATAAAATTATAAAATAATAATGAGAGAAATGGCCGGGCATTACCGGCCTGCTGGCCAACAAGGCGGCGGGGCACGCGGGCTCCGAGTTGAACCGGTCCAAAATAAGCCATCCAGCCTTGCCGGAGTCGCGGAGCCGCGACGCTGCACAGTGGGCCAGAAGACCGGTGGAGCGGCCAAAACTCTAGACGCGTTTGGAGCTCCAGAGTCGCTGAACAGGACTCGAACCGAACGGTGTGACCCCACCAATGGATTCCTCGTTCGGAGAGCAATCCATTGGTGGAGTCACACGTTCGGTTCGAGTCCCATTTAGCGAGTCTGCAGCCCAAAACGCGTCTAGAGCTTTGGCCGTCTCCACCGGTCTTCTGGCCCACTGTGCGCTGACCGAACCCCGCGTCGAGCCGATTTCGTCCTGGTCGCGGCGGCCGCACTGCTGGCGCCATTCTCGCGTCCGAAATGGAGAGGACAGAAAAACCGGGAGTCATTTGGTCGAATTGAAACAAGTAGTGGGTAACTCGCGGGCGAGTCTTGTGCCGCCGGCTCTCGTGACAGGTCTGCGAGTTGGGAGTTGGTGGTGGTGGGTGGTGGTGGTGGTGGTGGTGGGGGGGGGGGGGGGGGTAAGGTCACATGGAAGATAGGTCGGCGCAACCGAGATGCATGCTGGGAGACCGGGCAACTAATCCCTCCCTTAGGGGGGAGGGGGCGGGAGGACTGGAGCTTGAACCGCCAAGGCCAGGGGTGGATGAAAATATGGCACCCCTCACGTCAACTTTTCCATTGCCTCTCCGCGGCGCTCCGCTTTCATCAAGCCTCTCGCATTCTCTCCCAAATACCATTATCATATTGTTTTAATTCGCGCAGTTGAGATCAGGGCACCTCTCAGAAATCGCTTCCCGTGCATTTTTTTTCTGACTCACTGTCCTGAAGGTGAAGCCAAATTCATTTTTGGTCCTTATAACAAACAAGTCATAAGGTTCTAGTCAAAACGATGTCACTGGGGAAAATCCACAGTTTTCTTTTGTTGATTTAAATTGGCATATTTACAGCGTTCTCATTGCTTCATCGCGCGCATCGCTCGTGGCGGCGGCAAGCGGCAGCAAGCGGCAGCAAGCGGCAGCGGGGCCTGTCTCTGCACGCGGCAGCAAGCGGCACGCAGCCCACTTCACACAGCGCGCAGTCGACCGACAAGCAGCAAAGGGCTCATCTCGATGGACTGGAAACGACAGGCTGGCGCAGCGGGCGAACTGGGATAAGTGCGCCACGACCGAATTGCCCGCCTCATTGTCGAAGCATCCACCGCACAGTGGGCCGGAAGACCGGCGCCGGCGGCCAAAACTCTGGACGCGTTTTGAGCTCCAGAGTCGCTAAGCAGGACTCGAACCGAACGAGTGACCCCACCAATGGATTCCTCGTTCGGAGAGCAATCCATTGGTGGGGCCACCGAGGGTGTCACGTTCAGTTCGAGTCCCATTTAGCGACTCTGTAGCTCGCAGAACGCGTCAGGAATTTCGACCGCCTCCACCGGTCTTCTGGCCCACTTTGTACCGACGTGTGTTAATAGCAGTTGCTTGATTTTACATCATAGAAAATTTCATAAGATATATCGCCAAAAGTCACTTGTAAAGCCAGGGAAGTGATTCCCCACGGTGGATGGCGTTTGTTGCGATCGATTGGGTTGCCAAAGGCACCAATAAAAGAACCGGCCAACTGGAAGGGCTGCCGCCCCCGCACTGCTGCTCCGCCCCCGGCAACAAGTATCGCTGGAAGCGCTCCGAACCGCGGGTGGCCAAAACACTAGACGTGTTTTGAGCTCCAGTGTAGCTATTCCTCTTTCGGAGAGCAATCCATTGGTGGGGTCACACGTTCGGTTCGAGCCCCATTTAGCGACTCTGGAGCTCAAATCGCGTCTAAGGTTTTGGCCGCCTCCACCGGTCTTCTGGCCCACTGTGCGCCACGTCCGCCGCACCGGATCACCCACTCCTCCGCGCTTCAAAACAATCGTAAACGAATTTGTACAGGTCAACGGCTGTTCGCAACGTTCGCAAGGACGGGGGCCCTCGTCCGATTCGGGTTGCACCAACGAACTTGAGAGACAATTAGACTTGCAAATCCGCCTCGAAAATCGCGTCTGGGAGATGACGCGTGAAGGGGTGAACTACTCCTCCACTGCCTTCATCCCCAGGTTGTCTGGGAGGTGAATCGAAGAGAGGGGGAGATAGAGGGGGGAGAGAGACCAGAGCCACAGGCCGGTAGGTGCAAATGCCACTCGTGACTCGAGTTGTTTGATGGACCGGTGGGTGAAGTTTGACCACCCCGCCGTCAAATATCTCGCGAATGGAAATGTGGACTGGGAGACGCAACGAAAGCAATAAACCGACGGGGCGGCCCACGAGAGCGAGAGAGACAGCGAGTAGTCGAGTACCAACCTGAGGGAAGTCCTGTCCGAGCGAGAGCTTCTCGGAGCCATAGCCCAGGGAGCCTTCCTCTTGCACACAGTCACTGCACTGCACTCACACAGACACCACTGACACGGCACACACACTCACGCCCCGAAACTTGGAACCACATTAATGATGATCACCTCTGACACTTTCACGAGCGCACACACACACACACTGACACACTACACGTTTAGAGAGCGCGGGATGCGGCGCGCGTGCGTGCGGCCTCTGCACGGCGACTGGGACTGGCGTGTGCCGCGCTGCGCGTGCGGCACGGTGGACGCACCGGGCGTACCGGGCGTACCGGGCGGGCGTACCGCGGCGTGGCGTGGCGGCCGACTAGCCGACTGGTGCGGCGATGCCCCTTCCCTCCCAAGCGGTGCGCGTCGGGGGGCGTCTGGCCCGACACTGAACTCAACACCGGCGGCACAGCGCCGGGCAGCCCAGGGCAGCCACGAGGCGGCGCAACGCGCAGCGGCGGCAGCGGCCTCGGAGAGCGGCGGGGCCCTCCACACTCCACACGCAGCGGCCCGGCACCGCCTGCCTCTCTCGCACTCACGGGGCGCACCGTGCGGGAGTGCGGGTGCGAGAGAGACAGAGCGACGAAACGGACCTCCGGACTCCGGAACAGCAGTCCGAAACGCGAAACGCGCTGCCGGGCCACCATGATTGCGAAGCGGCCAGCTAATCCCTCTCCCTCACTCTCGCCACCACACACTTTCCATATGTCTCTCACGCACTCACACTCACACACACACACACACACATACACACACACACACACACACACACACACACGTGTATGTCCTCATCCCCCTCCACAAAAATAATTGCAGGGCCGGAAAAGTTAGTTCATGAGTGAAAAGCCACACGCTGCCCCTGCAAGCAGCCAAAAAGATGGGCCGCTGTGCCCCCTTGAGACCACCACTGGATCCGCCCTTGCATTCAAAGCAGGTGAAACAGGCGCGGATCGGTGCACGTGGCTCCACGGAAAATCCTTGGCGCTTGCCTAGTCAGCAGCCTCGCTCATCACGGCATCACGGCGTGTCTAGTCGGAAAGACGCTATCTCGCGCCATCAAAAGTTGCCGAGACTCGAAACCGCGTTCCGGTGCTGGCCGCCACCCCGCCACCCCGCCACCCGCAGCGATGCGACAGCCGCGAGCGTAGAGGCGCCGACCCCGAACCCTCAGGACCGGCGTTCGAATCCCTACATTGAGTCAGATATTGGCAACATGAATGATGTGTTTTTCGGGAGGTGACAACTTCCCGCCGCCGCAGACGCTGTCTTGTCTTCCGTTCGCAGCGGCGTGCCCGCCCAGCCGTGCCGTGTTGGGCTTGCGGCTGAGCTGCTTGACGCCTGCGAGCTGCGCGCCGCGCGCTGCGAGGGCACAGATAGCCTGCCGGCAAGACGGGGCACTCGGTGGCGTGGGGCCGCGCGGCGCCGCCTGCCCGCGTTTTGACGGGCGTCGGCTCGGGGTGGCTGGCTGCACAGTGCTTTCGTCGGCCTGTCTCTCTCGCACCCTTACGGGACGCCCCATGAGTGCGAGTGAGAAGGACCTCCCTTTGGTCGTCGGCAAGGGGCGTTGACTCTCGACCCGCGCAAGGAGCCTCGTGAGTCTCGTGGAGTGATTGAGACGACGCCGTGGCAGGCCATGCTGTGCCAGGCCGTGAACTGGAAGTGCTGAAAAGTGCCGATAGCAGCTCAGGGGTCGTGGCCTCCGTGTTCTTCAAAGCCCCGAAAAGCCGCGCCCCACCAGCGCCCCACCCGGCCCCACCAGGGCCCCGGCCGGTTCCGAACAGGCTTTTGCCGCTCTCTCTCTCTCTCTCTCTCTCTCTCTCTCTCTCTCTCTCTCTCTCTCTCTCTCTCTCTCTCTCTCTCGCACCCTTGCAGCCTTGCTGGGCGCCCCGTGAGTGCGAGAGAGACAGCGCGACGAAAGCACTGTTCGGCATCGTGCAGTCTCCGATTCCTCCCTCTCCTCCCAAGGGCGGCCTGCCCTGGTCCGCCCCCTATAAAGGGAGCTCTCTTCAATCGTGCTGTCCGGTGCTCTGCAAATTCCAGTCCACATATCGTTTGTAATATCCCCTTTGGCCTGGGCCAGACCGGCCGGCCAGGCCGAGGACCCCACCTATGGATTGCTCTCCGAACGAGGAATCCATTGGTTTGGTCATACGTTCTGTTGGAGTCCTGTTTAGCAACTCTGGATCTCAACGCGCGTCGAGAGTTTTTGCCGCCTCCACAGGTCTTCTGGCCCACTGTGGGCAGGTCGGGTCTGGCGGCGAAAGGAACACGGGGCGCGGAATTCGGAATAGAGCGGACTTGGCGAGGGCCGAGGCCGGAAAGAAAAGAATGGGGGATCCAAAACTGTGGTTGTTTCTTTCGTCGTGACTTCCACTTAGTAGGGCGCGAAGCGAATTCGAATGAGCAGCGAGCCGGCCAAATTAGGCTTCCAGTGCAGGGAGCAGGCAGCGCCTCGCGACCGCTTGCCGAGCTCAGGGCCAATCCCGGAGTCTTTCGCGGTTTCTCAAAGTTATCGCCGCGTCCGCGTTCGCAAGGCGTTCGCCTTCTTCGCGCCCGCGCCGCCAAAAGCCGAAACTTTCCATCCTCCACCCCGGCGGCCCGCCCTGCAGACTGATTCCGAAGCCGTTTTCGTTGCTCTGTCTCTCTCGCACTCTCGGGGCGTCGCGTACCGGTGCGAGAGAGACAGAGCGACGAAAACGGCGCTCGGAATCGGTCTGCTGGGACTGGGACGTCCCCCACGCAGGGCAGGACGAGCCGTCCCCAATCGGAGTGCGGGATGGGGGTGGAAAGGAGAGGGGAACGGGTTCATCAACAACTTCCAATTTTTAGCCAAGGACAGCTGACTTATTCTTTAATATACATGTACACAATTAATACATCTCTGGTTGATTCGCAACACAGAGCGTGTGCATAAGTAAGTTACCAGCAGAGGGTTTCAACACGCTTGACAAGACAAAGAAGAGGAGTATTAAATAAAATTTCAGTCAAAGCACAACTTTTTACAACAACATAAAAAGCACTCATGTCAAATAAAAGAAGAATTCAACTGATGCTAACATAAACCAAGGGTTTCCTAATCATGAAAGTCATTTGGTAGTTGGTGGATGACACGACTAGCAAAAACATGAACAAAACCTGTTCATTTTGGGCTCAACAAATACTGGATACACTTCAGACTCAATTATTGTAAACATAATGTTTTCAAATAAGAATATGAAACAAGATTTTAAAAAAAAGACTATCTAATTTAAATCTACCAGGTATGACCACTCAGAGAATTTAAGGAAGGCAATTTAAAAGAAAGTATAAATGGCTGCATAAATGATTTGATTATCCAATAAAAAAAGAGTTAAAACTAATGAATTAGAAATGGGAAAATTTTCACTTAGTAGCATGAAAGCAAGTAATGCAGCAGTCTCCAAAAAGTGAACCAGTTTTAACTAATGTTGCTGCACTACCATCTAAATTGAGTATAAAACACAAGCTCTGTGTGCTCCGTGAAGTATACTACAGCAATGGAGTGGAAGTGAAAACATATAGTACAACAGTCGGGTGACGACTCCCCAGCAATAACTTCTAAAAAGGTAACACAGAGCCATTCTGTCCTCGAAGAAGATAAATGTCTATCAATTCACAACATTCGTATGAAAGTGGTAGAGTATGTTTTCTTCTTGTGGGACAGTACAAGCCAATAATTAAACTTACCAAAGAGATAAAACAGTGAATGCAACCCAATGAAGACATATACTAGCATGGGTTTGTTTGCACTAAAATACCACATATTAACAGGTACATATCATTAAAGAATACATCTAGGCAGCATATTATAATGAAGTCTGCGAACAAATTTGTGCAAAAATTCAATGGTGTAGAAAGCGGTATCTGACATTGATCTTCACTAAAGACATCATGAAAGCGCATGCGCAACACAAGTATATGAATAACAGTACATAAATGTAGTTAAGGAGAGTACCAATAAAATTAGTCTTAAAGCACTATCACAAAGCAGCCACTTCTCCTGATCAGCAGTTACAACAACTGTCATATCTGATTTAATATGGACAGTAAGATAACTCATAATAACTGTACAGAATAATTTAATAATTATCTATACAAAGTGGTTCAATTTCCTGCAGCTTTGGTCAACACTCAGCCTACAAAAATATTTTGAAAGGCTTTGACTAAACCATACTTTTTCAGCCCAGAGTACTCTTGATGATTAAAATACACTAATAATAAAATACCCTAGATTAGTTCGAGTTACATTTAGAATAATGTTTACCTTTAAGGGTATGTACAGAGCGGACACAAAGTTTACACTGAAGACAAGAGTAATGACATGCCAAAAGTCTTACGAAAAAGAGGAAATTTGTAAGTGAAACATGTTGAGGGCTTCACAAATGTCGTGATGCAAATTTTAAATACAGCCAAAATACATAGCTAACATCATGTGAGTTGTATAAATAATCATCATAGCTAATATAACATGATACAAGTTTACATGGATATGAATCCAGTCGAAATGCTTGGCATAAAATAGTTCAAGGTACTTAAATTGTAATTTTAGAAATTGAAGGAATACTTAATTTTCACAGTGAAGACTTAATAAATCTGATAAACTTCTGACAAGTACAATTGACAAATTCCTTGATTAGTAAGGTAACAAATTTTCAAGCCAAAAACATCTATTTGACCTCAAATTGAAATAATTTTAAAAGTTCATTCATATATAACAAGAGGTCTCAAATAGAAGATTAACTATTCTATTTAAGAAGATGGATACCAAGCAGGCCAGAGGCAACTTTACAAACAACTTATTTACCATATTATGCATTCACAGTAATAAAAATAATAACAATAACAGTAATAATAAAAATGTAGTGATAGTAATAATAATGTGCATCATACAAACAGAGCCCCCTGTAATTGAACAAAGTCAACGCGCACAGCGAAAATAATTTATTGTGAACATCACATACACACAACACAATTACATTTAATTGTGCTAGCTAGCCTGCAAGGCTAGCAGAAACAGAAATTGTTGTTCATGTATTGTTGCCGGCACAAAGCCCATTATAATCAAGCTGACCCATCAGTGGATGCGGTCAGTAAGGATCAATAGAGTCAATGCTCGAAGTATGGAATGTTGCAGATACAGTTGCAAGGCGGAGTTTGTTCTCATGAGGATAAAGGAACCATTCTTGTAGGAGTGGTTGGCTTCAGGTCCATTGTCTGGCATACCCAACTTGCAATTTCAACTCTCTCTTGGTCTGCCTTTTTGATCCACTCATGGTTCTAAAACAAGAAAACAAAACAAGAATTACCCCAAGTAATAAGGTGAAACTTTGTAAACAAACAAGTATTGGACCTGTACCATGAGAGATTTGAGATCTGCTCGTTCCTCTGGGTTCTTTTTGAGACAGCGTTCGACAAAGTCTTTGAAAGCATCAGAAAACAGTCCTGCTGGGAGCTTAGGAGGCGGCTCATTCACAATGTAGTCTAATAACTCAAATATTGCCATCGGTCTAGGACCATTGCTAGAGCTACTGCCACTACCTGTGAAACATAAAATGCAGGTATTACAGTAAGACAGACAAGAAACCAGTTCAGCTTAAACAAATTTGTACTCACTGTTGTTATTAGGTGGGGTTCCTGCAATTTCTTCTATATTACCACTGACTGTCCCAAATATGGCAGCAAGTGTTTTAGCATCAGCAGGTGGAATAGGGTACATTCCAATGGCCATTTCAACCAATGATAAGCCAAGAGACCAAATGTCAGACTGGACTGAATAATGAGTTCCCTGCAATCGTTCCGGCTGTAAAAAGATGAGAAAAAATAAATATAGGGTAATATATTCTAAATAAGACATTATATTCACACTATGAGTCAAAGGAAACTGGAAAACTTACCGCCATATAACTTCTTGTGCCAACAAAGGAATTTGCCATTGAGTCAATGAGTTGACCAGAAACACCAAAATCACATATCTTGATTTCTCCAGCGCTATTGACAAGAATGTTGCTAGGCTTAACATCTCTATGCATTATAGCATGCTTGTCCCGTAAATAGCTTAGGCCCTTCAAAACCTGTCATAACAATAAAAATTTAAGTGAAAAGAATCTTGATGTGCACACCAGAAAATGTGAACAAGAAGTTTGAACCAATCATCTTATATGCCTACCGCTAAGGTAATACTGCCAAGTATGGGTTCAGGTATGCGGCCAGCTTTCTTCAAGATAAGATCAAGAGAGCCACCATCCATGTACTCCATGCAAATGCTTATCTCTCCATCACTGTAACAAACATTGATTACAGACATAAGAAGAGGGGAAAATTATGAGAAAAAGACAAAAGAAATCTTCAAGAACTGAAAACGAGTACTAACTAATAACATCTCTTACCTGTAAAATGCTCCATAGAACCCTACAATATGAGGAAAATTGCATTGATGGAGAACTTTCAACTCTCTGATAATTTGCTTCTTGATGGCTGGCTTTACTTCAAGATGAATTAACTGTGGCAAGTGAAACAGGGGATTTAAAAAAAGAACTCAAAACATCAAAGGGAAGGATCTAATTGCTTTGCGCAAACGCTCACCTTTCTTGCCATGATATAACCACTCTTTTTATGCCTGACTTTCATGACAACTCCACCATTTCCGGCACCCAGTTCCCCTAATTTTTCCAGGTCATCATCTGTGAGCTCACCAATAGTGGACTTTTGGCATAGGAAATTTTCTAAACGTTTTTTCTCAGTGTCATTCATATTGAGCTCTTCAATGCGCTCTTGTATATTATCAATCGAAGATTGACCAGAGCTGGAAAAAAACAAAAACAAAATAAAAATTCCATGAACGAAAATACCTTTAAAGGCAGGAGAAAACAATGGAGGGAAAGGAATGATTGACTTCAGTTCACTTGTAATCATGGGTATCTTAACCTCGGTGGATTTCTTAGAATAAAAACCATAACAAATGAGGGTTTTAAGTGCCATACTAATTCTCAAAAACATGAAAACAACTGGTTTGAGAGGAGAAGAAAAACAAAATTGATGCTTTTTGATTGAGCCATGTCTAGAGAAGAGTTTTTGTAACTATTCAGATAATGAACCAACAGGTACGTGAGTTCTTTATTTTGACACCATTTCAAATATAATCCACTCACTCGTTTTCAGACTGCGGAGTTAGAGCCAAGGGTTCCAAAGAACCAGGACGCAACGTTAAATTAAGTTTATTCTTCGACATTTCGATAATAAACACTTCTTTCAAAGATGAGGTTATCAAGAATCTGCAGACGCTAGTTTTGACTCCGTACCAAACTCTGTACAAGAGGGCCCAGGTCAGATTCCTGTGCGAGGCTAGGATGCCAGTATCGAATACGAATATGAATGAAAGACCCTAAAGCAGAAAAGCGTCGATCCTGTATGAGAAATCAGGTTTTTCTTCTGCTTATTCTGGAACTCCGGCACAACGCAATAACTAGATTTGTGAGCAAGTGTTAATATTTTGACCCTTCTTGACCGTGGTCAAGATGTTCGATCAATGGCAATGGCACATTCCGTGGACCAACCTACCATGAACCTACAACTTAACTCCCCCCCCCCAATCCCTGCATATTTCCTGGAACTTCCCCTCGATTTCATGCCAAGCAAAAAAGTCACCAAATTATTCATGTTCAGTATAACCTTATTCTGAGCATTCAAATGGCCACTAAAAGATCCCTCATATAATGGTTTGAGTTGCTGATATTTCAGAAAGAGGAGGGGTATGCGATGTGGTTTGTGTGTGGAATTATTATACTTCACCTCACTCCCCGTGGAACATCTTTGTTGTGTGTTTGAAATTTAGTGAGGAAACAATGGCAAACATCTCAACAATTATTTATAAAAAATTATATTAAAAACAGCCATTATAGTACACTATCTATCAAAGTACTTCCATTCATAACTGAGGTACTAGCAACAATTATTCTAGTTCCAGTTAACTTTTCTAGAAGTTGGAAAGCTGCAACCTCTGCATAAGTCACTCCACCAATAAAATACACAATAAATGACCGAGGTAAAAAGTCAATTGACGGTTTCGAGGGAGTTACCGATGATCCAGGAATGAGTTGATTCACAATATCTTCAAAGCTGACTTCCTTTTTAATCAGCAGCTGAACCAATTGACATGCTATAGGAATGTAAGCGCCTCCATACACATAACTCATGTCTGTGGGTTGTTTTAGATTAATATCTTCTCTATTTGCCGAAAATAATTTTAACTTCTGGCGTAGAACCTGCAGAGTAGATGAAACCCATTTTACGGCTCTATTTTGAGAGACAACACAGAACACTCTGAAAAATTTGAAGGGTGAAGTGTACCTGGAATGATGATCTCTTGGGAAGAGAAACAACCTGTGCAACTTTATTTGCCAGCCTCCCAGTGGCATCACTCACTGGACCAGTAACCAATCCAGAGCCTAGACCAGCACTGGAGGTTGTCAGAAGTCCTAGATTTTCAAGGTTGTGAAGGCCTGGGAGAAGATGATACCCATATGCATGTAGAAATTGTGTTTTCAAAGACCAGGCATCCTCAGAGAATAATCCATCCTGTAAAAAAAGTTTGTTTCCATATAATTAGGCATCTTCCGGAAAACAAAGCATAATCAAATATGCATTAGGGTAGCAGTAAGTACTTGAGTAAGTGACAGGAGGCACATTAGTCTTAAATTGGCAAGCTTTCCGCCTCCACCAGTGACGATATTTTCTTCTATGTACGACTGAACGCTGCGCCGGTTGGTACCTTCCAGCATGTTCTGTTCCATATCTTGCAGACTTTCAAATCTAAAAATCAAAGAATTAATTGATGTTTTAAATTACAATCCAATTGCACTTTAGTTTAGCAATACAGAATTGATTGATTACCTAGCACCGATTGCAGTTATCACTGCTTCACATCCGGCAATGTGCATTGCTAGAGCTCTCTTTCGAGCCATGACTGTCTTTAATTGAGAAGACACATACTGTTTCATTTCATGGAGAGCCATCTTTCTACTTTGATCATACTCATTTGATAGTTGTTTGGCTTTTGCAGATAAAAATGAAAACACATCAGAGAAATGACGATTTTTTATTTGATTGTAAATTTCATCTTCGCTGCTAAGCAAGTGTCTGGAGAAAGCCATTCAGAAAGAAAAAAAGAGGAATATTAAAAAGGTAAAGAGATACAACTTTTTATACAAAAGACACTCTTGGAAGACTTACCCAATAGTTTGCTTTTCATCTGGTTTTGCATCAGACTTTGGAAGTTCTACAACACCACTTCGTATACCAAGAACCTCATCCATTAAGCTTGTGTAAGTGGCCGGAGTCAAAAGTGACGCAGCGTAGTCTACATCTCTATCCACTAGAACAATGCATCCGATGTCTGTCTGAGGTTTATCAGGCTCACCAATTTGGTCCATAAGCACCTGATTGGCACAAAATGGTTGTTAATGCTGGTTTAGTAAGAAAAATGAACAACCATAATTGGTGTCCCCTTACTTCAGTCATCGACTGGACCTGCTTGGCGTATCTTCCTAGCGTCAGGGTCACCTGGGAACGTCCAAGAAGCATCTGCAGGGACCAGAGAGATTTTGCTACTGCAGGAAGAAGTGTCTGATCACCATCCACAAACAGTTGAGGAAATAGTGAAGGTAATTCAAGTGATATGAGGCCCATGTCCAGCTGAATTGGCTCCCATTGATACACATGAATCGTAACTCTTCCCCATAAGCCTTCCTCCTCAAGAAGTTGGTCAATTGCTGCTAATCTGTACAGGCACACAATGAAACTTAACAAATTCGTTTGCCACAGTGAGAAAATCTGATGAGGAAATTAATCAGACACAAAACATACTTTCGTGGAACAACAATAATGTGGTAATCAACATCCTTCCTTTGCTCTGCATTCACTTGGTCACAGACTCTCTTGGCTGATATGAGATCTGACATTATTAAATAGAGCCGTTGATTGTTAACAGAATTTTGACCTGCGTTGGAGTCCAGCTTGAATATCTTATCCACATCGTGTTTTCTGTAACAACGTTCAAAATGAGACCAAGAACAAAATCAACTAAATCTGAGGTCGAGTTGTTTTGAAACATACCTCAAGACTGAAATTCCTGTTATTCTATCAAGTGCTTTCATTAATGGAGCATCGATGATTAGGTCCTTCTTTCCGGGAATTTGATTGAAGATGTTAATCAGCCGCAGCTGGGACAGCTCCCTTAGAGCTGTCAACCTGCCGTCCATCTGCATTTTGAACTCTGGAATGAAATGAAACAGGTTGATTGATGATCTCAAGTGACAGGTGCAGAGCAGGTTACAGAACAAGAGAGCTAAGTCACTTCACTACATACACAAATTAAACCATAAACAGACAATTAAAAAGTAACAGAAGCAACATGACGTCTCCTCCGGCTGAAAAGGTTCTTTTTCAAGCACCTATGTCAAATGTGTCAACTAAAACAATGTTTTAACTATTTATGTTAGAAAAGAAATAAACAAACAACACCTAGCAACAACAAGCAGAAGAGCGTAGTGCAAATAAGATCACGTACTATTCACACTGATTCCGGTGCATAGGTTCCCCGCGCGAGGCTACTGGAGGGAGGGTATGAAAAACAAAACGTTTGGATGACCCGGGGAGGAGGAGGGAAAGCATTGGGGAAAGCCCGCTTGAATTAAGCAAATCGTGATGTAGGATAAATGTGTCGAAAAACTACATGCATTCAATTATGTATACTTGCTTATCAGCAACTTTTATTTCAGCAACAATTATCAGCACACTGGAGGTTGTGCTGCCTCTGAGTCAAAGTAATATGTCTCACCCGGAGCCTCGGGTCGGGCTCAATGGATGGCGGGTCCTGAAATGCCAGCGCCAGCGCAGAGCGATTCCCAACGGTGCTTCTGTCTCTCTCGCACTCACAGAGCCGCCGTCGTGGGTGCGAGAGAGACAGCGACGAGGCACTGATTCTCGGAATCGCTCTGCAGTGTGATTACGCGTATAAACCTCCCCGATCAGGACCGGGGTCTTGGTGGCTTACTTCGTGATGGCGTTCGGGGCGCGGCCCCACTGTGCGACCCCCATGAGTGCGAGAGAGACAGAGCGATGAAAACTACTCGTGGCGTCCGTTGTCGGGCGAGACCGACTGCCTGAAATGATCCAGCTCGCTGGCCTGCGACGCGGTCGGTCGGTCGGCCGATCGGTGCACCGCGGGAACGGAGTCTGGAGTCTGGAGTCGTTTGGCCAATGGGGCGGAGTCTTTAAACGCAAAAGTGACTGGAAAAGGGAAGAAAACGGTTCAACCCTTCGGGAACTCTTCGGGGAAAGTTGGTAATGGGGCAAAAGGCGGAAACGGGGACGAATAAAGGCCGATGAGAAGGGGGAGGGGGATGGGAGGGTAGGCCATTACGTCACCGGAGCTGCTTCCGGCTCCTGGCCGGGCAGAGCGGGGAACAGGCTCTGAGTCCTTCTAGTCCTGGATCGAGTCTTGTCGGATCCAGGGCGATTCTGGGTCGAGCGGGCGGTTTTCTTTTGAAACCGCGCATGTGTGTGCGTGCAAGTGCGCGCGCTTAGCCGACGTGCGTAATGGTGGGAACATAGCGAGGATGGGGCCGGGCTGCGAGTAGCTGCGGGCCGCGGAGTGTGGGGGGCGTGGAGGGGTGTGTGACGTAGTGCCACCCCACCCCCTGTAGGGCCGCCTCCCTGGTCCTCCCTGGTCCTCCCCCCAAAGGGCGTGCCGTGGCGCAGGCTGGCGTGGCGGCTCGGCGGCGTGGCTGGAGGCATGCCTGGCTGTGGTCCAGTCCCTCCCAGTCGCTCCCGGTGAGCGGACCAGTGCGGACGTGTCGCGAGGCCTGGGAAGGCAGAGCAGTCCAAGTGGGGGTTGGGGTGCGCCCTGCCACCCTGCCGGCGGACTCGCCGCCCCGCCGCCCCGCGCCCCGCCGCCCCGCGCCCCGCCGCCCGCGCCCCGCCGCCCCACCGCCGCAGACTCCGGCATGCTCCGTCGCCTACCGAGGCTCTAGCGGCTCCAAGGCGGAGCGCTGCGTGGCCAGGCATGGCGTGGCCAGGCACGGCGTGCCATCTTTAGGATTGCTTTCATCTGTGAAGTGACGACCCGAGACCCCGGCCGCCACAGACGAGACATGTGAGTAGCCCTCTCAAGGACCCAGCGGTCCGGCCCGTCCGTCCGTCCGCCTGTCTGTCTCTCTGTCCACTTGGTGTGCCGTCTAGACGCAAGCGGATTTCCGCAGCGCGCTGTCAGGAAGGGCCGAGTGAACAGTGAACACGTCTCGAATGGGGAATGGGCTTAGAGGCGCAGCCCGGCGCAGCCAAATGGAGGCGGGATGTGGATGAATGGGAATATAACAGGCAATGGCGGCAATGGCATATTGAAGGAAGAGGAAGCGAAGCAGCGCCACTGTAGGCGGCTGTGGACCCAGTGGGCTCTGTGGGCCCTGTGGACCCTGTGGGCCCTCCTGCGGGGCTGGAAAAGCAAGAAAAGCACGGGATTGGGGCGAGGGAACCTCGAGCCTCGGGGGAGGCGGGAAGCGGCAGATTTGAGGGCAGATATAAAGTGAGGCTTACCCGGCAAGAATGGACCGCGGACTACAAGGCAGGGAGAGGCAGGCAAGAGGCAGACAGCGGCAATAGCCTAGGCCAGCCCGCAGCGCACCGCGTCCGTCGTGTTGCCTACCCTGGCTTCGGCGGGCGCTCGCCGCGTCCGTCGTGTTGCCTACCCTGGCTTCGGCGGGCGCTCGCCGCGTCCGTCGTGTTGCCTACCCTGGCTTCGGCGGGCGCTCGCCGCGTCCGTCGTGTTGCCTACCCTGGCTTCGGCGGGCGCTCGCCGCGTCCGTCGTGTTGCCTACCCTGGCTTCGGCGGGCGCTCGCCGCGTCCGTCGTGTTGCCTACCCTGGCTTCGGCGGGCGCTCGGTCTTCGCAACCTCTCCGACTCTGGTGCATCGTGGGGATGCTTGCCTACTTATGTGGCGACACTGCCCGGTGTAACCCGTCCACCCCGCTGGCCAGACCGCAGCCCCAGCGGCCAGTGCAGCGGTTCCCAACCTTGGGGTCGCGACCCCAAATGGGGTCGCGAAAAAATTTCGAGGGGTCGCGGCGAGGTGGCTGGGGTCGCCTGGGGTCGCGGTGTTTTCCCGGCTGGCCCACACGCCGAGCACTGGCTGCTTAAATGCCGCAAAGTTGATCAAAACGGTCACAAATGTCTGTAAAAGATCGTGTTTTGGGCCGACTTTAAGCATCCACTGCGTCTGATCCGAGGCGGTAAATCGTCCTCCCTCAACGGGCAATTGGTCTTTGGACCTTCCTTTTGCATGCCTTTGTTACGGAGTGTGATTATCTGCCTTAGTTTGGAAGCAGTACTGCCGCAAAGTTGGTCTAAACGGTCACAAATGTCTGTAAAAAAATCGTGTTTTGGGCCGACTTTAAGCATCCACTGCGTCTGATCCGAGGCGGTAAATCGTCCTACGTCAACGGGCAATTGGTCTTTAGACCTTACCTTAGCATGCCTTTGTTACGGAGTGCGATTATGTGCCTTAGTTTGGGAACAGTTTTGCCGCAAAGTTGATCAAAACGGTCACAAATGTCTGAAAAATCGTGTTTTGATCAACTTTGTGGCAAAACTGCTCCCAAACTAAGGCAGATAATCGCACTCCGTAACAAAGGCATGCAAAAGGAAGGTCCAAAGACCAATTGCCCGTTGAGGGAGGACGATTTACCGCCTCGGATCAGACGCAGTAGATGCTTAAAGTCGGCCCAAAACACGATTTTTTAAGACATTTGTGACCGTTTTGATCAACTTTGCGGCAATACTGCTCCCAAACTAAGGCAGATAATCGCACTCCATATCAAAGGCATGCTAAAGGAGGGGTCGCGTGGGGTCGCGAAATTTTTCCTGGGGGTCGCGGAAAGTTTTGGCTACAAATTTGGGGTCGCGAACCGCAAAAGGTTGGGAACCGCTGGGCCAGTGGCAAGCCATCGGCAGGGGCCGCGTGAATACTGGATGTCATGCCGGTCGAGTGGATGCATCATCCCGCATCCATTCGTAAAAGACAGCAATCGGCACTGACCCATGCTGACCCGGCGGCCAGGCTGAGGTGGTCACCGGTTGGTGGTACAGAGCGCGGTCGTTATGGCGCGAAGCTACTCGCCCGTCATTTTTTAGAAACCCTTTTCGAAAAGTGGAACATCCGCCACAGTGAGAACGGCTGCCCTTCCTGTTGGCAGTGTGGTTGCGGCTCCAGAGGCAGAGGACGGCACGATCGTCGCATTCCCGCATTCCCTCGCGCTCCGTCCGGGACGGCCGGGACGGCCGGGGCAGTCCGGGACCCCGACTCGAACTCACTCGGAGCGTGGTCTGAATTATTCCGCTTTTTAATGAAAGTGATTTGCTCGGGCAAATCGTTTTCGTATCTGCATCTCATTCCGCGTCCGCTTTTCATACGCCGATTCCGCCAAGTCCGTACTTCGGCACTCCAGCAGGGCCGCCGGTCTTCTGGCCCACTGTGCGCCCTGTCCCGTCCGTCCCGCACTAGTTGCCCCGTTGGCCCTGAGGCTCCGGGGCGGCCCCGTCCAGGTCCAGGTCCAGGTCCAGGGGGCAGGGCGGGCAGGGCGGGCTGGGCCGACCAGGGCGCCGGGTGCGGGTCCGCCTGCGGCACGTGTTTGAAGGGCAAGTAGTTGTGCTCCCCAACTTGAACCGTTAACCCACCGGCGGGGTCAGCACCCGGCCGGGCCGAGGGGCCGCGCCGAGGGGCCGCGCGGGGCCCGGGGCGGAACGCGTCGCAAAGGGGCGGGGCGCGGCAGCGCGGCGGAACGGGGAGGATAAGGACTGACAAATGGCGGGGGGAGATATCGGGGGAAGAAAGGTCCAGGCAGGGGGAGGAGGAGGGGGAGATCGCGGCTGAAGTGAGGGTGGGGGTCAACCGCAACGTGTCTTTATTAGAACAACGACGGCCCCCTAGCGGTGACACCCCGCCCCGCCCCGCCCTCTGCAATCAGAATCGGCCCACCCCACCCCACTCGACCCTCTCACCTTTTTTTGCAGCCTCATCCCCTCCCCTGACAGTTTGGACGAGCCCTTTTTAACGGGCGGCGACATCCGGCCGCCATCCGCTCGCTGCAGCGAAGCGGCGACCGCGGCCACGCGTCACGTGGTTGGTGCACGGCGATCACCACTTTGGCCCGACAGTCATCCGCGCCGTGGCGCCACTGCACTTGCTGTTTTTCCCTTCTCCGCGGTTTTCATTAAAGTCTTTTCTCTTCGTTGTTAGCGCACTTTCCGCCACGCGGATGGCCGTGTTTTGTTTGGCACTCGCTGCTTCACGCTTCCCGCGTCGCGCGCTGCCCCGCCGCGCCGCGACGCTGGTCCGGATCCTCCCCAAGCTCGCCAAGCTGCCTGGGAGTCAACACGAGGGGCGGCGAGGCGGCGGCGAGCTGCTCGTGAGAAACTTTCATCCACCGCCGTCTCGTCTCGTCTCCCCGACGGGGCGTGCCGCGCCGTGCCGCGCCGTGCCGCCCCCTAACCCCGTGGCACGGCGGGGCGGCGTGGCGTCCTCCCGCCATGCTCGGTTAAAAGCAGGCCGGCGGAAAAGGGAAAAAAGAAGAAAAAGGAGGAGAAAATTAGGAAATAAAGGGAAGGAAAACCAGGAAGAGGGAAGCGAGGACGAAGGAGGGCGTGGGCTCGCGACGCCAGTGCTTCCCCTGCAGGGCCCAGCTCTCGGCCCGGCCGGCAGGGCCTGCATTAGTCGTCCTAGCTGGCTACCATCAGCGTAATGGTCTATTCCGTGTGACTAACTCTTTGCTTTCCTTCCAATGTGTGTGGGAGTGAGAGAGAGAGAGAGAGACTGGGTGTTCGAATGGCTTGCTGTTTGTTTGTCCGATCGCTTGTTGTTGTTGTTGGGTACACTCGTAATTGCTGTTGAAGCGCGAAAAACCATTGGCGTCTGAACTGACCTCGCGGAACAACAACAACTTCTCGACCCACGCCGCTCCGCAGTCCGCAGTCCCTCCCTTTTCTTCTTTCATCTCCCTTCATCCGAGCTCTGCGTGGCTCTGCCTCTCTCTCTGTCTCTCTCTCTTTCCTTCCCCACCCGGCGAAACTACACTAACATCACTTTTATTTTAAACCTGTTCAAAAACCCCATGGTGGAAGGAATTTTCTTTTCGGCGAGTAAACGCTCTGTCACGAGCCGAGGCGGCGTTGATATCTTGATGAAGCGGACTGAGCAGCCTTTGATAAACTGAGCGACATCGGGACCATTTTGATGAATAGGGCGTCAGGCTGACAGTGCCGCGAGCCGCGAGCCCGGGGACTGGCTGGCCCGAGGGGGCGCGCACAGTGGGCCAGAAGACTGGTGGAGGCGGCCAAAACTCTAGACGCATTTTGAGCTCCGGAGTCGCTATACAGGACTAGAACCGAACGTGTGAACCTACCGATGGATTCCTCGTTCGGAGTGCAATCCATTGGTGGGGCCACACGTTCGGTTCGAGTCCCATTTAGCGACTCTGGAGCTCAAAACGCGTCTAGAGTTTAGGTCGCCTCCACCGGTTTTCTGGCCCACTATACCTCGCCTCGGTCTGATCGAAGTTGCCCCAACTTTTCCTTGACGTTTTCGGCCGCCGATGAGCGGTGCGGCGCGGCGGCGCGCAGGACGCGCCTCTCCTGTGAACAGGTACAATCAAGTTAGAAACAAGTTGGACGCCGCCCTACTTCTTGTACCGGCAAGCCTCGCGGAGAGGGACGCAATAGTGCGGCCATAGCTTCTTTGGCTGTTTTGGAAAGCCCAGGCGCGGCGACAACGTGCTCAAACTCCCGAAAAAAAAGAGAAGAAAGATTTACCTTATGCGTTTATCACTTTGCCGAAACTTTTTTTTTTTCGTGTTGGCAAGTTTGCGTTGAAATTCTCCTCGCTGTGGCGTAACCGGATTGCGGTGGCCACGGCGTTGTTGGCCGAGTCTTATGGTCCAAACTGGTGGCAAACAAGAAGGGGCGCGAGGGGGAGGGGGAGGGGGAGGGGCGCAGGGCAGAAGCGCATCACTGACCACATTCAGACGCGGGCCCGGGCCCGCTTTGTTCGCCAACAGCCAGCAGGCCGATTCCAAGCCGGGCTTCCCGTCGCTCTGTCTCTCTCGCACCCAAGCAAAGCGCCCTGTGAGTGGGAGGGAGACAGAGAGTGCGGCATCAGTCTGCAGACGACGCTGGGACCCGGAAGGGCGGGCCAGGGGCGGGCCAGGGGCGGGCCAGGGGCGGGCCAGGGGCGGGCCAGGGGCGGGCCGGGGCGGGCCAGGGGCGGGCCAGGGGCGGGCCAGGGGCGGGCCAGGGGCGGGCCAGGGGCGGGCCACCGCAGAGCGAACTGAATTCATCACATTCGCCTGCAAGCTGACTTGCACACTGCTAGCTCCGCCTCTCTGTCTCTCTCGCACTCACGCGAGGCAGCGCCTGAAGCGCCCGTTCGGAAGGGTTCCGGTTAATTAGGCTGGACCCACGTGGCCAGCAGGCTGATTCCGGGAGTCGTTTTCGTCGCTCTGTCTCTCTCGCACCGACGCGGAACGCCCCATGAGTGCGAGGGAGACAGAGCGACGAAAACGACTCTCAGTCTGCAGGTGAGGAGTTCGGCAACGTCACGTGATTTTTGAACGGCGTCCTTCGCTGGTGTGGACACATCACTCACACACTGACACTCACAGGCACGCAGACAGACTCACGCACGCACACTCACAGACGCACCTAATCACACGGCCGCGTACGCAGCGCCGGGAGCCAAGTGCTACACTTTAATCAATCGCCACCGACTCGGTTTTAATTAAATCCTCTGTGGCCGTCCCCCGGCGTCCTCCACCGTCGCGGCATGACAAACGACCTCCACCTGGCCGCGCTGGCCGTGCTGGCCGCGCCGGTCGGGCCGCACGGCCTCGGCCGCCGTCACAGCGATAAGGTTTAGCATCCTGTTGTGGGGCTGGTGGCTGGACGCGCTGATGGAGGCTGGCCTTTCGACCTCGGCCATCCCCGGGCCAAATCCCGGCGTGGCGCAGCACAGCGTCCTCTGGTCCTCCGCCATCCCATATCGGGAGAGGCCGAGGCCGCTTAGGCCTCTGAGCCCCCGGCACGGCACGGCACGGCGCGGCGCAGCCCGGCATAGCCCCTCCGAGTTATGGCCCGTCGCGATCGGGGATCGGGACGCCAAGACACGTTTGGGAAGAAACAAGGATTGCCTGCTGCATTAGTGATGGCCGAGGCCACCGCCCGGCCCCGCCACGCCGCGCTGCAGGCCTCGGACACAGAGGGGCCGCCGAGCGCAAGGCCGAGCGCAATCGCGGACCAAAAGTCACATCTTTTGCGATTTATGTCTCGTGAACGGCCTTTATTGGAAATCGGGTTTTGAAACCAAATTGTCCTGTAGATCACTACTTACAAGGCATGCACTCCCAACTGAAAAGTTACGTAAGTTCCCCCCCTCTCTCTCCCTCTCTCCCTTTCTCTCTCTTTACTTCTTCCTCTTTTTCTCTCAGCTCAGCTCGGCAAACCTCGTGACTCGACGGGAGTCGATTCCTTACTTGGCCGGATCGGCGCGAGACCCGTCCAGGAAGGCGCGACGCGGCGGCGCGCGTGTTTAAGCGTCTGAGCGCCCCGAGAACGATTTTCTCCTTCTGCCAGTCTCCGCTCCGGAGCGAAGCGAAGCGGGATACCATCTCGATCCGGCATCCGGCCTGGCCGGGCCTGGCGGACCGGAAGTAGTTTTATTTTCATTTCTCTCGCCTCGGCTTCGTCCGACTTGGTCTGACTTGGTCCGACTTGGTCCGACTTGGTCCGACTTGGTCCGACTTGGTCCGACTTGGTCCGGCCTGAGCGACGGCGGCGAGCGGCAGCCAATCTGTCCTCTCCAGTTGGCGACGGCGATGGCGCGGCGTGCGAACCAGAGACTGAATTATACCCGCGTTTGCTGAAGCAGCGGCACTGCATGGGAAAGTTTAATCCCGGACCGCGTGGCTCTACTTTCCTCCATCCTTTTTTTTTATTATTTTCTTTTCTCTTTTTTTGGACGGGTGCTTCGCCATTCCGAGCTCAAATCTCGGCGCCATCTCGGCGGCGTACTGTCCCGCATTGTCCCGCCACCGGAAACGGACCGGGCTTCGCCGGGCGCGGCCAGGACCGCCAGGACGTCCGGGAATAGGGTCCGCAACGCGCCACAACGCCACGTGACAAATAAGGATCGAAAAGCCCCGAAAATTCCTTCATATTGCACACGGAAATGCGACGGAGAGTTCGCACAAACGTCTCCTGTCTCCCTCCCTCGCTTTCATTGGTGGGGTCACACGTTCGGTTCGAGTCCCATTAAGCGACTCTGGAGCTCAAAACGCGTCTGAGAGTTTGACCGCCTCCACCGGCCTTCTGGCCCGCTGTGCGACGGACGGGTGCTGAAATGTGCGTCTCATTAGGCCAGGCCGTCAATGGAGTTGGAACGGCACCACTTACAGGCCTTCGCGACGCCCGACCCGCCCGATGGGCCATTGATTGATGTGCAGCACGCGGCACCACGACACTGCCGACTGATTCCCAGAGCCGCCTCTCTGTCTCTCTCGCACTCACGAGGCGTCCCGTATTGGTGCGAGGGAGACAGAGCGACGAAAACGACTCTCGGAATCAGTCTGCTGGTAGAGGGATAAAGGAGCAGGATCCCGAGGGAGCAAGGCCGGGGTAGGGGAGGGTGTCAGGCCGCACAAAAGGTGTGCCGTGAAAGGGGGGCTGGATAAACAGTCGGTCGGTGACTACAGGCGGCGGCTCGGCTCTGCAGCCGGGGGCCGAGGCGGGCGGAGGCCTAGCGACGCCAGCGGGGCGGCGGGGCGGCGGGGCGGCACCCCCGGGGACTGGTGCACGGCGCTGGCGGGCGCTGCCGGGCCTCCGGCGGGCTCTGCACACTGCACACAAGTGGCAAAGAGGCAGCCTGGCGGGGAAGTGGCTCCGGCGCCACTTGCGCGCTGCCTCGCCGCTTGGCCGCTTGGCCGCTTCCGCCACCTAAAAAGGAGAAAGAGGCGCAGGATCCTTCCTTTTTTGTTTTTTGGGCCGGATGGGAGGCCTGGGGCGTCTCCACGCGGCGGCCTGGGAAGCTGGAGAGACGGCGAAGCGGGCCGCGGCCTCTAGCGGCGCGGCTCCCGGTTCCTGGTTCTGCAGGCAGCGCGTCGCACAGAGGCCAAAATTCTAGACGTGATGCCCTCAACCCGCCCCTCTCCTCAGGGTAGACTTTGAAGGAGGTGCGGACGCGGACGTGACAAAACGGATCCAGACGCGTGGAGTATGGACAGCAGGATGGCGGTGCGAACGGCCGAGTGGCCGCGAAAGTGCAAGGGGGCGCGATGCGCGAAGCACCGGAGGCAGCCCGAAGCGCGTCGTACAAAGTAAGGGCGGAGATGGCCGAGAGGGCGGTGCAGCGGTGCGAAGGGCGAATACGACGAGGACGACGAGGACGACGACGACGAGGACGACGGGCAGCATGACGAGCAGGATGAAGAGCAGGACGAGGACGACAGGACCCGGGAGGACTCCGCCGCGCCGCCATCAAGGCCCTCGAAGCGCTGCGCGGCTGCGCGCCGCGCGCCGCCACCGCGCCCCCGTTCGCGGCCGCCAACGCGCTGTGCTGCGCTGTGCTGCGCCGCGCGCCTGGGAGAAACGACCGCATGACGACGCCATGCCCTCGGCGGGGCCGCGGAGCGAGCCTCGGAGCGCTCGGAGCATCCCCTATCCCCGCCCCGCTAGCCCCACCGCCCTCCCATTCCCTGCCGTCTCGTCGCCCGACCGCGCCGCTCATGTCCCTCACGTCCCTCATCTGCGTGTCTTTACCTCAATGGCCTCTCCGGCCGGCCTGTCGTGAGCGTGTTCGCTCGTGTGAGTGTGTGTGCGTGTGTGGGCATCGCGTGCGGACTGCCGACGGACTCTCCGACATAGGCCGCCTGCCACAACGGGACCATGCCGGGGTACACGCGTAATGTGCGAACAGCGCTCTCGTTAAATGACACACACACAGACACACACACACACACACACGACGCATCCACGTACGCAAACAGAGACCCCCCCCAGCCGCGCCATGCCCGCCGTGCCCGGCGTGCCCCGCTTGGGGCCGAGTCAGGGCGAGTCAGGGCGAGGGGGCGCGCTGGTACATTATTTCCCCCGATAGGAGCGTCGTATAAATTTTATTGTCAAGTTTAGGGGCTACGACTTGCTCTCGCCTTGTTGTCACCGCGCCGCTCCGCCGCCATGCCATGCTCGCCGGGGCGGACGCGGTGGACGGCTCTATCCCGCTCCACCCTGCTCTATCTCGCTCTATCCTCCTCTATACGCTGCTCGCGGAGGACGAAAAAAAAAAGAACGAAAATAAAATGCGGGGCTCACGGCAGAAAAATGTCAACAGTAAAAGGTCGGCCAAGGCAATGTTTCTGTTTTTCGGACAAACGACAAGTCACCCGTTTTACCGCTTTCGTTTTCAAGAAGCAGGAGGAGTTTCGAGGTTTTTCGGACGGGCAGTAGACAGCTAGCGCAGAGAAAGAGGGTGTCATCTGTCAATCATCTTGATCTATTTTTAGGAGACGATACCTTCACACCTGAGAGCACAAATTTCCATTATTATCATGAAAATGGAATTATCTGAATCTCTAGCTACAAGATAGGACTTTTTGGGTCATATCGTTGCCAAAAAATACTCCCGTGGATGGTAAAAAAAAACATTAATTAAATTATAAGACAGGCATTAAAATGTTTTTTCTTGTAAAGAAAAAAGCAACGACTTGGAATTGTTCCGCGAACGAGCGTTGCAATAAAGCAGTACTTGAGTGCTTTTCGGCGAGGCGGCCGAGGCGGGCGCGCGCGATGCGCGGCGAGGGACGTCTGCTTTATGCCCGCCAAAATAGGCCCTAAGTGCGCGCCATGCGCTGCGCGCAATCCCTCCGGAAGGGCCTGGCGATGCCCGGCCGTGCCCGGCCAGCCCCGGAAAGCCCCGCGTTTGTCAACCGCTGCTGATGCAGCCTCGCGGATGGCCAGTGGGGAGGGGGGGGGCATCATCAGCGGGTCGTTTTCGGAAGTAAAGTGGGAGGGGGTGCGGACCGGAACGGGTTTAATGCGCCAGCCTCCACACGGGGGTAATCCGCGCGTGCTTTAACAAAGTCTCGCTCGGCGGGTGGCCCTCTCGGGTTACCTGGGCGTGGCCAGGCGTGGCCCGTAGGCCGGGGCACTCTTTTGATGAATGTAGGGGGGGGGGGAGGCAGTGTACACACGGGCCGAGGGGCGAGTCAACAAGGGCCGCGTTTTGTCGGGGAACGCCCTGACCATAATTACGTCGTATCACGCTGCAAAAGAGGCAAAATCCCACCCCAGGATGTTGGCCAAGCAGAAAAGAGCAAGGGGGTGGGGTTGGCTCGGCGGTATGTAAACACTTGTCGCGAGCGAGTCAGAAAGGATTGCTCACCAAGGGGTAACCAACTCAAGATTTTCATGTACACTGATTATATTTAGAGTATGATTACATGTGATTTCTTTTGATTTTTTTTTATTATTTATCACTAATTATAGGAGTTTATTATGTTGATTATTGGGAAATATTGGGGATTATTAGAGCGCCGACCTCGGAAATCTGTTAAAGTGTCGGAAATTCAATATTGGTGACTTTGGGCAGCCACTGCGTCAAATTTAGTTGCGGTCAAAGGCCTCCCTCGACGCCTTACTATTCTGAAGACCCTACTCTTTCACGCCCCGCCTCGGGAAAGCTTTGACCGCTGATAGTTTGGGAGCAGTGGTCTCGCAAAAATGGTCAAAAAGTGAATGAATTTAAGAAAATCACCGTTTTTGCTGACTTTGAGTGGTCACTGCATCTAATTAAGTTGCGGTCAAAGGCCTCCCTCAACGCCTTACTATTCTGAAGACCCTACTCTTTCATGCCCCGCCTCGGGAAGGCTTTGACCGCTGATAGTTTGGGAGCAGTGGTCTCGCAAAAATGGCCAAAAAGTGAATGAATTTAAGAAAACCACCGTTTTTGCTGACTTTGAGTGGTCACTGCATCTAATTAAGTTGCGGTCAAAGGCCTCCCTCGACGCCTAACTATTTTGAAGACACTACTCTTTCATGCCCCGCCTCGGGAAGGCTTTGACCACGAGTCTCTATTTCAAACATTCGTCACCGGAGCTGTTTTTGTGAAGTTCGACGGGCACCCGCCCCTCCCCGGAGTCACGCAGTCACACGTGGGGTGAGACGGCGCCGCGGGGCTGGAGCCTCGGCTGGAGCCAGCAGCGGCTTTCTGTCTCTCTCGCACCCGCAGGGCCGGGCCGAGGCTGAGGCGCTAGCGCTAGCGCGGCGCTCGCTGTGCTGGCGCACCACGGCGCGGGCCGCGGGGCGCGAGGCTACAGACAGACACTCGGGGATCGATAGACTGGCGCCAACGGCAGCCAACGGCCAGACGGAGACGTGCTCCCTTCCAGGACCCTTCCAGGACCCTTTCAGGACCCTTTCAGGACCCTTCTAGGACCCCTCCAGGACCCTTCTAGGACCCTTCCAGGACCCTTCCAGGACCCTTCAAGGACCATTCCAGGACCCTTCTAGGACCCTTCCAGGACCCCTCCAGAATACTTCCAGGACTCCACCAGGGATCTTTCAGGGATCTCCCAGGAATCTTCCAGGAACCTTGCAAAACGTTCCAGGACCCTTCCCCTCCCAAGGAAATGCGGATTGTCTCTATCTTTCCTCTCTCTTTCCCTCCCTCTTTCTAAAGGGACAGCGTAGCCTCTGTACTCATTACGCAAAACTGCATCCGTTGTGTTCCAGCCTGATTACCTCATTTCATTAGCGTGTTGCTCAGTAGTTCATCGCAAAAAAACTTTATTCATCAAGTTTTTTTAAAATCCATTTTGGTGTGAAATTCCTTGCTGCTGCTGCTGCAGTTCGGTGGTGTCGATATTCCGCCAACGCGGCCAACTTGCGGTGGCCAAGGCCGAGCGGAGCCGTGTGGTGCGGTGGCGGCAGCCACTTGACGTGCGGCGGGGAGGTGATGCTGGCCGTTGTGTCGAGGGGGGCGATATCGCCGGCGGGGCCTTGGGGAGGGGGAGGGGGGGGGGAGGGCGGTGCCTCTGCTGCAGCTTCTCTCCCTAATTGGTGTTGTGTTCGGCGGAGCCGAGGGACAGGCCAAGTCATCGACAAAGGGCGCGAAATTCAAACAAACTGGCGCGCGGCGATGACTCGGGCACACCCGCCCGCCTCGCCTGCCTCGCCCGCCTGTCCGCCGTCCGCCACCGACCCGATTTCGTTTGCTAATTTCTTCTGCCAACAGAAAGCCGAGTGGGCGAGCAGGAAAAGCGGCGAGGCCGCGAGGCGCTCGTGCTGTTTGCCTTGGCTGTTTTTTCGGTCCCAAAACGAAGGCCAGACGGCCCGCCAACAGTGCCGCCTGCCGCCTCGTAAGTCGGCTCAGATTCCTACGATGCACCGCGCCAGTCCCGAAGGCCGAGCCCGAGCGCCCGCCGAAGCCAGGGTAGGCAACACGACGCACGCGGCGAGCGCCCGCCGAAGCCAGGGTAGGCAACACGACGGACGCGGTGCGCTGCGGGCTGGCCTGGGCCGCAGGCGCTGACGCCTTCCAAATCTGTTTATTTTTTCCCCTGAGGCGGCACTGTCTACCAGTGACGCGTCTCAACGCCGTCGTGATTTGGCGTTGCTGCTCCCTCATGGCCCTCACAGCCACTGGAGCTGTTTTGAGTGGTCATGGACCCTTCGGACGCTGCGCCGGCCATTCGCAATAAAACAGCCCCCCCCCCTCCGGCCACTCCCCAGATCGGCCGGCGTCGGCCTTTGGTGGTGGGTCGCTGCTCCTCCCCCTTCCCTCCCTTCGGTCCGATTGACTAAGCTCTCAATTCACTTCTCTGGTCATCCCTGGGGCTGGCTGGCTGCTGGCTGGCCGCCTGGCCGCTGGGACACGGCACAGCACGCACAGCCACAGGGCGCTTTCTACCTGCAGGCTGTCTCTCTCGCACCCCTCCGGGACGCGCCCGTGAGTGCGACAGAGACAGAGCGACCGAACGACCCTTCGGACTGGGCCGGCTGGAGCGGGGCAGCGTCGGCCGGTTGTGTCGTCTGGGACCGAAGCCGCAATGCAAAGCATGCAAAGCATGCAAAGCAAGGCCCGTCGCTGCCCGGAGCAATTTTGGCTGACTTTGGCCGGCCGGGCGCTCTCTGGTACTCTCTCCACAGTGAGGTGGACGCCCTTTAGCACGCCTTCGTTACGGAGTACGCCCTTCCCCACCTCAAGTTCGCAGCAGTGTTTCCGCGAAGTCGGTCGAAAGGTGACACTCCTTTGATTTTGTTGCTCTATCGAAGATGAACTGTTGGCTGTGCCCTGCATTTTGGCGCTCGGCGGTGCCAGGGCACGTCCCTCTGCAGCGGGGCGAGCTCGGGGTGCTCTCCGCCGCGCCCCGCCGCCGCACCCTGGCACAACAACACGACGGCAGCGCGCACTGGCGGGCCGGGCCGGGCCGGGCCGATGGAAGCTTGCAGGAAGGCGCCGGGCCGATCTGATGGCATACCGTCACGTCCGTGGCGGTGCAACGGGGGAGCGAGGGGGGGGGGGCTCGCCTGCATTCCAGGGGTGCTGGCGAGGCAGGCTGCGGTTCAGATAGAATCAGCGACATCAGCGTCCCCCCCCCCCCAGGCCAGGCCAGCCAGGCCAGCCAGGCCTCGCTGGCGCTGACCTTGCAGAGCCCAGCAGAGTCGGAGTGGGCTGCCGTTGTGTTGCTCGCCCTGCCCCGCCCCGCCCCGCTGGCTGGCCCCAGGACCTTATGCGCTCAGCGCCCTCTCGGGGGCGGCTAACCCCCCAGGGTAGCCCCCCAGGGTAGCCCCCCGGGCGGGGCCTCCGCTGGCCTGGAATAAGAATGGGCCGAATGGGCCCCAGCCGGGGCAGCCTCAGCGCATGTGGCGAGGGAGGGCGCTGCGGTGGGACGGGGCGTTTGTCAACATTTTAAGACCATCTCCAGGCAATTTGTGGTCCTTCCGTCCGTTGAGGTCATTCCTGCAACACGCTTCGCTCACTCCCATCCACACTCGTCAAGGAAGAAACGAGTTTGGCCGGTCAGTCGTTGAGCTGTCGAAGACCTAGGCTCGCCACAGCCTCAAGGCTCGTCACAGCCCTAAGGGGCAGGTGCGGTGGGCCGAGGCGTCAAGCCCATGACGGGACTTAGCGGCTCCCAGCCCATCGCAAGCGAGGGCCAATGTCAACACTGGGGGTCTCGGTCGAGGCTGCCGCCATGGCTGCCGCAGGCCGCAGAGCGTTTAAGATTGCCACGCGGCCGGAGGAGGGAGAGAGACAGAGACAGGGTCTGTCGACGGACCTGTGTCAATAATCTTGCCGCGAGATTCGATTCGCCTCGACTTTGAAGTCGGCGGGACGGTGATGGAAACACGCCATTGGCTGTACCGTACGTCATCACGGAAATGTTGACAAACAGTCATTTGATCCGAACTCTGAAAGTCCATCTTACGACGAAAATGGGGTTTCTCCCCACACAGCCACGCAAAAGCAAATATAAAATTTAAGACGGAGACATTTTTTTTGCCTGCGCACCCAAAAAAACAAAAGACTTCTTAGATGAAGAAAAATTTAACTTTTCTTAGTTTTTTTTCAAGAGAGATTGTCTTGATCCAATTTTTTTTCTTGAATAACGAAAAATTTTCTTGTGTCAAGATTATTTTATTAAAAAAAACCAAGAAAATTAAAAATGCAGAAACCCTTTTGCTGGGTGCGCCGCATTCGCTATCATAGCGTAAATTCATAAATTTCACTGCAAGATGTTTAAAGTGTAACCGGTTCATTTCTTTAAAAAAAACCGCTTTTAAAAATAATGAGCTTAGTGGTTTGACTACGGTGGTTCCCCCCCAACGTTCACGTTGAAAGTTCGTATCAGCCGAACTGTGTGCGCCTCTTGTACGAAGCCAAGGCTGTCGGGTTGGCGTGGGCGAGGCCAAGGGGGGAGGGGAGGGAGGGGAAGGGAGGGGGAAGGGAGAGGGGGCGGAGTTGGAGGATTAGGAGAGGAAGCAGCAGAAGAGGCCCTCCATCATTTATTCCGCCATCGACGCCTTGTCGTCTGCTCTGCCCGCGGATCTTGCAGGATCCAGCAGGCGGTGCGCTGAGGGCCGCGTCGAGCCGTCGAGGGCGCGGAGCGTCCTATCTCCTCGCCCTGTCTCTCTCGCACTCACGGGGCGTCCCGCAGCGCGCGCAGGGGTGCGAGAGAGACAGAGCGACGAAAGCGCTGTGTTGTTCGGAGTCAGACTGTGCAGCCCCGGCAGCCCACTCGGTAATGGCGCAAGCAGCTGCCGATGTGTCAAGGACACGTCAAGGACGCGTCAAGGACGCGTCGAGGGCGCATCAAGGACACGTGCAGTGGACGTGTCGAGGACGTGACTTGCATCCCTCGTGGAAGTGGCGCGGGCGTCCCTCCTTCGGACTGAGCGAGAGAGACGCTGCTTCCTCAAATTAATACCTCCCGAGACTCGCCATCTTTGCGCACACACACCCGAAAAAGGAAAAAAAGAATATCCTCCAGTCAAAATGGCCGCCTGGTTTGCTCCGCTCCCTCGCCGACATTGCAAATAAAGCGCGAATCGCATCCCGCTGTGGAGGTGTGCGGTGGGGCGTACCGCTCGCACGGCATACCTCAGCAAAAGTATTTCTCGATTGCTCGCCGAGGAGAAAAAGAGAGAGAGAGAGAGAGAGGAAGTAACCCTCCAAATTATTATCGCGAATTGCCTTGCTCCTCGTGCTCCCTCCGCGGGGGTGGGCGTGGTTCGGATGTTCGACGCCACCCGGAAATCTGGAGAGCCAGTCGCCTGGAACGCAATAATGGACTGGCCTGGCAACCTGTTGACAAGCAGCGCGCGCTTTTTCCCTGGCCAGAAAGGAGGAGAGAGAGAGCGCGCGCGCGCGCACACACACACACACACACACACACTGACGCGCGGTGGCGATGTGGCGTGCTGCCGACTAAACAGAGCCGTGAAAAGTTAATGCGTGCAAACTAACTACCTCGGGGTGTCGGAGGACCACACCGGGCTGCTCCCTCGACGCTCCGCGAGTGGAAAGGGGTAGGGGGGAGGGGGGTGCGGCTTTGCAGTGGGGTGAAGCCCCAGCAGCAGTCGACAGGTAAACAGCGTGAATCGTTAATGGTGACGCTGGCTGTCTCTTATCGTGCCCCACCCCGTCCGTTTCCGGTCCCCGCCATGGCACTGCCATGGGCCGGCCCGCTTCCTGCTCCACCGGAAATGCGCGGCGGTGGCCCCGCCATGGCCCTGCAGTGCAGGCAACAGGGCCTGCCCAGCCTCCGCTGCCCCTGTCTCTCCGTCTCTGACTCTCTGTCCGGGTTCCAATTATCCTTCGAGTCCGTCGAGCCCAATCACTTCCCTCTCAAAAATCATGCAGAAAAAGTCCGTACGGATACTGGGCCTGAACGTAGAATAATACTCGATGGATTTAAGTTCTTAATACAGATGATTTTGTTCGCAATTTTTCTTCACTCAATATTTATTTTTTTCGGGTGGCGCGAACCCGATTTGCAAATCGCGTCAACACGACGGCCGCTGGTGGCGGCGATCCCCCGGCCCCGGCAAACAAGCAGAAAACGGGATTTGCGGGTGAGGAAAAAATCGGAAAAAAAGGAGACGGAAAAAGCGATGACTTTGTGAGGAGATTGTTCGGTCGTTTCGGTGATCCCCTGTTGATGCCAGGGCAATGCCATAGCAATGCCAGGGCCTGTACAACGAGAAGGACAATGCGGAAGAGGGTCTGTGATGGATGGCCATTCACACTCCTATTACCCCCCCCCCCCCCACACACACACACAGAGACAGACACACACTCACACGGGCTTGACGCACGCTTTACGCTGCTGTTCAACGCTTGTCGCTGTGATGTCAGTCTGCGTGCTTCCCGCTCTGGAACAACACCACTGGACATAACTTTTTAAAAGCCTTTCCCCTGAATCACGGCGATGGACGTTAGTTTGGCGACGCTGCAGATGACTGTGCTTTTTTGGCCGTGCCCACGCTGACCTGACCACTCCAAAGCCTGAGGGAAACTCGAGCACACTGACCCAATTTCTCGCCACGCCCCACCACGCCCCGCCACACCCCGCCACACCCTGCATCTCCCATCGCGGAACGGCCAAGAAGAAAACCTCTGGAAAGAGAAGAATTCCCCGAGACAAAACAGTCAAGAGAGAGAGAGGAAGAGAGAGAGAGAGAGAGAGAGAGAGAGAGAGAGAGAGAGAGAGAGAGAGAGAGAGAGAGAGAGAGAGAGGGAGAGAGAGTTGATGGCCGACTGTTCCTTTTTCCTGAAAGGATACCGAAGATAAAAATGAGCGGAGTACGTCATTACAAAGAAAATGATGAAAAGTGTGTTTCGAGGCAGAGACGAACGGTTCGGAGGGATGAAACTCGCTTCCGATACGCTCCACGCTCCGATTCGCTCCGCCCCAGCACGTCCCGAAACGCCTGCCGACTGCGGGATGGCCCAGCCGCGACTCTGCAGAGTGCTGCAGAGTGTTACATACCTCGCGCTTTTCCGCTTTTCAATAGAAAATCTGTAAACAAAGCGGAAGAAAGCTGGCTGCTTTCCTTTCTTTGGCCTGCCAGCAAGCCTGCCAGCAAGCCTGCCAGGGTAGCGTCCTACACTACAAAGGACGGCAGTGGGGTGTTCTGCCGGTTAAGGATTGCAGACCATGACGGCGCGTCTCCCGTTACGCCAGCCAGCCTCCCAGAATGCACTACAGAGCTGTACCGTCGGCACTCTTTGTTTTATCCCTCCCGACGGGTCTGCTTTCCGTAATAAGCTTTCTGGCCGAGGACGACAGCGGGGCAGGCAGGGCTGGTCTGTGCTGGCATGCAATAAAACTTGGCCGAGCTTTCGCAGTTCGGGTAAGCTTCCCGACCTGCGCGATGTACTCTTGGAAATTTCTTCCTTCCGCGAGGCCGGCGGGCCGCCCCGCCGAGGCAGTGCTTGGCGCTCAAACTCTTCACAACTTGATTTTATTTTTTATTTAAAGGGAACGCTGAAAAATTGCGGGACTCTTGGCCTACTCATGTGGGCACATTGCGGAGCGCGCTGAGGGCCAAGACCGGAGGCGGTGAAAATCCCGGAAGCGTTTTGAGCTCCAGAGTCGCTAAATGGGACTCGAACCGAACGTGTGACCCCACCAATGGATTGCTCTCCGAACGAGGAATCCATTGGTGGAGTCACACGTTCGGTTCGAGTCCTGCTTAGCGACTCTGAAGCTCAAAACGCTTCTGGAGTTTTGGCTGCCTCCACCGGTCTTCTGGCCCACTGTGCGTCCCGGCGCGTGAGCATGCTGCGCGTGCTGCGTGACCCGACACGGCCGGGTCGCCGACTCGGGAGGGCAGGGAACTGGGTGGGTGGCGGCCTGGCGGGGCGTCGCCGGCCGGCGGTGTGAGGCGGTTTGAGGCGGATCCGGGCGGGTGGCTGCGCTGAGCAGGGCCTTCCCGCCGGGGGTTGTCGGAGGGCGCTGTGCTGCTGTGGTGCTGCTGTGGTGCTGCGCTGCAGGCCGGCCGGGCGATGTGCCAAGGCGTGCATTCCCGAGCGCAGAACGGCGGAGAGGCATCAGACTTGCATGAAGGCGCGCAGCGCAGCGCGCCGACGACGGGGGGCCGGGCCTCGGCTTGGCCTCGCCAACCGCGACGACAAACGGCGCAACAAGTCGACCTGCTTGATTGCACAATGCACGCCGCGCCGCCACCGGCCGGAGGGCGAGGCTGCTCCAGAAACTGCCCCAAGTTGGCGAAACACCGACAGTGTGTCGTCCTGCCTCCTGCCTGTGCTGACGGCCCGCTTCCGATCGTTGCAGGGGACGGCGTGGGCGCGCGGCCGCAGCTCGGCGCACGTGCTAGACCAGCGACGTCAAGGTGAGTGCCGACGGTGCCGACACGGACGAGACGAGGTGCGTCCAAGTAGCCGGCAGCCCCACCCCGCCCCCCGCCCCGCCCCGAGGGCTGCTGGTGGAGTGCTTGGCGCGTGCGACGGTGCCGAATGAGCCGAGAGCAAAGCCCTCCTTCTGTCTCTCTCCTGGCTCGGCGCAGAGCTGCCTTGGTGCGCCCCTCGACTGGGCCGGACTCAACCGGACTAGACTAACGTGCGATGAATCTTCCCTTTGTTGCTCACCGCCCTCGGCCGCGTTCGGCCCGCAGTGCTGGGCAGTGCGGCGGCCTGCCAGTCCATTCCCCTCTCCCCCCTCCCCCACTCCTCCCTCAGAGGCTCCTCGGCCGGCAGACTTTTTACCCAGCTTTGGCTTCATCCTTTCCTTCTTACACTACGTGGCATAACCGCCCAAGGGAATCGGATGTTGAGCGGATTAAGGCGCCTCTGGCGGCTCCGCGTCCCCGCGGCCCTTCGCGCCCGATCCCCTCCACCGTTTTCACGGCCCTCTCGCGGCCTCGCGGCTTCAAGGCCCTCGGAGGGCTGTCGCTGTTCCGCGCTGTTCCGCGAGGCCAGCAGACCGCAGCAGACTGGGAGTCGTTTGCGTCGCTCTGTCTCTCTCGCACTCATGGAGCGTCGCCTATCGGTGTGAGAGAGACACAGCGACGAAACCGACTCTCGGAATCAGTCTGCAGGCCGAACCGGACGAGGCGGTACCTCGAAACGGAGACAGCCAGACAATAATGCCATTCAACGTTATAGCAGTGTATTATACATTCAAACAGAAAAAAAAAACGAAAAACGACCCATGAAATGTTTTATTGTGTGGTCTTTCATTTGTTACTGTGCCACTCTTGTCTTTGACGAAGATTCGTGTGAATTATTCTCGAGGAAAATAAGGAAAGTGGAACGGTTTTTTTTTTCCCGGGTGCACTATGACAAATGACGCTCATTCAATCGCCGTAGGCACGGCGGCGCAGGGCAAAGAAACTTGAGCTCTGTTGTTGTTGTTGCTGTGTGGCGCAGAGTCAACCGGGTGCTTTTTTTATCCCATTTTCGCGACAGGCCGGAAAAAACGGGACAAAGAGAAAGCGGAACTGTTGGGAACAGGTTCCGAATCGTGACCGATCGCGGTCCATCGGGGGCCTTGCGCCGACCTGCCCCGGCCTGCGCTTATACGCTTTGAATGTGGTGGGGTCGGGTCGGATGTGGCTGGGTGAGTGTGTCTGTGCGAGTTTGTGTGTTTTGCGCGCGCGTGTGTGTGGTGTGTGTGTGTGTGTGTGTGTGAGAGAGAGAGAGAGAGAGAGAGAGAGGGGGGGGGGCGCTTGCACCGAATTGTCCATTCGGCCCTTTGTCTCTGCCTTTGCCTCCCGCGGTGTCAGGTTGCGTGTATTCGTGTTTGTACTACGAGACGGCGGGATAAATCCTGTTATGTATTGCCGCACTGATTCCGCTGCTGCCGCGCCGGTCACTTCATGAGGGGATACAGTATTTCCATCCACCGTGGTCCTTACCCCCCCACCCTCTGACCCCTCTCCCTCCCCTCCCCTCCTCTCCCCCTTCCTGGCTGTCAGGTGATAAATCAGTCGCCTAACTTGGTCCCGGCCGGGAGGCATGCAGGCCGGCAAGGTTCCACTGGGTTCCACTGGGCTCCGCTTCCCCGTGCCGTGCCTGCCCCGTGCCGTGCCTGCCCCGTGCCGTGCCTGCCCCGTGCCGCCGAGGCCGGGCGACACTACAACGCCGACACCCAGTGGCAGGCCGATTCCGTGGAGTCTGTGTCTGTCTGCGTCGCACTCGCAGGGCGTCTCGAAGGGCCCTGCGAGAGAGAGAGAGAGAGAGAGAGAGAAAGAGAGAGAGAGAGAGAGAGAAAGAGAGAGAGAGAGAGAGAGAGAGAGAGAGAGAGAGAGAGAGAGAGAGAGAGAGAGAGAGAGAACGGCGAAACGGCTCTTCGGAATGGCTCGGCAGCACAGGCCTATTGGTAAACGCTTGTAAGCGCCTCGATAAGACTACTATCGCCTTTTCCTTGTCGTTCCCCCTTGCAGAAAGCCTCCCTCGCCCTCTCTCTCTCTCCCTCTCTCTCTCTCTCTCTCTCTCTCTCTCTCTCTCTCTCTCTCTCTCTCTCTCTCTGCCACTCAATCAAGGTGATCAATAACTTAGTCGTGGTGGCTGGGCCGCTGGGAAGCTGCCGCAGACTGATTCCGAGAGTCATTTTCGTCGCTCTGTCCCTCCCGCACTCATGGGGTGCGTCCCTTGTAGGTGCGAGAGAGACAGAGCGACTCTCGGAGTGAGTCTGCTGGCGTGTCTTTGACGGTGGCGTGACGACGCGCCGCCCCGCCAGTCCCTCGGTGCACAGACTGAAAGGCCGAAAGGTCTCCAATTAGCGCGGGTTCAAGTCCCACCGCCCGCAAATTATTTCTAGTGGCGGCGATGAAAAAGCCGAGTTGCTTCTGCGGCGCAATCTGGCGGCAATCCTGGCAAGTCCGCCGCCTTGGCGCCCCCCACGCCCCGGCGCCTCGGCCCCTTGGCAGCACACTGAGAGTCCCGTCGCCCCGTCTCTCTCGCACCCCGACGGCACGCTCCGTGAGGGCGAGAGAGACTCTCGGAATCAGTCTGCGGGCTCGCGTGCCAAATTGATCCCCGATAAATGAAGCTTCGCTGGGCTTCGCAGCTTCCGTGAGAGTGAGCCGTTCGGACGGCCAAAGCCGGCAAAGGCCAGCCAAAAGGGGCAGCGGGAGGGGGAGGGGGAGGGGGAGGGGGTTGCTACAAGACCCATCGCGTGGCCCGGGGGAGTCTGCCGGCAGGTTCGTGTGGCAGTGCGGCGGCTGGAGAGGCGGGACGGAGGCAGTTAGAAAAGGGGTGGGGGCCAGGGTTGCGCGGCGTGCGACCCGACACGGGGCCACGCCGGGCCACGCCACGCCGGGCCGCGCCAGCCAGACCACTCCGCCAGCAGCTTTGTCCTTGTCCCGCGCCATATATCCTGGCGGCTGCATGCTACGTGGCCGGACCGGCCCGGACGACCATCCCGTCGACCATCCCGACAGCGCTAAGAGACTCCATTACCGCGGCGGGGCCACTTTCCGAAAGGGAGCCGAATCGAGTTTAGCAAGGAGCCTCCGTCACTTTTCACGTGGTTCTCTAAACAGAGATGCTGGTCTGCACTGTAACACATCCCTCGGACTGAGAGTCATAGCTCTGTCTCTCTCGCACCCAAAGGGACGCTCCACGAGTGTGACAGAGCCAGACGACTCTCAGTCTGCAGCTCGGCCACAGGAACGCGGCTCCTGATTGGACCGGGCGCAGCACGGGGCGCAGCAGGCAGCAGGGTGGTTGGACTTATGTGCTTTGACAAGATTGCTTCCCGGCTCACATCGACCGGGCTGGGGCCCTGGCCGCCCTGGCCGTCCTGGCGAGCCGGCCACGAGTCCTTGGGGCCGTGCGGGCCGAGCCTGGCCCGGATCCGCGGTCCTCCGGGCCGGCAAGGACCTCGGCAAGGACGCGGCACGAGAGGAAAAAGGGCCTAGAACGACATTTCCGCCACCTGGCGTCCCATCTGCAGCCTTCCTGGAGAGGGAGGAAAGATGGAAGAAAAACCTAGAAAAACGGAGGAAAGATCGACGGCACGGAAAAGTGGTTTTCCATCACCGCGGCGGTGGACACCACGGAGTCCGTAGGGCGGAGGGCGGGCACGGGGTCCTCCAGGATTCCTACTGTGGTGGGGCTCGGAATGGCCCTGTGGCAAACCATGAATCCATGGACGCTGCTACGCCGCTTACGATTTGCCGCCTTAGTTTGCTTTTATAATTTTTTTTAGAAAAAAATTCTTGATTAAAATTTTTTTTTCTAGTATGAAAAAAACTTTTCTTGCGTCAAAATTTTTTTCTTATTGAAACCAAGAAAATTAAAATTCAAGAAATCACTTTTCTGGGTGTAGTTTGGTTTTGAACGGGGATGTTTGGCCGTTCGAAAAAGCCCAGTGCAAAGCCTAGTTTGGCAGCGTAAGGCGAGCGGGGACGGGACGGCGGCCTGGTCGGGCGCCGCTGCTGCTCGTAGAAAGAGATGGAGATGGTTTCGTGGTGGACGCGCGGTTTGATTGTAATCCGGGTCGTTCTTTACATTGTTGGCCGAATAAAAAGTTTTTACGCGCGGCCTCCTCCCATTGGCCGCCTCGCTCGCCTGCCAGCCTCCGCAGCCCCTTTCTGCTCGCAGTGCGCGGCGGCCTCGACGCGAGACGCGATTAATTCGGTAACTAACTTCACTAACCACGCGACGCCACGCCACCACACCTCAAATTGTATCAGACGACGGGGCGCCTTTCCGACTGAAAGGGGCGCTGGGTGAAAGCGTTTCCGAGGCGGAACGCCACAGAGAGATTGACCGTTCAAAGTCAGCAAAAAACCGCGCTACTTTCGGGATGCAATCACCCTTTGAGCGACTTTGCGAGACTGGTGTTCCACAACTGATTGTCGTCAAAGCGGTTCCTAGTCGGGCCATGAAAGAGACAGGCCTTAGGAATGCCAGGATCGTTAAGGGAGGCGTCTAGCCACAGGCAGATGGGATGCAGTGGCCGTATCCGAGATGATTTCCCCATATCCCCATAATCCTACCCTTTTTGTAACCCGTCTTCTCAAGCGTCTACTACTGGTGCGCTAACGATGCCGCTTCTCTGTTTCTCTGTCGCAGGTGTTGGCGTGCGCGGCTGCCTGGTGCAGCCTGAGGTGGCCTTGATGGGATGGGCTGGGCATTTGCTCGGGGTCCTGAGGCCCCCTCTAGGGCCCCCTCTAGGGCCCGCCCCCCTAGAGCCCCCCCTAGAGCCGCCCCCAGGGCCCCCTGGAGACGCCCCTGGAGAAGCCCCTGGCGGGGCGCGGCGCTGCTCTTGCTGGCTTCCACCGCGCTGTGCCTGCCCGCCGTGCCCGGCGCCGAGGCCGCCGAGGCCGCCGACGGCCCCCAGGAAGGGCCCCATGCCGAGCCGCAGACGGACGCCGCGCTCCACATCGCGGTGGCGCTGGCGGGGGCACAGGACCAGGCCATGGCGAGAATCGTCCACCGCACGCTCGCCAACATGACCAAGGAGTTCCTCCACGTGAGTAGTCCCACCGCCACACTGCCACACACACACACAACCACCCACAGACAACAACGGGCATTCCTGTTACTCCTGGAATTCCTCGGTTGGCGACACTGTCTACGCGCACCTTCCCGTCCCTTCGGTCCTCGCCCTGCCCAGCGGCCTGTCCCTGGCTGCCTGGCAGCCCGAATGCCCCGGACTCCACGTCGGAGGTGAGACTGGCCCGGAACGTGAAACGCGAAGGTGTGGGGGTCAATATCTGCGCCGGGCTTCCAGCAGAGCCGGAGCAGATAACCGGGGGAGGGGGAGGGGGTGGTTTGGAATGTCTTTGTTGATGGAGCCAACGAAGTCGGTGATGCCCGCCGAGTCTTTCCTGCATTCCCCCCCCCCTCCTCTCTCTCTCTGTGCCTCTCTCTGTGCCTCTCTCTCTCCCACTCTCTCTCCCTCTCCCCACCTCCCTTCCTCCTTCCCTCCCTCTCCTCCATCTCACTCTGTACTTCCCTCTCTCTGTCTCCATTTCTCTCTCTGTCTCTCTCTCCCCCTCCCCATCTTCAATGTCTCAACTCGCCCCCTCCAAGGTCACGGCGAGTATACGACACCAGAGTGACGGCGAATATTTTCCCCCCGGCAATCCAATTCGACAGGGGATCATCCATAAATTACGGGATCCGGAACAAGTCCTATCCCCCTAACCCGACCCAGCCCCCGAGCCCCCCCGAGCCCCCCCGAGCCCCGCCGAGCCCCGCCCTTCGCGCCGTCAGACTGATCCGACAGTGCGCTGTCTCCCGCAGCCCGCAATACGTGCACCTTTACCTCCGGGAAACAAAACAAAAAAAAATATTAAGAGGAGAGAAGAGGTGTGGCATTTCCTGTGGCAGGTTTGCGGGAACAATATTTTTTTTCTGTCCGATAAATCGACTGAGACGCTTTTTTGAGACCGTTTGTCGCTTTATTATAGTGTACTGTAACAATACCTAGCCCATTTATAATGCATTGGATGGAAGGGCCGGGGAAAATAATCAATCATGTACGTGGCCTGGTGCGTAGGGCTCTATGTGTGTGTGTGGGGGGGGGGGCTGGCGGCTCATATCCAGCCCCCGTTGAACTTGAACTGCCGGGAAGGGAGGGGGAGGGGAGGGGGTGGGGTGGGGGAGGCGTCCCTTGCCAGCATAGCCCATTACTGGAAGCCAGCTTTCTGGCCGGATATTTGCGTAATGAGCCCTTTTGATGAACTCTCCACCATGCGGGTTATGCTTACAGCTGTCCGTCTGTCTGCCTGCCAGACTGTCTGCCTGTCTGTCTGCCTGTGTTTCAGACACAGTGCGTTTTGTCTCCCACCACCACTGTATGCGTGTATGCGGATAGAGGAAACCGAGGTTTGTGTTTCGTGGGATGAATCGGTTGTAGATGAGGTCCAATTTATTCCTCGCACACTATACGTCTGTCTGTCTGCCTGCCTGTCGGCTCGGCGAGTGGATGGAATGCTGGCTGGACCGACCCCGGCTCTACATTGTTCCGCCATCAAAGTGAATTTAAATGCAGTTTGCACTTTGCACACGCCCTGGCTTTATCGCATGATTACGAAAATAGTTGGCAACTTCACCCGCACTCGCCTGCACACTGTGAAAATTCGAGTCGAAACAGTTGATGACATTTTTGTCACGTCCAGGACCTTTGATGAAAATTTCATAAGAGGTTGTCATCATTTGAAAGTGATGCGAAAATATCATGCAGCAAATTTTCACAGTGCACGCAGGCGCGCAGGCGGGGCTGTAACGTTTCGGATGATTTCGGTTGGGTAAGGGACAGTTTCCTCCAAAGCGTCAAAAAGGTCACAACCCGGTAAAGATGGCGGAAGGACGCATGTGAAAGTCCCGGTCCCAAATCGGATTCATTGTTTCGTGGAAATTTATTTTTGGCGGGCTGTTGTGTCCTACTCCACCGCGGGCCGAAACAGATGTGCCACTGTACGTGTTATTGGTGCGTGTGGCGCTGCCATTGCCAGGACGATGGTCGTCCCTTCAAGGTCCCTCGCGTGGCACGCGCGGCACGCCACGCGAAGGGACAGTGCCGTGCCGCGCCGCGCCGGACAGGCAGGGTGTGGCCCGCCGGCACTTTGTCACAAGACCCATTTCCCAATTACTCACTCCCCACCCTGCCGCCGGGCCGGGCCGTGCCGGGCGCGTCTGAGTGGCGCGCAAGTTGCGGTTTTGCGAGTGGAGCGGTGGCCCGGCCGGCACACAGTGGGCCAGAAGACCGGCGGAGGCGGACAAAACTCTAGACCCGTTTCGAGCTCCAGAGTCGCTCAGTGGGACTGTAACCGAGCGCGTGACCCCACCAATGGATTCCTCGTTCGGAGAGCAATCCATCGGTGGGGTCACACATTCGGTTCGAGTCCCATTTAGCGACTCTAGAGCTCAAAACCCGCCCGGGGTTTTGACCACCTCCACCGGTCTTCTGGCCCACTGTGCGGCACCTGCACTGCCAGCAGCCTGCACCGACGACGGCGATGGGATGGGATGGGATGGCACACCGCCAGCGGGCCGCCAGGTCACACGCCCGCAATCTCGGTCATCGTATTTCCGCAAGGCCCCGTTTTTTCCTCGTTCCAGTGGGAAACAAGCTGCTTAATTAAACTGCACACAGTCACTAAAAAAAATATATTATTTTTTTAAAGTTACACTCTTACACCCTTCCCTACAGACAATTGCCGCGCAGTCATAATGAAGGATTGTTTGCTTGTTTGTGTTGTGCCAACGCTGTGGTCTGACGGACTCTGTTGGTTGCAGGTGGTCGGCAACGTGTCCGTGGCGCCGCTGCTGCTCAGCCTGCCGGGCAGCCTGCCGGGGGGCGGCGTGACGACGGCCGGCGTGGGGGCGGGCCTGGGGGCAGGCCTTGGGGGCGGCGAGGGGGCCGGCACGGTCATCGAGAGGCTGTGCGCCCTGGTGGCGGGCCGCCGCGTCGTCGCGCTGCTCGTCGTGGGCGGCGGGCCCGCGGCGCTGGCGGCCGCCATGGCGGGCGTCTCCGCCAAGGTCCCCGTGCTGTGGCTGCGCGGCGGCGGCCGCTACTCCACGGGCTTCGGCTACCAGGTGAGTGGGGTCGTCTCCGTCTCCGCCTCCGTCTCCGTCGACAACGACATCGGCCAGGGTTGTTAAAGTTAATTTAACGATTAACGACGATAATCGATTTTCGATAAGTTAATTTAACGGTTAACGTTAACTCGATAACATCTTGCAGACCAGTTATCGTTATCGAATTATCGTTAACACAATCCCTGTTAACTTATCGATTAACTAAACTAACTAATTCCCCCAAAACGTAGAAATGCACGCAAAATTTTTCAGCAAAAGCGTTTCTGACGTTCGTACTTTTGCGCCGCTGGCACTCGGCCGTGCCCAACTGCCGGCCGAGGGGGTAAACACTTCAAGAAATCGTGTACAGACTACTCGGTATTACCCTGTATTACTGAGGTATTACACGTGTATTACGGCCTTAAAATGCAAAACTTTGGCACATTTGACCCAGAAATGGTATTACGACCACGTGTATTACGCGTAATACACGGTTTTTGTGTACAGGGTGTTACGCGAGTGGTTACCCCCTCGCTGCCGGCCCCAACGGTAGTGGTAGTCAAGTCAGTACTGGGAGTAAGTCGTCGCTTGTCACTAGTAACGCGCTATCAGTCAGTATAAGTTTGTAAAATTTTCAATTTTAATCTTTTTAACTCCCTATTCCTCATTGTATTCATTTTATCATTTAATAAAGATAGGTAAAGCACCTGGGATTCCCAGGAGCCCTATGTGATAAGGTATAGGAGTTTCCAGGAGATTCCTGGGATTCCCAGGAAGTTTTTTTTACCGTGCATACATAATAGTCCAATTAGACATTACTTTTGGGCATTTAATGTTGTGTTTTATTATCCTTCATTACGCCATTTAAAAAAAGTTAGTTACTTTTAACGATTTTCGTTAAAAGTAACTTATCGATAACTCGATAACGTGGCCGAGAGGTGTTAACGTTAACTAGTTATCGTTAACAGGGGTCGGAAATTAACTTAACGATAACTCGATAACCATAAAAATTAACTTTAACAACCCTGACATCGGCCACTAATCCAGACCGTCCCGCGTCCGACGCGTACCGCCCCAAATCCCGGTGGATAGCGGTGCCAGGGGTGCTGTCTAGGGTACTCTTTACCCACCGCGCCCAGAGTACACACACACACACTCACACTCACTCACACACACCCCACACACACGACGCGGACGTGCCTGGACGGCGTCGCCTCGTCGCGCCCCGTCCTCGCGCGCGACTCTCCGCCTAAGTACACTTGGATCAAGTTCCCTAAGGAGCCTAAAGGGATTAGGCGGGCATATTATTTTCGCACTGCCGCCTTCGCGCGGACGATGTGTGAAAGTGGGGCGAAGCAGACTCCGTGGTGGCACGGCCAGGCCAAGGGCCGGGCCTAGGGCCAGGCGCAAGGCCGGATCCAGAGAGGGGGGCGTTTTTAGCATAAGGTGCCCGCCTTCCAGGTGCACAGTGGGCCAGAAGACCGGTGGAGGCGGACAAAACTCGAAACGCGTTTTGAGCTGCAGAGTCACTAAATGGGACTCGGACCGAACGTGTGACCCCACCAATCGATTCCTCGACCGGAGAGCAATCCATTGGTGGGGTCACACGCTCGTTTCGAGCCCCATTCGGCGACTCGCGCGTCTAGAGCTTTGGCCGCCCTGGTCTTCTGGCCCACTGTGAGGCACCCCCCTCCCCCTGGATCCACGCCTGCCCGGGGGCCCACTCGTGTATTGAAGGACGGCAATGCCGGGGCAATGCTGGGAATCAATCCTCTCCTCGCCTTGTTTGCATGGGTAATGAATGAACGGAGGCGGCCGAGGCAGCCCAGGCTCTGGGGACGGCCCTGCTAACTCGCCCGCCGCCCGGCACGGTTATTTTTATTGCCAGAGGGAAGATAAAAGATGCGCCATTGTTTCTGAATAATTGAGTAAGTGCGAGGGGGGGGGGAAGGCTGGCTGGCCGTACGCGCTCATTGCCCGGCCGTGCACCGAGAGGCCGGGCCAACGCTGGCGGCCGAAACTCTAGACGCGTTTTGAGCTCCGGAGTCGCTAAACGGGACTCGAACCGAACGTGTGACCCCACCAATGGATTCCTCCGTTCGGAGAGCGATCCATTGGTGGGGTCACACGCTCGGTTCGAGTCCTGTTTAGCGACTCCGGAGCTCAAAACGCGTCTAGACTTTCGGCCGCCCAATCTTTTGACAGGGGGAATTACAACGGCCCGCGATGATGGCGGAAAGGGGAAAGACGACGGCGAGGAAATATGTACTTCGCTGACAGATAATCTGACAGAACCACTGACAAGGCGCCGGCCGGGGAAACAGATGGACCTAACTGCGGACACGTAGCGCCTCGCAGCGCCTCGCAGTGCGCGGGGGAGGCGAGCACACGCACGGGCCATTCCGCGAGCACACACACCGCCCACCACACACACACATACACACACACGCGCGCACACACACACACAGAGGCTACGCGAGAAGCATGCCTGCAGGCTATGAGGCGGGCCGAGGCCCGAGGAAGGTGGCAGGGAGGCTAAAGTGGGCCTTGATTCGAGAGAGACGTGCTCCAAGCGGCCCAGCGTCGCCCCAGAGTCGCCCCAGCGGCTCCGCAGTGCCACTGCCGCTACACGAGCCGCTAAATTTTTCATAGCGAGTACGGCGCACGGGCGTAGCGGCGAAGCTATGGTCGTCCAGAGGCGGCCAGAGGCCACAGGTACGTTAGTCGTCGCCGGGGACGATTCGCTCAGACAAATGGCTGCGGAATGGAAACGCTGTGGCCTGGCTGGACGGGCTGCACAGTGGGCCAGAAGGCCGGTGGAGGTGGACAAAACTCTAGACGCGTTTTGAGCTCTAGCGTCGCTAAGCAGGACTCGAATCAAACGTATGACCCCACCAATGGATTCCTCGTTCGGAGAGCAATCCGTAGGTGGGGTCACACGTTCGGTTCGAGTCCCATTTAGCGACTCTGGAGCTCAAAACGCGTCTAGAATTTTGGCCGCCTCCACCGGTCTGCTGGCCCACTGTGGGCTGGCTGGCTGGCCACGCTGTTCTGCCTGCCGACCCCGTTCCGTGCAAATGAGAAGCCCATAAGCTGTGTACGCGGCCAGCGGGAAGTAATAAAAAAAGAGTAAAAACGGGGAACAGGACCGCTATCATTTTGTCCTTGAAATTTGTAGCGCGCTGCGCGGCGCTGCGTGGTGCTGCCTTGCGGTGTAGGGGCGCCGTAAACCTTGGCGTGATGAAGTGCCGACAGGCGCCAGGCCTATCGCCCCTACTCTAGAAGGGCCATAGAAGGGCCATGGCATTTCGCCTCATCATTTTCCTAAAATCTTTATCGCCGCAAACGTCTTTTTTATTTATCCAACCGGCAGCGCGTGCCGAACGACATTCTACCGGCGGACTGGTGGCAGTCCGGCTGACCGTCGTCAAGCACACTGTGGGCTGTCAGCGCTGTCCGCGCGGCGTGGCGGCCTGGTGGCGGCTCAGTGTGGCACGCCTCGACGCGCCGTGACACGACACTGTGACATGACAAGGAGACGCCTCGCACCTTGGGGCCGCCTCCTCCCTTAAGCGGCTTAACCCTCTCACCAGACATTTCCGCGGAATGAACCATTAAAAGCGAAATTAACCCTCACCAAGGGAACGCCTCGTGATGTCTCGGAATGTAGTGGGTGTGATGAGTGAGTGTGCAGTGCTCTCCGCGGGGGGAGGGGCGCACAGTGGGCCAGAAGACCGGTGGAGGCGGCCAAAATTCTAGACGCGCGTTCTGAGCTCCAGAGTCGCTAAATGGGACTCGAACCAAACATGCGACCCCACCAATGGATTGCTATTCGAACGAAGAATCCATTGGTGGGGTCACACGTTTGGTTCGAGTCCCATTTAGCGACTCTGGAGCTCACGCGTCTAGATTTTTGGCCGCCTCCACCGGTCTTCTGGCCCACTGTGGGGCGTGGCGGCCTGCCCTACTCCACATCCACCCACACAAGTTATCTGTGTCAGTGCCGCCGCACCGTGTTGTGCAGACCCCCTTCCACTTTTATCCGTTCCCATCTGCCTCCCGCCCCCCTTTCCCTCGACCCCTAAAGCCTACACCTGATCCCACCACCACCAACACCCTCTGCATCCTGTTGCGAGGTGCCTTCTTCCCATGTGGTTACGGATGAAATTATCGGGAAACGATTTTTCCTACGGTGTAGAATGTAAATCCTGGTGTTGCTCGCGCCTCTCTCTCTCCCTCTCTCTCTCTGCCCCGCGCTGCGCTGCGCCGCGCCCCGCGTGGAATAGCCGGGGTGGGGGCGTGCAGGTTTCATCTTCCCCGCACGTCCGCCGCCAGGATACATATTTTCATTTTTTTTCTGCGGGGCTGACGCGGAAGACGCGGTGGCCTCGCCGTCGTAAGAAAACCGGTGGAGGCGGCCAGAACTCTAAACGTGTTTTAGCTCCAGAGTCGCTAAATGGGACTCGAACCGAACGTGTGACCCCACCAATGGATTGCTCTCCGAACGAGAAGTCCATTGGTGGGGCCACACGTTCGGTTCCTGTTAGTAGGCGAAGTGCTGCTTCCCCAAAGGTGGCCTCTGGATACGCCACTGGCACGAGACGGCAAGGCAGCGGAGCGCTGCTGCTCGGCCGCAGCGACTGAGAGTCGTTTTCGCCGCTCTGTCTCTCTCGCTCTCACGGGGCGTCCAGTGAAGGCGCGAGAGGGACAGAGCGACGAAAACGACTCTCGGAATCAGTCTGCTTGGCGGTCGAGGGGGTGCTTCTGCCGCCCCCTTCCGCCCACAGCTCCCCACAGTGGCGCAGCCGGGCGCAGCGCGTCGAGTACCCTCGGCCAATCAGCGTCGCCGAGAGCGGCCAAGCCGCCGATCTGGCCAATCACGACCACCCGTCTGGGAATTCCCTCCCGAGCCAACCGCAGCGGCAAAAACCGCAGCAACAAACAGGGGGTTGGGGTGCGGGGGATCGCCTGGCGACCACACTGTACACGAAACAGCCACCTTGCCCCCGCGACCGCGACCGCCGCGCCCCCTGCCAGACACCGGCCGAACTACCAATTAACCCACGCCACGGCGGACACGCCCGACACGCCGGACAAAAACACAACAACCAAAACACCGCAACTCGCTCTGCAGGCCGGGCTGCTCCGGGCCGAGAGTTTCGCTTCGCCATCGCCCCGACGGACTGTGTGTGTGCCTGGCTGAGTTCGCTCGGAAAGAATTCGCCGCGGCGCGCACACTGTGATACGGGAATGGCGCGCAGTGCGCAAAGCGCGCAAACGGTGCAGTGGAAAGAAAAGACACGGAATGCCAACATGAATGCCTTCCCCGCCCCGCCCCGCCCCGCCCCGCCCCGCCCCGCCCCGCCCTGCCCCGCCCCGCCCCGCCCCGCCCCGCCCCGCCCCGCCCCGCACTGCAGACAGGTGCCACCGTCACCGTTTTCGCTTTGAAGGATCGCGGCGGCGAGGCGGAGCGAGCGGAGGCCGGCAACAGGTTGCGGACTGGCCGGGACACGCGGGGACATCAAAAGGTCCTCTTAATCTGACTCTTTTCCGAGTGTGCCGTCCGTGTGCAGTAATTGGGGCACTTGGGGGCCGCATAGCGACGCAGCGCGCGTGCCGTGCCGTGCCGTGCCGTGCCGTGCCGAGTACCAACACCGGCCACCTCCGTCGTAGGCGTTGGCGCGGACGGTCCAGGTAAATACTAATTGGTCGGACATGTCCCGCACTTTTCCTGTACTTTTTCCCCTCCCGGTGGCACACTGTCAGACACGCAAAGAAAAAAAATTGTTGGACGAAGAATAATTCCGCTCTTGAAAGAAAAACGAGAAAAAGTCTATTTTCCCTGATGGAGTCATTTTTCGGGGTGCATACCTTCCCCGTCTCTCTCCTCGTTCTGCCCGCAGGTTTCTGCCCCACACGCCGCTTCCGAGAAGCTTCCGACGCGCCTCCTGCGTTGTGCAATTAATTCCGCCTTCACAAAAAGGGGGTTCTCGCCGTGTGTGTGTGTGTGTGTGTGTGCGCGCGCGTTGTTTGATGTGTGTGTGCGTCCTCTCCGAGGACACGGGCTTGTGCCGCTCCGCTGCCCCGCCGTGTGCAGTGCGCCTGCCGGGAACAAAATGGGATTGAAACTTGGCCGTTGCCGGCGAGCCGCAGTCACGGCGGCGCCTGTATACAGTGTACCTCACCTCCTTCCCGCGGCACTCAGGGCCGTGAGTGTCTGTCCGCCTGTCTGTCCGCCTGTCTGTCCGTCTGTCCGCCACTTGTCGGCAGTCTCTGTACCGAATAATGATCCGGCGGGCTCCATCTCGATGCCGCGGGCACCCCGTCTTCACGACCAGCCAGTCCGGCGGCGGCCCGGCGCGCACAGTGGGCCAGAAGACCGGTGGAGGCGGCCAAAACTCTAGGCGCGTTTTGAGCTCCGGAGTCGCTGAACAGGACTCGAACCGAGCGTGTGACCCCACCGATGGATTCCTCGTTCGGAGAGCAATCCATTGGTGGGGTCACACGATCGGTTCGAGTCCTGTTCAGCGACTCTGGAGCTCAAAACGCGTCCGGGGTTTTGGCCGCCTCCACCGGTCTTCTGGCCCACTGTGCGGCGCGGCGCGGCTCGTAGTGGGTGGGAAAGGGAAAACATTAGGATTTATCTGGCGGCCTCGAGACGAGCGGCACTGATGTTGCGCTCCTAGAGGACCGAGGGGGACCGAGGGGTTGGGGGACAAAAGCACCGCCCCGCCGCCCCTCGTCGCTGCGCTGGCTGCAGGCAGACCCTCGTACACCAGGCCGATTCCGAGAGTCGTTTTTCGTCGCTCTGTCTCTCTCGCACTCGCAGGGCGTCGAGGTGCGAGAGAGACAGAGCGACGAATACGACTCTCGGAATCGGTCCACAACGCGACGAAGACTGCCGGTACTAATTGACAAAGACTGCCAAGGCATAGCTGGGCAGAGCGACCAGCGACGTCGGCGTCATTAGAAACGAATTTATTTGGGTCGGGGTGGCCGCCGGTGGCCGCGCAAACAAGGGGCGATACCGCAACGCGTCGCTGGGAGTCGGACGGCCCAGCCTCACCCCTGTGAGTGAGGCTTCGAGGCCTCGTTCGAGGTGGCGGTGTGGCTGGGCCGGGTCGGGCCGGGCCGGGCCCCGGTGGCGTTCCGACGGGCCTGCTTCCCGCCGCGGCGCGCCGTGGAGTGTCTCGGCCTTGAGGGGCTCGCCCCGCGCCGCTCCGCGCCCCGAAGCCTTCCCTTCCCGCCCTTCTTTCCGCTTCCCACTTTCCCTCGCCTGTCGGCCCGTCGGCCTGTCGTTGCCGCCACGCCGCGCCACGCCACGCCACGCTAGGCCGTGCGAACGTTACGGTGTAATTCATCATCGTCCCGTGAATCGCAAGTGTTCCATTTGGACCGTGCCGCCCCCCCCCCCTCCAGGCCCCACATCGCATCATCGCGGCGCGCTTCATTTTCCGGGCGACGGCGCCACCGCAAGTGGAGGCTGGGCGAGGCACTGCGAGGCGCCGCCCTCTCACATTACTGCCTTCATCAGCGGGGCGGCGAGGCGAGGCGAGGCGCGTGGCGTTCGGCACCACGCCGGCCCGGCCCGGCCCGGCCCGCAGTGGGTCAGACGACAGGCGGAGGCGGAAAAATTCGAGACGCGTTTTGAGATCCAGAGTCGGTAAACAGGGATAGAACCGAACGAGTGACCCCACCAATGGATTGCTCTCCGAACGAGGAATCCATTGGTGGGGTCACACGCTCGGTTTGAGTCCTGTTTGGCGACTCTGGAGCTCAAAACGCGTCCAGAGTTTTGACCGCCTCCGCTGGTCTTCTGACCCACTGTGCGTCCGCCCCCTGCACCACTCCCGCTGCTATCTCCGCTTTCACCACTCGGCTTTTCTTTTCACCGCCTTTTGGCCTACAGGCTCCATCCTCCCATTGTCGCTCCGCCACGGCTCGCCTGCGTTCGCCCCGCTCGTTTGCCGCGCCACTGTAACCTACAGTGTGCGCCCCTTGTCTTCATCGCCGCCCCGCCGCCGTCCCCGGTCTCCCGGGTCTCCCCGGTGCAGCGGCTGTGTGACGACATGCTCTTCCGCGAAGTGGCTGCACTAGGCGGGCAGAGCCGCGGCGGCTGCGCTGCGCGCGACGGCGACTGGAAGGCGAGGACGCTCTTGCCTGCCGCGTGACCTACATCGCCACCGCGCCGCGAGCACACTGTCGCACCTTCCTGCCGTGTGTGTGTGTGTGTGTGTGTGTGTGTGTGTGTGTGTGTGATAGAGAGAGAGAATGAGTGTGAATTAGTGTGAGAGAAACAGAGACATACATAAAGACAGACAAACAGAGGGAGAGCGTGCCTCTGTGTGTGCGCATGTGTGTAATGTCCCCTCCTCTCGCCCGTCTTGGCCACTCCGATTCCATATTCCTTGTTTTCTTGTTGTGCCCGTGATCGATTGGACGTGTGTGTGTGTGTGTGTGTGTGTGTGTGTGTGTGTGTGTGTGTGTGTGTTCCTGAGTCGCAAGGCTATCGAAACCAGTAAATCATTTCCTCTGCTCGGAATAAAATAACGGTCGGCATTTCTCTCTGTTGCCCCCACTCTCCACTCTCTCTCTCTCTCTCCCTCCTTTCTTCCCGTTCTGGGCCAGCTTCCCGTCGGTCGCTGCAACTCAATAATAATGGAGCCCTGAGCCCGCCGCTCAACAATGGTTTGGCTGCTGATGATGTTTGTTTTGCGAGGCCAATTTTTTTCTCCGTCGCCACGCGGCGTGACTCTGGATGGACGCGGCCTCTGCTTTTTCCAGCTTGGGACAGGTCAGTTTGTGTCTTTTTGCCGACGCCTCTAACAAATCAAATTCCGCACAATGACTTGGGTTTCCGTTAAAAATTAAAAATTAAATCGAACATTTTGGATTGATTGTTGACAATGTTTATTTAAAGGAACTAATCAATTTTGAAACGTCATGAGAAATTCGGCAGTAGTGTCAAAATTCGTTGAATTTCAAGCAACTAGAAATTTGGATGAATAAAAACTCGATATTGCATATTTTAAAACAAAACTAGTATGAATGGTTAAAAACGTTCTGAAAAAATTATAATGTCAAATTCAAGAAGCAGGAAAAATAACGGCGGGAAAAATGAAGGAGCCATAACTTTAACGCTCTGAGACGCACCCTGCGTGGGACGTTAGGCTCCCAGCAGTGTAGTCCCCAGCAGGGTAGTCAGTGTTGACTAGTTAGTTGCACTACTGTCCCGGCCAGGCCATCCTTGGCCTGCTGGCTAGGTTCCGCACTGGTAGCGCTCTGGAAGGCTTCTTGATTGCACTCATGGGTTTAGGGCGGGGAGGGGGGAAGCGGCCGGGGGGGGGGGAGCGGGGCCGGAGCGGGCCCAGCCTGGGAATGGGGATGGTCCAGAAGCCGAATCGATCCACAGCAGGGTAGGGGCCGGGGGGGCCGGAGGGGCCAGGGGGGGGGGCCTTTTAACCCCCTTTGCACCCCCTCTTTTAGCACGCGAGACCCCGTTGGACCGGGGGACCCCCTTGGCCGCCAGAATGCGCATTCTTTTGAACACCCCTGTGCGGGCAGCGCCGGGCAGCGCCGGCCAGACACTGGCGCGCGGCCCCCGCGGCCCCCAGGGCCCCCCACGGCCCCCGCGGCCCCACCACACTAGTCGGCCGCGCGGCCGCAGGGGCGGCGTGGCTGCGGTCGTCGGTCGCTGTCTGGGGAATCTTTTTATTCCAATCTCAAAATTGCCCCTCGTCCGCCGCTCCTCTTATCACACTTTCCAAAAGTTGCACCGGTGTAGGAGGCGAACTGTACCCGTCGGCGCAGAGTACCCCCGGGTGCACAACGCCTAGGGCCATAGTACCCTGGGGTTCATGACGACTAGGTTCAATGTACCCAGGGGTACAATGCGCCTAGGTGCCAGGCGAATTGTACCCCGGGTACAATGCGGCTAGGCGAAATGTCCCCCGGGGGTACTTTTTTGCCTAGGCTTATTGTATCCCCCGCCGGCCGGAGAAGGATGCACGTCGCCTAGGCGCAATGCCCCCCCCCGGATACAAAGAGCCTAGGCGAGGAGTATCCCCTCGGCCGGCCGGGGGGGGATAAAAAAAGCCTAGGCGAAATGCATCCCCCCCCCCCGGATACAAAAATCGAAAAAAAAGAAAAAAAAAGGGGGGCCCTTCTCCCACCTCCGAGATCGGAGGGCCGCCTGCAACTTCGGTGGATCGGGGGAACCGGTGCTTTACAGGCGGCGACCCCAGGGGTTCTCGTCTGTATATGGGCCGGGCTTGAAGGGCGGGTTTGACAGTCTCTCTCTGCCTTGAGAGCCTTTGCTTTTCGCGGGGTGGTCTGTACCAAGTGTACACCCGCTGTCCGGCGCTCTCTACCGAACATACAGCTTGTTTAAGGGCCAGCTTCAAAGGACTTATCATCTCCTCCCGACGAATCAGGAGGACCCACCCACGACCAATTACGGGTGGCTGGATTGACGGATCAAATACTCCGTCGCTCCAGTGCCGAGGCCAACCCGCCGAAGCGCAGCTGCTTTTTAGACACCCCAGCGGAGTGGCCAGGTGAATGTGACTCTGACCACTACGCTATCAAGCTTGTACGTCTGGCGTCGTGTTGGACAACGGGTTTGAGTTGCAGTGGAAGGAAGCCAGTCGAAAAAAGTAATGAAAAGATGGGAGTCGATCCCAGGACCCTACTGCCGGGGCCGCACGACTTTTGCAGCTCGCCCACCACAGCCCATGACGAATGGAGCGGCGTGAGGCGGGCTCTTGACGCGACAGGAATGGACCGACCCGGTCAAAATTTCACAAGAAGTTTGGGGAGTCGAACCGCCGACCTCAGCACGGAGAAGCGACGCCTCTACTCCCTAGACCATCACGGCACATGCAGTTCGTTGGCTGAAGTCACGGTTTTCAACCACACTGGGCGAGGCAGTAAAATTTAAAAGTTAAAGTTTGTTAGGAATCGAACCCCCGACGTGTGGGACTGTTCTACACGGCTCCGCTCTGGTGGCCTCAAACCGTTCCACAAAAGAAAGGAAATCGAAAAAAAATTGAGATGCCGGTATTCGAACACCCACCGGAAATGTTACAGACGTTCGATCGCATTTGCACAGTCGGGTTCCCCCAATACCGGGATCCCCCCCAATTTTTTTTTTTTCCTTTCTTTTTTCGGTTTTTCCCCCCCAACCAAAACCCTTGGGCCCAAAAACGCGGGGGGATTTAAAAAACCTTCTTTAATTTTTGCCCCCCAGGGGGTTAAAAGTACTTCACCCGGAAATCCGTGGGGTGGGCTAAAAAGAGGGGTCGCTTTCCCGGGGGGTTGGGGCCTCCCCAAACCTTTTGGAAAGGGCCGGGGGTATTTGTCCGTCAAACCCGCCCACCCGTAAATTGGGCGGGGGGGTGGGCCCCAAAATTCGGGCCCCGGGAGGGGGATGATAATTTTTTCCTTTTGAACTGGCCCTTAAACCAAACCCCCTTTTTTAAAGACGCCGGACAAACTTTTACTTTGGTAAGACCACCCCACCCCCGGGAAAAAACAAAGGGCTTCCTTCCCGGCCAGGGGGAGAGACCGTCAAACCCCCCTTAAGGCCCGGGGGGCCCTTATTTCCAGGGGAGAAACCCCTTTTGGGGGGGCCCCTTAAACAACCGGTTTTCCCCCGGGCCCCCGGGTTCAGGCGGCCCCCCCGGAAATCTCGGAGGGGGAGAAACCCCCCTTTTTCCCCCTTTTTTTTGAAGGAACCCCCGGGGGGGGGGAAAAAATTCCCCCTAGGTTTTTTACCCCCTCCGGCCGGGGGGGGAACCCCCCTTTTCTTTTTTTTTTTCCCGGGGGGGGGGGGATTTGGGGATTGGGGGGGGCCCCCCTTTTAAGGGGCGACGTGCATCCTTCTCCGGCCGGCGGGGGATACAATAAGCCTAGGCAAAATGTACCCCGGGGTACATTTCGCCTAGCCGCATTGTACCCGGGGTACAATTCGCCTAGCAACTAGGCGCTTTGTACCCCTGGGTACATTGAACCTAGTCGTCATGTACCCCAGGGTACTTTGGCCCTAGGCGTTGTGTACCCGGGGGTACTCTGGGTCAGGGGGGTACACTTACACGCCGACACCTGTGCCGCCGAGGTGCCGCGCCGGTTGCATGCCATTTTCGTGTTTCCTTATTTGATAGTGTGTAGAACTGGAAAGAAATGACGCCGTTTCTAGGCGCGAGGTAGTGTTGATGGAGTTGTTTCCGACTGCATGCATTCGCATGACCGCCTCGTTGGCATCAGCAAGTGGACAACGCTTCACGTGGACGAAAGGCGGACACCCACTTCGTCTCGCAGCCAAGCCGATGTCAGAACACAGTTTCTGTCGTTCGGTGCATATGCACGCGCGCGCACACAGAGACAATGCGGCACGGCGCGGCGCGGCCTCCACGAGGGCCTCGGTGGAGTCAAGCAGGCCCCAATCAGCGCCACCGCCACTCCCGCAGCACGGCCTCGGCCCAGCGGTAGGCCAGGAACAAGTTCGCCCCCTCCCCTCCCCTCCCCTGGTCATCCCTGCAGGCCTTGCCCAGGCCTTGCCCAGCCTTGCCCCTTGACGCCCCCTCGCGCTTCCTCCCGTTGCCTACAAATCCAATTCTTCCTTGTCCTCCTTGCTGATTGTGGGGCACGTCCGCGCCGCGCTGCGGGGGAGGGGGACAGAGACAAACAGGGACGGGAAGAGGGGGGGGGGAAGGGGGCCGCGGCCCGCCCCTACACTGCTTGCTCTCCGAGGAACTGACCTGGCCCAGGAGGGAGTGGGGCGTGGCGGCGTGCGCCGTTGGCGTCGTGCGCCGCGCGTGTCCCGTGCCACAGACTGTGCCACAGTGGGCCGGAAGAGCGGCACCCGCGGCCAAAACTCCAGACGCGTTTTGAGCTCCAGAGTCGCTAAACAGGACTCGAACCGAATGTGTGACCCCACCGATGGATTCCTCGTCCGGAGAGCAATCCATTGGTGGGGTCACACTGTCGGTTCGAGTCCCATTCAGCGACTCTAGAGCTGAGAACCCGTCTGGAATTTTGACCGCCTCCACCAGTCTTCTGGCCAGAGGATGATGTACAAAATCCATCCTGGACTAGGCGCAGTGGCCCCCAAAAGTCAGCCCGAACCACGATGTCTACATGGAGTGCTGCGTCGCTGGCGGGGAGCGCCCGTCAAAGCCCGGGTAGGCCAGCCCGCCGAGCACGGCAGCGCGGCCCGGCCGCCGGTGGCCTACCTCGCAGGCGCTATATCCGTCTCTCTCCCACTTGAGTCCCGAGTGGAGCAGGCGGCGGCGCCTCGTCAAAGCTCCCCCTCCCCCCCCTCTCTCTCTCTCTCGCTGCTGTCGTCTGCCGTGCATGCAAGTGCCGTCTGGGGTGTGATTTCCCGTCCTGCATTTTTCACCCCGCCGCCCGTCCCTCCTCACGGAGAGGCACGCGCAGTGCCGCGCAGTGCCGCGCAGTGCTCGCAGCAGGTGGGGATTACGGCATTTACGGCCCGCTTCTTAACCCTCCAGAGGGGCCGTCAATGAGGCCGACCCTTGGCTCTGTCTCTCTCGCACTCATGGGGCGCCCCGGATAGGTGCGAGAGAGACAGAGCGACGAAAACGACTCTCGGAATCGGTCTGCACGGCCGGGGGACAGACGTGGCGGGGCACTTACACAGACACTCCCGGTGGAGGCGCGGTTCGTACTTACGGTGCGGACGGGGTGCGCCTGCTGCGAGAGAGCATTGATTTGAATAATTTTGTGTGAGGGCCGCACGTTGCTGCCTTGCTCGACACACACACTGTGGTGTCCTGGAGGGCCTTCGGACCGTGAGTCCTTCTCGTCGCTATGTCTCCGTCGCACTCATGGCTAACGAGACAGCGCGAGGAAACGACTCTCGGAATCAGTCTCGCTGTCTGGCGGAACGGACGCACAGACAGGGAAACTCGGGACGAGCAAGCCCACAAAGGTTACCCTAGAAAAGAAGTTTCTTAAAATGATTAACTATGCACCTGCTCCATGTTAAGTTACTAGCGCGAGCCACAGTGTAGGCGCGACACAGATTGGCTGCGTCTGGGCTGCGGGCCTTGAGTTGGCAGACTGAATCAAACATTGCGCGGAGGGAGTCGGGCTGGGCTGGCTCCGCGCACAGCCATGCCGCCGCTGTGGGCCCGGACGCCGGGACGCCGGGACGTCGAGACACAGAGCAGTGAAGCTAACTGGGGCCTAACTAGCACCAGAAGGGACTTACAACCAAAGCTCTCATGATACAAATTTCATCAGGGCGCGCGGGGCGGGGCGGGGCGGGCGAAGTGAGCGGCGGTTAGGGACACCTTTGTTGACGCCGGGCGCGCGGCGCCACAATAAGACAAGGCTTCTCGCGGCACCAAACAAGAGCTATACAGGAACGCAGTGCAAAAACACCCCCGGGATTTCGAATTTTCGCTTTCGGATTATTAATTATTTTTTTGCTTTGCGCGAGGATATTTGCTGACTTGAACTTTGAGGATTCGTCCCTCCGCCGCAAGAAGGTTCAAAAGCTCTCCTCGCTTCTTACACGACGCCACTTGCTGCCACTCGCAACGAGAAAACTTTCACCGGCAACCGTCTTTTTTTCGTGAGTGTGTGAGTTTCGTTTTTTTTGTCGTCTTTGCTTTTCACTCAAGAGTAGCGCGCGCCGCTTGGTGACCTTCGCTCGCCTTCGCTTGAAACGGAGGTAAAAACATACCCCGCGCGTCGCTTAGCGTGCGGTCCACCGGGCCGCCCGCCAACACAACATCAGACTGATTCCGAAAGTCGTTCTCGTCGCTCTGTCCCTCTCGCACTCATGGGGCGTCCCGCATAGGTGCGAGAGAGACAGAGCGACGAAAACGAGTCTCGGAATCAGTCTGCCGCGCCCATGCAAATCCCAACGCGCGATAACAAGGTATCATCGTTTGCCTCGGGCTGGAGGGGGGAGGGGGAGGCAGTCTGTGGCAGACTACACAGCGAGCGCCTCTTCAACTAAAATACACATTAGTCATTGATTTGGGTTGGGGAGCGTCCGGCTGCGCCTGGCAGCGACACCGAGGCCATGATGCATGATGGCCGGCCGCGGGTCTGCACCGCCTCCGCCACGGCCTCCGCGGTGTAGGCCGCCGCCTCACAGTGGGCCAGAGGACCGGTGAGGCGGCCAAAACTCTAGACGCGTTTTGAGCTCCAGTGTCGGTAAATAGGACTCGAACCGAACGTGTGACCCCACCAATGGGACTGCTCTCCGAACGAGGAATCCATTGGTGGGGTCACATGTTCGGTTCGAGACCTGTTTAGCAATGCTGGAGCTCAAAACGCGTCTAGAGTTTTGGCCGCCTCCACCGGTCTTCTGGTCCACTGTGCGCCTCGCCGCCTCGGCAGGGATGACGTCCGAGGATTGATGATAGTGTACGAACAACTGTGTGCCGATTCCCCGCTCCCCTCCGCTCCCCCGGGACCGGCCCGATCTCCGAGTCCACATGGCTCCCCTGCTGATATTTTGAGCGCGGCAGCAACACCACCAGCGCGCCGCCCCGCCCCGCCCCGCCCCGCCCTCTCCGGCCGCCCAGTAGTGTCACCAAAGTTTGTTTGATGCGCGCAAAAACGGGCCGTCCGATACTGGGCGGGAATCTTTTCCCCTGTCGGCGACACCAATTACTTTGCCGGCGGAAGTGCCGAGGGGAGAGGGGGGGGGGGTGTCCCCGTTTCCCGCTCGGCTCGGTTTCAACTTTGCGTCCGGCAGGGGCGGCCAAACCAATGAAACGTTTTGGCGCGGCGCGCGGCGCTTCCCCGTGAACGCCGTTTGCTTGTCCGCCTCACTAACGACGTCTCCGTCGCTCTCTCTCTCTCGCACTCATGGGGCGCCCCGTAAGGGTGCGAGAGAGACAGAGCGAGACTCTTGCAATGAGTCTGCTGCCTGGACCATGCCTGGAAACGGACGCATAACCTTGTTGACCCGCGGCCTGTGGCAAGCAAGGCAAGCTCACTCTGCGACGCAACCACATTCCCGACGTTTCCGGCGTCTGCCGCTCGCCGCCGCCGATTTCCTCGTGGTCGAGGCAATAAATCAATCAATGTCATTTTTCGGCAGTGTACTCCCCTGTTGTACCAGTCATGTTTGCCCGCGAACGCCCCCGGCCGTTTGCTCGTTTAAATGAGAGTGCTCGTGAAACTTCGACCAGGGCTGCGCTCTTCTCTCTCTCTCTCTCTTTGTCTCTCTCTCCGCCCTCTCTCTTCCTCTCCCTTCTCTTTCTCTCTCCGTCTCTCTCCCCGACCGCGGCGCGTGGCGCTGCGCTCCAGTCTCGGTCTGTCTTCTCTCTGTCGCGCTGCCAGTTATCCTGGCCGGCTTTTAGCGGACGTTATTTTGAAGACTCGCTTTTACGCGCTGCTCCACCGGGCCGCTCCGCCGGAACCACCTCAGTGACATTCCGTTTTAATCGAGAGAAGCGTGGACTGCCTTTCAGCCAGCCAGCCAGCCAGCCAGCCAGCCAGCCAGCCAGCCAGCCAGCCAGCCAGCCGCGGTCTCCGTCGGGGGGGTGGAATCCAGGCGGTGGCTCGCCTCGGTTGTCGCTTCAGCCGCAGGGACAAACACTCCGTCATGCCCGGACAAACAAATGCATTCTGTTGCCGCCGAACCCGATCGGGGCCACGCCCCGTTTGCCCGCGATCCAGAACGGGAAAGCTCTCGAGACCTCGGGGAGAGGGGAGGGGAGCAGAGGGGTTGGAGGGGAGGGGAGGGTGTCCTAAGTGGTTCATGCATTTCTCTTCCGCCTCATGATCCAGTGCGTCGTCATTAAGATTCCTCGCTCGCCTTCCGCCCCTTTTCGTTCCGTCCTCTTCTCCCTCCCCTGCCCCCTCCCCCTTCCTCCCCCCCTTCCCCTTCCCCTTTTCCCTTCCCCCTTCCACTCCGCTTTCTTTGCATCTTCGCGGCCCACACATCGGCCCCGTTTCATGTCCCCGACCCGAAGGCGACCCAAAGTCGACCCGAAGGCGACCCGAAGGTGAAGGTGACCTGAAGGCGACCTAAAGGTGGTAAGAAGGTGACCGGAGGGTGACCCGAAGGTCCGAAGGCGACCGGAGTGCAACCCTCCAGGCAACCCGAAGGAAGCCCGAAGGAAGCCTGAAAGAAACCGGAACGAAAACCTCAGGAAACCGGAACGAGACCAGGAAAGAGGCGAATGCGAGGAGACCGTCAGCACCCACTCCTCCGTGGCGGTGGGTGCGGTGGGGCCGGTGGGGTGGCTGGTGGCTCCACGTCATCAGAAGAGGATTACCGTGTGACACCTCAGACACTCTCGCATGCTGGAGGGCGTGGAGGGCGTGCCTGGGGCCGAGAAGCACCATGACTATGTTTATCATGTTGGAACACCCGCCCATAAAAAAAAGCATGCATTCTCACCGTGACACAGGCCACCGACTCAAAAAGCTAATATTTCCTGTATCAGTGGGCCAGAAGACCGGACGAGGCGGCCAAAAATCTAGACGCGTTTTGAGCCCTGGAGTCGCTTAACAGGACTCGAACCGAACGTGTGACCGCCACCAATGGATTCCTCGTTCGGAGAGCAATCCAATGGTGTGGTCACGCGTGCGGTTCGAGTCCCATTTAGCGACTCTGGAGCTCAAAACCGTAACCTCTGGTCCCAAACATGAAAGAGTCTGACGTCCCCCTGCCCGGCCTGGGCGGCCTGTTCCAGGAGCTGAGCCCCATCGAGGTGCGCCTGGAGCCCGGCGCGCGGCAAATGGTGGACGCGCTGCGCGCGCTGCTGGTGGCCACGCACTGGCACTCCTTCACCCTGATGGCGGACGAGGCCGCGTCCGCGTCCGTGCTGCTCAAGGCCGACCTGGCCGCCATCCTGCGCGCCGCGCCGCTGCACCCCACTTTCGTGCACCTGCGCGCCAGCGCCGCGCCGCACCACATTTTCAGGTGAGTCGTTAAAAATGCAGTGTTTAACCGCGAGGCTGCGTCGTTAGCGGCTAATCCGCTGGGGGGTCGTCCACTTATGACGTAACGTTTTTTTTATGGCTCTGTCCTTGTTGCTCCCCGTGGACTGCCAGTGAGTGCGAGAGAGACAGAAGACGTTACGTAATATATGGTCGAACCCTGGGCTGCGCCACTGGGACTCCGGGACGGCGACGGGCGAGACGAGTTGGCTCGTCCTGGCCTCCCAGGAGTTGGTCGGCAAACAGGTCATCATTGGGCGCTTATCGTACCTGCGTCACTCCGCGCGTCCCCTGGGCCTCAAGTTAGTTCGGACAAGTTATTTTCCAGCCCGGGATGGCGCGTCTCCTCGTCACGGACCAGTCCAGTTCTCGCCGTGCAGTTTGGCAAACGGATCCGGAATCATCAACGTTTTTGGACACTGTTAAAATCTTACTGTACAAAAAGACGCTCTAGTTGGCGCAGGGCGGGGAGCGCCCGTCAAAGCCAGGGTAGGCCAGCCCGCCGAGCAGGGCTGCGCAGCTCGGCCGCCGGTGGCCTACCTCGCAGGCGCTCTCCTTCAAGTCCGTTCGGGCCGGCCAAAATTCTAGACGCGTTTCGAGCTCCAGAGTCGCTAAACAGGACTCGAAACGAACGTGTGATCCCACCAATGGATTCCTCGTTCGAAGAGCAATCCATTGGTGGGGTCACACGCTCGGTTCGAGTCCTATTTAAGCTACTATGGAGCTCAAAACGCGTCCAGAATTTTGGCTGCCTCCACCGGGCCTTCCGGACCACTGTGCGCAGCGGCCCTTCGGAACCTAGGGAGCCTGCCCCATGAAGCGCGAGGCGTGGCGTCGCTGGCGGGCTGCCAGGGCGGTCTGTACCGGGTTGTAATCGGCTCCGCTTTGCTCGCTCTGCTTGCAGCCGTCTGGCCGACGTGTCGCGGCTGACGCGCGGCGTGGTGGTGCTCATGTGCGACGAGCGCAGCGCGCGCAACATCCTGGCGGAGGGCCGGCGCCTCAACATGGTGGACGGCCACTTCGTGTGGCTGTGGCTGGACACGCGCGCGCAGCACGACGAGCTGCCGGGGCCGCCGCCCGGCAGCGCCGCCTTCCTGGCCGAGCGGCCACAGGGCGGCCAGGACGCCGCCGACGACTGGGGGCTGGTGCGCCGGCCCCGGGGGGTGGCCTCCGCCGCGGCCGCCGCCGCCGCCAAGCCGCCAGCCCAGCAGCCCTCGGAGCGCAGGCGGACCTCGGAGGAGGGCAGCGAGTGGCAGCGCAAGCGGCAGAAGGGCCAGTGGCAGCACACGCCCAGGGGCAGCCAGGCGCCGCCGCCGCCCGTCATGCGCCACCGCGGAGGTAGGTCGGGTCCTGTCCAAGGACTTGGAAAAAGATTCACGACTCGAAAAAAATTAAGATTCTAGAAAACAAGTGTAGACAGAAATTAAACTTTAGAAACCAAATTATGATTTAGAAAAAACTAAAATTCAGTTGAGAATAAGATATTTAATAAATATTCAAGAGTTTTAAAACACAAAAATGTAATTATTAGTGTGGTTAAGCATCGTGTTGCTCGGCCGGTTCCAGGCTGGATCGGCGCGAGCGGTTCGGGCGTGCCGGTGGAGCCGCCGCCCTTCCCGCTGGGCATGCTCACGCTCCGCCGGCAGCCCATCCGCCTGGACCGGCACGCCATCAAGGGCGGCCTGCGCGTCGTGGTGGAGGCCCTGCGCCGCCTCGCCGTGGCCGGCAACCTCCCCGCCGCGCTGGCCGCGCGCGCCGACTGCTGGGCCGCGCCCTACGTCACCCTGGGCGCGCCGCGGACCCCCAACAACATGCCGCGGACCTTCTCCACGCTCATGGCCAAGTGAGTAGCGTCGGCACACTGTAAAAGAATTCATTTACAGTGGTCCAGAAGACCGGCGCCGGCGGCCCAAACTCTTGACGCGTTTTGAGCTCCAGAGTCGCTAAATAGGCTTCAAACCGAACGTGTGGCCCCACCAATGGATTCCTCGTCCGGAGAGCAATCCATTGGTGGGGTCACGACGTTCGATTCGAGTCCCATTTAGTGACTCTGGAGCTCAAAACGCGTCCGGGGTTCTGACCGCCTCCACCGGTCTTCTGGCCCACTGAGAGGCGCGCGACGGTAGACCCCCCCCCCCCCCCCACCTTGCCGCCGGCGGAGCAGGGCGGAGCAGGGCGGAGCAGGGCTCAGGCACTTGTCACGGCTCAGAGGAGCGTCCTTCCAGATCGTCGCGTCAGATTGCCACGCTTCCCGTGCAGTCGAGAGAGCCTGTCCTCTGTTAACCTGCGCGGGGGAGCTTGACGTTACATTCGGTTATGAGAGAGGCTTTCGAATCGTTTCGAACAGTGAAAATTTCTTTGGGAGGATTGCTCTGCACGATGTAACCCTGGCGGCGTGGGTCGCACACGTCGACTCCAGGTTCCCTTACCGCTTGTCGTTGTAGTTGTTGTTGCTGTTGGTTTTGTTGTTGTCCGCTTGTTGTTGTGCCGGACGCCCGATCCTTTGGGGGCGCCGGGGGCACTTTCAAAGGGCGGCGCGTCTTTTATGATGAGGCCCCGGCTCCAGCCGGGACTCCAGCGTGGCTCCAGCGAGGCTCCAGCCGAGTGAATGCGCTTTCACGAGCTGACTGCCTGCCTGCCAGGAACGAGTTGGCTCGTCGATTTGGACGAATCGGCGGGGACCGGCGGGGACCGGCAGAGGGACGAGCGCTTCACAGTCGGTTATCGCCACTGCCGCGACTTCCCATCCCGAATTGCCTATTTATTTACTTAAAACTTTTCGACATTAAAAGGGGGATGGAGTGTGGCGCGCAGCCGGCGTGAGCGCTAGCTCTCGGGAACATCTTTATATTCTGAATATGTAAGTTCCGTTTTAACGAAAACTTTGTCCTCCGACTGCCTGGAGCCGCATGGGGGGCGTAGGGGGTGGAGAAGGGGGACCCCACACGTTGCCCCCCTCTATCTCTCTCCCTCCCGCCGCCCCCTGTGACGTCACCAGTATCGACCCCCTCCCTAACCTCTGTGGGCAGCAGAGCCGCGCCAGCCCGGGCCGCCCCGCTACGCCCCGCCAGCCGCTGGCCCCGCACACCCTGGGCGGGCCTGTGCTGGCCCGGGCTGGCCCGGCATGCAGCATGCACAGTGGCACAGTGTAGGTACCCCGCCCCGCCCCGGACAATCAACACCGGGACGGACACCCAATCAAATTTACACTCGCGAGACAAAAAAAAAGTGATTACGCCGCGCGCTCCGCTTATTTGGCCCGTCTAGGGCATTCCCTCCCCAACACCAGTTGAGACGAGCAAACATTCCCCCCGCGTTCCCGAACTGTGTCCCCGGCCCGGCCGAGGCCCGGCCGTGGCTCGGCGGCTCGGCATCTGCACTTTAATGGCATGTACATGGCTGGATGCAAAACGGCGGGCTGGCGATGCTTGAGGCTGGCGTCGGCAGCCCTGCAGGGCCACGCCGTGGCACGCCGTGGCACGCCCTGGTGGGGCGGACCGTGCATGATTGATGTGCTTCCATGGATGGCGGTGCTGGCGGTGCTGGCACCAGCCCGTCATCGCCTCCAAAAATAAAAAACAAAAAAAAAAAAAAAACGCCGCTGCCCTGACTTGCAAATCGGCCCGCGCGCCGGCCGCAGTGCTCGGCCACGATCGGCTGCGCTCGTCAAGGCGATGCAGACTTCACTTTCGACCTCCATCCTCGCCTCACCCTCTCCCCTTTTTAGCAGATGATACCTTCACACTTGAAACATACTACTATACTACTTTACACAAATGAAGGTGTCAGCGTGCTTTTACTCTCGAGTCCAGAAACCAAGCGCGTATCCTAACTATAGGGACTGGCGGCCGGGGCGGGCTGGTGCGTGTGGCTGGCTGGCTGGCTGGCAATGAGGCGCAGCCTGCGCGGAATTCGACAATCCCTCCGCGGTACAGCACCAGCGGCACCGGGCGTAAACAATGGCACCCCCTCCTCGCATTGACAATCCCTCCCCGCCTGCCACGGCGCGGAATATCGCGCAACAATGCCTCCCGATTCGGCCCGGCCCGGGGCGCTCGGGCTCGGGTTCGGCGGCGGGCGGTGCAAGCCACAGCTCGACACGGCTAGTACCAAAATACCAACACCGGCCAGCTCGCTCGGGTCTATGTATTTTGTTTCATGCACAATTTCAAATACTATCTTTGGAATGGGCCCGCATACTACCCCGTATAAGAAAACCAAACGAGTATCATCTGCTTTCATTAACGTTCGTTGAATGAGATTTTTTTGGTCAGTCACGCCCACACGCCTGTCTGAAACTGAGACTCCCCTCCCCCTCCCCCTCCCCCCCGCGCCGCGCCACGCAGCGCAGCGGCAGGCGCAACCCCTGTCACCTGATTCCCCGGCAGAGCAGCCGAGCTCGCACCCAGCGCGCCTTTCACATCTGGATCCCCCCCCCCACTCCCCCCCTCTCGTCTCCATCTGCGCGCTGCTCGCCCCATGCGGGTGCAGGTGTCGGCAGTGGCGCGCTGAGGGCCTCCGAGACCCCCCAGACGCGTCAGGACGGCGGGGGACACCCGGCACCGCCTCGGCCGACACTCCTGGAGCCGCACAATGGGCCAGGAGACCGGTGGAGGCGGCCAAAATTCTAGACCCGTTTCGAGCTCCAGAGTCGCTCAGTGGGACTGTAACCGAGCGCGTGACCCCACCAATGGATTCCTCGTTCGGAGAGCAATCCATCGGTGGGGTCACGCGTTCGGTTCGAGTCCTGTTTAGCGACTCTGGAGTCCATAACGCGTCTCGAATTTTGGTCGCCTCCACCGGTCTTCTGGCCCACTGTGGGCAAGGTCGGTCCACCAGCACGGCCATCACTAGCTCGCGTTCTTGGCAAAAGATTGTCGGCCTTTGTTCGCTCGGTACCCTGCAGCCTAAGCCGCGCCCAGTGTACCGACGGCAGCGGCCTGGAACCCAATGGGTCCAAAACCCAAGGCCGTCGGAAAGAGCGCGCCCTCCTCCCCCTGCCCCTTTCTAGCGGCGACCCGACCCAGCTCCCGCCAATCCAAACCCACCCACACCACATCCGACGTGTCCTTTTCTTTTTCAAATCGCACCTCTGCCTGGGAAGTTGGTGCATCCCCTACTCCTGCTTCCCCTTCAACTCCCCGTACTCCTCCAACTCCCCGTACTCCTCCAACTCCCCGTACTCCTCCAACTCCCCGTACTCCTCCAACTCCCCGTACTCCTCCAACTCCCCGTACTCCTCCAACTCCTCGTACTCCTCCAACTCCTCCTGCTCCTCCCGGCACCCCTACTGCCGCCGACCACACCCCCGCCCAACGCCCCCAAGTGAGCCTCTAGTCTTCAGCACCACTTGTCCCTCCCGTCCTCGAGCGTTACTTTTCATGTCCCTGCTGCTGCTGCTGCTACCGCTGCTGCTACCGCTGCCACTGCACTACAAGCCGGCTCAGCTTAAACGGGACGAGGAGTAATCGCACGCCGGGCCTGCCAAGCCGACGGCAAGCTGCTCCACTTTCCAGCCTCCCACAGTCACCTTAGCCTTGGCCAGCCTTGGCCAGCCTTGGCCAGACTGCAGGCTGTTGCGGCCCGACCGGAAAGTCCAGAGAGGACCCGGATATGAAAGCGACCTGCTTCCGGCCCGCCCTCGCCCACCGCATGCGGTGACCCTCCTTAGAAATACGAGTGTCAACATCTCGCAAACGGCGACCTTGACCATTAAATCACGTTAAAAGGAAGTAAAGCTTAAAAACGGTAACTTTATGTATGCACAACCCCGACGAAAGGTTTAGTTGTATCGGGTCGCGACGGGCCAGCAGTGCCGGAGAAGGATCACTTTTCTCATCTCTGTGGTCGGCGAGTCCTCCATCCTCAGTCCCCCATCTGCTGCACTGCGAGTGCCGTGCCGTGCCGTGACCCACATGAACGCGTCCCCGTTGGGCTCGCCCCGCCTAGCCTGCCAGCAAGGACGAGGGGTGGGATTTCGGCAGCCTAGAGTGGCCATCGGTTAGCTGCTTTCAAGCCGGACGTCCTCGTTAGGGTTGCCGCCTCGCCCCGATGGCCTTCCGCCGCCTTGCGCCGCCTTGTGGCTTTCGATCTCTTAGGTTGCCACCCGGCGAGGTTCCAAAGGTCAGGGTCCCGCGTAGCGCGCTACCTTGCGAGCGATCCGAGCACTCACTCTCCGAGGCCGCCCCTGGGCTGCTGCCTGGCTGCTGCAGTCGCTCGGTCACTGTCGCACTCGTGGGCCCTGCCGGAGGGGTGCGAGAGAGACAGAGTGCTAATCCCGCCTTGGGTCAACCAGGGCGCGGCGGGGCGCGGCGGGGCGCGGCGGGGCGAGCAAGGCAACTTGAAGGGAGTTGTGGGACGCTTTGGACCAGTCTGGACCGCTCGGCCTGAGCCCTGCGCCCTGCGCCGAGGCTAGCTCGACAGCAGACAGGCGGCCCGGTCGCTTAATCTTCGCTCAATCGCCAGTCGCAGACAGACAGCGAGGACTTCCCTTTGAGCAGAACGGCTTTAGCAAAATGGAGAGGCCAAAGCGCGGCGTCCAAGTTATTGATGACTGCCTTGCCCCGGCGCGTGCCCCGGCCAGGTCCAAGTAGAGTCCAAGGTCACGGGGCGATGCGTGAAGGTCACGTGAAGGCTTTTCAAGTGAGCGCCAAACAGGAGGCCGCCAGCTTGCCTGTGCCTTGCCTTCCCCGCGGCCGATTCGGAGGGTGTTTTCTTCCGACGCTGCCCTGGATAGAGTTGCCGCGGCAATGCCGCCCCGAACCGAACTTCCCCCGCGACAATACACTTCCTTTCTCGCAGTGCCCTGGTAGTGCCCGGCGAGGAGAGGAACTTGCAGAGCGGGCAGGCGCGGCACGCCCCGGACCCTTTCATTAACCTCGTTTGCGCTCTCTCCCTCTCTCTCTCTCTCTCTCTCTCTCTCTCTCTCTCTCTCTCTCTCTCTCTCTCTCTCTCTCTCTCTCAATCGCCACCCCTCCACATCACTGTCAATTACGGCTCTTTAATCCGGACGTCACTCTTTGCTCTCGTTTTTGCCCCTCCTTATTTTCCGTCTTTTTAAATATTTTTTTAAACTTTTTTCGTGGTCGCCTTGTCCTGGCCCGCTAGTAGACTGGGCGCCATCATCAGAGGTCGGGGATGAAGGACGAGGGTGGGGGGGGGGAGTGCTGTTGTAATCCTTGCGCGGAGATTTGGACGAAGCGGGACAGAACGCGGCGGCCAAGGGGGTGGGAGGGAGAGGGAAAAGGGGGGGGGCGTTGAGTGCACCCAGCCGGCCTCTTTCCGTCTCAGCTACTCTTCCGCAGTTTCTCATTCCTGCGTCGTGTCCTTACATTGTAGGCGCGGACGGGAAGGGGGGGGGGGACGGGGCGGGGCCAGCGGCACAGCAGACAAGGATAACGGGCCAGTTGTTGTAGTAAGCCCCCGCCGCACCGCCGCCCGGTTGCCCTTCCTGCCGAACCTCGAACCGGTGTGAGTTCGATAGGGAATTCCGCCTTAACCGCCGCGGGGACTTCTCTCTCTCTCTCTCTCTCTCTCTCTCTCTCTCTCTCTCTCTCTCTCTCTCTCTCTCTCTCTCTCTCTCTCTCTCTCTCTCTCTCACAGTAGCGCCCCAGTTAAGTTTTGTTTCTGCGCCACGCGTTGCCTGGCGTTGCCCGCAGTCCTCCTGGGGCGCAGAGAGCGGCGTGCACGGCATGTGGACTCGCCAGGGGTGTCGCCCAGTTTGGAGAACGATTATCAACTGTCTAAGGATCGAGTCGGCAGTTTAGAAAGTGATTTTCGTTGTTGTTGCTGCTGTTGCTGTTTTTTTTTTCAAACCCGCAAGTGATTTCTCCACGATCATTCCTACAGTGTGGCGGTCGCGTCGGTTGGCTGCCGGTGTCAGTGGCGCGCTGGCCGCTCTGCGTTTAACGACACGTGCACAAGTGGGTTGGGCGGGGCGGGGCGGGGCGGGGCGGGGCGGGGCGGGGCGAGCAGCTAGCCGTTTGCCGGACCGTCCGTGAAATGCCCGCAGCAGTCCAGGCAGCGCGCGGCCGACAGCTTATATTCAAAACCGCGCGACAAATCTCTTTTGAATGGACCTGTCCGTCCACCGGCCGTTTCGAGGACCACGTGGGGAGGGGGACGGGGGGAGGGGGTGTCACGGCCCCACCGCACGCGCCCCGCCCCGCCCCTTCTATTCATCCCTGGTTATTTACACGGGCGACACGCAAAGGCGGAACGGAATCGTTGTGAGCTCCAACTTTCCAGCGTGGGAGGGGAGGGGAGGGGGTGCTCCATTTCCCTCCATTTCCCTCCCGCGGCGCTCCGAAGGCTGCGAAGGCTGCGAAGGTCTCGGTGGGTCTAATTCGGCAAATTGTTTTAGTGCGCATGTCCGATGACTGATTCAAGGTCCGGCCGCAATAATTCACGCCGAAATCGTGTTACTTTTCTTCGTCCCCTCCTTTTTCCTTATTCCCCTTTCCCCGGCCTCAACGTGATAAATAATCCATGCCAGGTGCTTCGGTCGTTGGCGACGAGGGACGGGGGGCGTAAGCGGCACCGCGCGGCACCGCGGCAGCGGCAAGTTCCAGGCCCCGCCCGCGCAAATTTTTTTATTCATTTTAATCTTTCTCTATTTCCACTCGCCAGTCCCTTTGACCATTTTTCTTTGTTTCCGGGGTGCGGAGCGCGGAGGGCCTTTTCGAGAGAGCCGATTCGTTAATCGAGCGTTCCGAGTCGGGTGACGGATGATTCACAACCATATCACGTCGTCGCGGCGAGTCGCGGCGAAGTGCGGCGAAGCGCGGCGAAGCGACACGGATTCAGAGAATTTCTCCGCTCCGATTCACGCGCTGTTTCTGTTTATCTTGCTGGTCATTGTTTCAACGACGGCCGGCTTTTGGGCGTTTCGAATCGCCTGGTGGGCGGTCCGGCCGAAGCCGAGAGCGCACCACACCGCAAACTCTGAATCGCGACTAACCCCAATCAGGGCCCCAGTCGGCCCCAGTATTGGCGCCGTCATTGGCGCCGTCCTGATGCGGTTTTGCTAGGCGACTTCCCCGATTGGCCGGAAGGGCCGGAAGTTGGGTTGACGGAGTCCGTCTCGGCGTCGGCGGCGTCGGCAGCGACAGCAGCACGAGGAGCGGAGGGAGGGAGGCACACCGGTGGAGGTACTTTGTTGTTACAAGATTGCCTCTGCTGGACCGGCGGCGGGGCGGGGCGGGGCGGGGCGGGGCGGGGCGGGGTGTCGTGGCGAGGGTTTAATTCCCTCCAGCGACCCTATTAAGCGCATCTGGCTCCGGAGGAGCAGCACCAGCAGCGAGACGGCTGCAGACGACAAATCAGGCATCCTGTGCCTCGCCGGCCTCGCCGGGCTCGCCGCTCTGAGTGAGTCGGCGGGGCGCACTCTGCCTGCAGTCGTCTGAAGCCGTCGTGTGACCCCACCAATGGATTCCTCGTTCGGAGAGCAATCCATTGGTGGGGTCACACGTACGGTTCGAGTCCCATTAAGCGACTCTGGAGCTCAAAACGCGTCTAGAGTTTTGTCCGCCTTCTGGCCCACTGTATGCTCCTTTCTCCCCCATTCTCCCCCACAGGGAGCTGCGCGTCGCGGCCAAGGAGGCGATGGCGGGCCGCGCCGACTGGCTGGAGGACCGGCCGGCCAAGACGCTGTCCGCCTCCTTCCAGATCCTCAACCTGGTGCGGCAGCCCGTGCCGCCCATGGCGCGCGCCTCGGCGCCGCTGCTGCAGCAGGCCACCCACCAGACGGACGAGGTGGTGGACGCCATCGACGAGGAGGGTGAGTACGACCAGCCTGTCCCTCTCGCATCCCGCTGAGCCCCCTGGAAGCTCCAGGCGGCCCCCACCACAGACGAGCGGTTCCGAAGCGATCGCTCCGTCCCCCAGCCGCCCCATGAGTGCGACAGAGACGGCGCGGCGAAAACGACTCCTCGGAATCAGTCCGGCGGAGCGTGGCCGAGGACTGCATTAGTGCCCGGCCGCGCGTGTAATCGCGCACAATGGTGACCTAAGTGAGAAAATTGTATTTCGTCCCCCCCCCCTCCTTTCCCCCGCCGATCCACAGCGGGGTGCCTCTGCGTCCCTCTAATCCAATTCCCAGTTGACGACGATACAAATGCTCGTCACCCCGAAGCTGCCGAGTCGTTTTCGCCGCTCTGTCCTTCTCGCACCTATAGGGGGCGCCCCGTGAGTGCGAGAGAGACAGAGCGACTCTGCTGCTGCTGCGGAAGGAACGGGGTGGCTTACAGTTGCAGTGGACCGCAAGAAAAACACACTTTTTCTTTCAAGTCCGCGTGACAGGGTTTCGCTGACTTTTTTTTCTTCCAGTGCTCCTTTCACAGCAAGGTATTGAACTTTTTTCTGAGGGCGAGTTTTGGGCTGGAGGCGGGGACCTCTGGAAACGTATGGTCACTTGCCCAGCCCGGCTGGCCTGTCCGTCTGTCTGTCCGATGGAGACGGTAAAAGAGGCAGCGTTAACTTGACGCAGACGAAAAGACGTTCCCGCACAGTGGGCCAGAAGACCGGTGGAGGCGGACAAAACTCTAGACGCGTTTTGAGCTCCAGAGTCGCTAAGTTGGACTCGAATCGAACGTGTGACCCCACCAATGGATTGCTCTCCGGACGAGGAATCCATTGGTGGGGTCACACGTTTGGTTCGAGCCCCATGTGGCGACTCTGGAGCTCAAAACGCGTCTAGAGTTTTGTCCGCCTCCACCGGTCTTCTGGCCCACTGTGCCCGGGGAGAAGGCTGGCCGACTCGGCGCCCCGCAGGAGTGCGAGAGAGACAGAGCGACGACCCCCGGCGGGGGAAGTGTGACGCAGGGCTTCCTGTTTGCGGGCCGTTCCAACGAAGCTCGGCGAGCAGGCGAGCACGTCGTGGCCAAGACAGCGGAGACCTTGTTGTCCCAGCCTTGGGGCTGTGTGCCGGGCCGTGCCGCGCCGGGCCGGGGCACCTGTGTGTTCCTGAGGCCACGAGCGGGGTGTTTTCGAAACGGTGCTTCGTCGCGCTGTCTCCCTCGCACTCGCGCGGCGGCCCGTGTGGGCCCGTGCGGGTGCGAGGGAGACAGCGCGGCGAGGCACCGAGTGCCCTGGCCAAACACGGCGGCGGTGGATCGCTGCGGAAACGACCGACTGATACGTTCCGGGACGTCCTTTTTGTCAACTCGCGTGGCAACATTTTGTGGTGAAACGGCAGTGCAGCCTCAAGCGGCCCGAGTCCCAGTGTTTGAACCCGAGGGGGCGCCCCCTTGTTGCAGGCGAGACGGTGACGGGCATGTGGCGGGGCGTGGGCCGCGTGCTGGGCCGCGTCGTGGACCTGGACACCATCGTGTGGCCCGGCGGCGACCTGGTGGTGCCGGGGCTGTCCGCCAGGGCGCGCTCCGTGTTCCGCATCGTCACCGCCCTGGCGCCGCCCTTCGTCATGGAGGCCGAGCTGGACGAGGACGGCCAGTGCCTGCGCGGGCTGCCCTGCCACCGCCTGCTCACGCGCGGCAAGGACAACCTCACGCTGGTCTTCAGCGAGCTGGAGACGCAGGAGCGCGAGGACGCGGAGGAGGTCGTGGTGCCCGAGGTGAGTGCTTCGGTGCACTCCGGCCAGAAGACCGGTGGAGGCGCCCAAACTCTAGACGCGTTTTGAGCTCCAGAGTCGCTAAACAGGACTGAAACCGAGCGTGTGACCCCACCTACGGATTCCTCGTTCGGAGAGCAATCCATTGGTGGGGTCACACGTTCGGTTCGAGTCCCACTTAGCGACTCTGGAGCTCAAAACGCGTCTGGAATTTTTGCTGCCTCCACCGGTCTTCTGGCCCACTGCGCGGTGCTGCCAAAACCTGTCGCGACAAGCAACAGAAACAAAGAAGTTGGCTTCACGTTCCGCGACCATGTTCTGCAGGACGTCGTGGACGTGCCCGACTACCCCCAGGACGAGCCCAAGGGCGAGCCCAGGGACGACGGCCCGGCCTCCACCGAGTCGACGGCGGGCGCGGATGCGGGCGGCGGCAGGACGGACCACGACCGATACTTCATGTCTGACAGGGGGGATTCCGAGGAGCAGTTCGACCTACCGAGATACAAGGTGAGTCTGGAACAAACGGCTTGGCTCATCCCTTCGCCCGCCTTTTCCCAAATTCGCTGCCGTGTTCTCCACGTGCCACCCCTATCGCTGCGGGTTTCGTCCCAGCCCGGTCAGGAAAATAGCAGTCTGCGCGTGAAACGGATACCTCGGTGTTTCACACAGAGATTTCTCAGTGGAAGCTGCTAGCTCGGGACTGGAAAACGTCAGAAATAACAAGGGCTTTTGTTTTGGTGGTGTCTGAGACTGCGATGTGATAGAGGTTGTGGCGGAGTGCGGCCGGGCGGGGCCGCCGGCCCCTGGAGGCTGATTTCGAACCGTGCTCTCGTCGCTCTGTCTCTCTCGCACTCACGGGGCGTCCCTCGGCGGTGCGAGAGAGACAGAGCGACGACGCGATGGTCGCTGTGCTCGGGGCGACGCAGAAGCGGATTGAAGCTTTTACGAGCGGACATAAATAAGGCGATGCGAGCTGCCTGGCTGCCTGCCTGCCTGGCTGCCCGCTGCCCACCATTCCTCAAGATCGCCTTACGCCCCGCCACGGCCGCCACCTCCTTACCTCTCCTCACATGACGATACCAATCTGGGGTTCGCGATGGGGGTCTCGCCAAGCACCCCTTGACCTCCAGCGCTTCCAGCCCGACGACAGAGAATCAGATTTTACTGCAAGTTGAATTCGGAGATGGCCGCGAAAACTGATCGCCCCCTCTTTTTTCTCCCCCGGGCAGTATCGAACCAACTGCTGCTACGGGCTGGCCATGGACCTGCTGGAGAACATCGCCCACGAGCTGGAGTTCGATTTCCACCTGTACGTGGTGTCGGACGGGGTGTTCGGCAGCCAGGTGCACGAGCACCAGCACCACAACCACAAGCCGTACTACGCCAGCGGCCAGCCGCAGCACACGCAGCAGTCGCACCACCTCGAGCAGGACCTGCAGCCGAAGAATGCGCCGCCGCCGGCCGGGCAGCACGGCCAGCACGGCCAGCACGGCCAGCAGGGCGCCGAGCAGGCGATGCACGACGCGGAGCAGGACCAGCGCCTGCAGCACCACCAGAAGCAGAAGTACTCGCCGGGCGGCGAGCAGCGCCCGCAGCGCAGCCGCGTCAACCGGGAGTCGCGCGCGCCCGGCCTGGCGCCGCCCGGCCGCGCGGCCAGGAAGTGGAACGGCATCGTCGGGGACCTCACCTCGGGCGCGGCGCACATGTCCTTCGCCGCGCTCAGCGTGTCCAGCTCGCGCTCCGAGGTCATGGACTTCTCCGTGCCCTTCTTCTACTCGGGCGTGTCCTTCCTCGCCGCGCCCACGCAGAAGAGCGAGATCCCGCTGCACGCCTTCCTGCTGCCCTTCTCGCCCGAGCTCTGGATCGCCATCTTCCTGTCGCTCAACCTGACCGCCATCGCCGTGGCCGTCTACGAGTGGCTCAGCCCCTTCGGGCTCAACCCCTGGGGCCGGCAGCGCTCCAAGAACTTCAGCATCGCGTCAGCGCTCTGGGTGAGTCTCTCTGTCTCTCTCGCACCCCACAGTGGGCCACAAGGCCGGCGCCGGCGGCCAAAAACAACAAAAATTATTGTGTCCTGACCACGGCCCGATTCCCCGCAGGTGATGTGGGGCCTGCTGTGCGGCCACCTGGTGGCCTTCAAGGCCCCCAAGTCGTGGCCCAACAAGTTCCTCATCAACGTCTGGGGCGGCTTCTCCGTGCTCTTCGTCGCCTCCTACACTGCCAACATCGCGGCGCTCATCGCCGGCCTCTTCTTCCACAACGCCGTCTCCAACTACCACGACCGCAGTGTAAGTGCCCAGCACCTCCAAGCGTCAACCAATGTTCGAAAAAACTTTCAAAAAATTTACCATTTTTTTCCGTTGCAGCTGTTAAGCCAGAAGGTAGGCGCGCCCAGACACTCGGCCGCGGACTACTACGTGCACAGGGCCAACCCCCACCTGTGGGAGCACATGCAGCGCTTCAGCGTGGCCACGGTGGAGGAAGGGGTGCACCGACTCAGGTAATCCCCCGCTCTGGCTCTCTCGCACTCACGGCGCGTCCCGCAGTGGGCCAGAAGACCGGTGGAGGCGGTCAAAATCCCGGACGCGTTTTGAGCTCCAGATTCGCTAAATGGGACTCGAATCGAACGTGTGACCCCACCAATCGATTGCTCTCCGAACAAGGAATCCATTGATGGGGTCACACGTTCGGTTCGAGCCCAGTTTAGTTACTCTGGAGCTCAAAACGCGCCTAGAGTTCTGGCCGCCTCCACCGGTCTTCTGGCCCACTGTGCGTCCCGTGAGGGTGCGAGAGAGACAGCGCGACTGACCGACTCGGCGCAGGAACGGCACCCTGGACATCCTGATCGCCGACACGCCCATCCTGGACTACTACCGCGCCACGGACCACGGCTGCAAGCTGCAGAAGATCGGGGACGCCATCAACGAGGACACGTACGCCGTGGGCATGGCCAAGGGCTTCCCGCTCAAGGACAGCGTGTCCGCCGTCATCGCCAAGTACACCAACAACGGCTACATGGACATCCTGCAGGAGAAGTGGTGCGTACCGCGTCAAGTCAAATACCATGCAATGTTCCAGCAATTTTGAAATATTTTTTAAAAATTGTGTGTTTAGGTACGGCGGCCTGCCCTGCTTCAAGCTGGCCAACGACATGGCGCAGCCGCGGCCGCTAGGGGTGGCGGCGGTCGCGGGGGTCTTCATCCTGCTGGGGCTCGGCATGGCCGTGGGGATCCTCATCCTGGTGGTGGAGCACCTGTTCTACAAGTACACGCTGCCCCTGCTGCGCCACAAGCCCAAGGGCACCATCTGGAAGAGTCGCAACATCATGTTCTTCAGCCAGGCACGTCGCGTGGCCGTGGCCAAGCAGGCTGAACCGGAGGACCGTATCCGGCTCCAACACACAGTGGGCCAGAAGACCGGTGGAGGCGGCCAAAATCCCGGACGCGTTTTGAGCTCCAGAGTCGCTCAATAGGACAGCGATTCTCAACCTTTCTCGGCTCGCGACCCCAAATTTGTAGCCAAAAATTTCCGCGACCCCCAGGAAAAGTTTCGCGACCCCACGGGACCCCTCCTTTAGCATGCCACTGCGTCTGATCCGAGGCGGGCATTTTGCTCCCTCAACGGGCACTTGGTCTTTGGACCTTCCTTTAGCATGCCTCTGTTACGGAGTGCGATTATCAGTCTTAGTTTGGGAGCAGTATTGTCTCAAAGTTGGCCAAAACGCTCAGAAATGTCTTTAAAAAATCATGTTTTGGGTCGATTTTAAGCAGCCACTGCGTCTGATCCAAGGCGGGCATTTTGCTCCCTCAACGGGCAATTGTTCCTTGGACCTTCCTTTAGCATGCCTCTGTTACGGAGTGCGATTATCAGTCTTAGTTTGGGAGCAGTATTGTCTCAAAGTTGGCCAAAACGCTCAGAAATGTCTTTAAAAAATCATGTTTTGGGTCGATTTTAAGCAGCCACTGCGTCTGATCCGAGGCGGGCATTTTGCTCCCTCAACGGGCACTTGGTCTTTGGACCTTCCTTTAGCATGCCTCTGTTACGGAGTGCGATTATCAGTCTTAGTTTGGGAGCAGTATTGTCTCAAAGTTGGCCAAAACGCTCAGAAATGTCTTTAAAAAAACATGTTTTGGGTCGATTTTAAGCAGCCACTGCGTCTGATCCAAGGCGGGCATTTTGCTCCCTCAACGGGCAATTGTTCCTTGGACCTTCCTTTAGCATGCCTCTGTTACGGAGTGCGATTATCAGTCTTAGTTTGGGAGCAGTATTGTCTCAAAGTTGGCCAAAACGCTCAGAAATGTCTTTAAAAAATCATGTTTTGGGTCGATTTTAAGCAGCCACTGCGTCTGATCCAAGGCGGGCATTTTGCTCCCTCAACGGGCAATTGTTCCTTGGACCTTCCTTTAGCATGCCTCTGTTACGGAATGCGATTATCAGTTTTAGTTTGGGAGCAGTATTGTCTCAAAGTTTACCAAAACAGGCACAACGATTTTTCAAAGACATTTCTGAGCGTTTCGGCCAACTTTGAGACAATACTGCTCCCAAACTAAGACCGATAATCACACTCCGTAACAAAGGCATGCTAAAAGAAGGTCCAAAGACCAATTGCCTGTTGAAGGAGGACGAAATACCGCCTCGGATCAGACGCAGTGGCTGCTTAAAATCAGCCCAAAACACGATTTTTCAAAGACATTTCTGACCGTTTTGGTAAACTTTGAGACAATGCTGCTCCCAAACTAAGACTGATAATCACACTCCGTAACAAAGGCATGCTAAAGGAAGGTTCAAAGACCAATTGCCGGTTGAGGGAGCAAAATGCCCGCCTCGGATCAGACGCAGTGGCTGCTTAAAATCGGCCCAAAACACGACCCCAGCTACCTCGCCGCGACCCCTTAAAATTTTTTCGCGACCCCACTTGGGGTCGCGACCTTAAGGTTGAGAACCGCTGCAATAGGACTCGAACCGAACGTGTGACCCCACCAATGGATTGCTCTCCGAACGAGAAATCTATTGGTGGGGGTCACACGTTCGGTTCGAGCCCCATTTGGCGACTGTGGAGCTCAAAACGCGTCTAGACTTTTGGCCGCCTTCACCGGTCTTCTGGCTCACTGTGCAACAGTGGCTCATTTCGCTTCTCCTTGCAGAAACTGTACCGCTTCATCAACTGCGTGGAGCTGGTGTCGCCGCACCACGCGGCGCGCGAGCTGGTGCACACCCTGCGCCAGGGCCAGATCACCAGCCTCTTCCAGAAGAGCGTCAAGCGGGTATGTGCAGCGAAGGGACGGGTCCCCCAGGGCCCCCAGGGGGCTCGCGGCGGTGGGAGCGAGCGAGCGAGTTCGGACGCTTGTAGAGTAGCAGCGAAGCGTGGAGCTAGCTGTGGTCGCTTGACTTTCTCCTTGTTTTATTTTCACTTTGCTGCAAACTGTTCAATTATTTTTCCCGCGCGCTCTGAATGCTTGCCGGCATGCCCTTCGCCGCCGCGCGTCCGCACAGCGTGGCACAGCGACGAGTCGGACGGACACGAACGCCCAGACACTTCATCAAGTATTAAGTTGACAAGTTGACGATGATTTAGATTGGCCACTTTGTCGGCGCGTTAACTTCCTCGACGACACCAAACAGACTGACGACACTGTCACTGTCCATTACTTTCCTACACCTTATTGGACTCCCTGAACTTCATTCGGACCTCACTTTCGAGCGACACGACGGTCCTCTAACATTCCCGACGCTCTCACAGCCAAGCAGCGCACCAGCGCGTCGCTCCGCATTGCGAGCCGAAGCTCGAAGCTCAAGGCTCAAAGCTTAAAGCTCAAAGCTCGAAGCTTGAAGCTCGGAGCTCGAAGCTGGAAGCTTGAAGCTCGAAGCTCAAAGCTCGAAGCTCGAATTTCGAAGCTCAAAGCTCGAAGCTCGAAGCTTGAAGCTCGAAGCTCGGAGCTGGAAGCTGGAAGCTCGAAGCTCGAAACTCGAAGCTCGAAGCTCGCGGCAAGGCACACGCAGGCTAACGCAGGCATGCCGCAGGCACTCGGACGTGGTGAACCTCGATGGTTATGTGATGGTGGCGCCCGCGCACCTTTGCGCGTGGTCCTTGTTCCAGAAGGAACACGAACAGCGGAGAAGGAGAAAGAGCAAAGCCCAGTTCTTCGAGATGATCCAGGAGATCCGGAGGTAGGTACCTCATCGAAGTAGTTCCGGTTCCGCTTGTAACGTGATGACTTGCGTGAAGGGGATCGTAATTGCATTCTGCTCGAATCAAAGCAACACAGAAGGGAAACTTGTTTAAATCCGGGTTAGGCGTCTTCCGACGTTAGTGACCTAGCTTTAGCCGGTAGTCCCAGGGCTGGTAGTAGCCACGGTCGACTGGGTCGACGCCTGCCTGACCTGCCCCTCTCTCTGCTGGCGGCACAGGGTCCAGCAGGAGGAGCGCGCGGAGGGGTCGGCACCTGGCGAGGAAGGCGGCGACTCGGTGGGCTCGCCAGGCGACGGCCCCTCTCTGCGCCCCGACGGCCAACGGCGCCGCTCCAAGAGTCCGTGCGCCAGCCGGCTGGACATCGCGCGCAGGCTGTCCAGGGAGCTGTTCTCGCGCTCCCCCAAGGGCGACGAGGCGGGCTCCAGGTCGTCGCTGAGCGTGCGCCGCTTCTCGTCCGAGGCCGCGCTCAGCCCCAGGCTGCTCGGCGCCGCCGTCGGCCGCCGCCTCTCCAAGGGCAGCACCTCGCCGCCGGACCTCAACTCCAGGAGGGCGTCGCACCTCGACTCGGTGGGTTGGGGCGCCACTCCGCACACTGCGCATGCGGCCGAAATCCCGGACGCGTTTTGAGCTCCAGAGTCGCGCTTAACAGGACTCGAACCGAACATGTGACCCCAGCAATGGATTCCTCGTTCGGAGGGCACCATTGGTGGGGTCACACGTTCGGTTCGAGTCCCATTTAGCGACTCAGGAGCTCAAAACGCGTCCGGGATTTTGGCCGCCTCGGCCGGTGCGCCGCGGCCGTGGCTGACTGTGTCTGACTGCAGGTGGGCGCCAAGCTGAACCCCATCGGCGAGAGCGGAGCCTCGCGGTCCGCGTCGCGCCTCTTCAACGGCCGCAACGGCAACAACGGCGGCGGCTCCTCCTCCACCACCGTGGTGGTGGTGGGCCCCGTCCCGGAGCCGCCCGCGCCGGCCATCCCCGCGGACACCACGGCGGACACGCTCTTGGAGGAGACGGAGGAGGACGAGGAGGCGTGCAAGGCGTCGCTGGACGCGGGGGCCGCGGCGGTGGCCAGCCGCCGGCACCCCGGCAAGGCCAAGGGCGCCGGCAAGGGCGGCAAGGGCCGGCCGGGGTCGCTGCACCGCCTGTCCCGCGACGAGCTGCTGGGACTGTCGCGGTGCTCCGAGGCCGAGCTGCGGGAACACCTGGTGCGCGCCATCCGGGAGAAGGACGGCGCCGACCCGCCTTGAGCGCGACACCACGCGCAGGGTGCACCGCCATAGCCAGCCTGCCCAGGGCAAGGCCCAGGGTGTCCAGGCCGCCCGGGGGCACACCGAGAGGCCCAAACGAGGAACCTCACACCCTGGGCGCGCTAGGGCGTGACGCCAGCCGCGCCAGCCGCCCTATTGGTCGGCTGGTCGTCTGGAGCCCGGTGGTCGGCCAGGTCGTACAGGGTGGCCGACAGGGTGGCGACAGCGCCCCATCCCATCCTTGCTGTCGGGGTGACTTGCTGCCGGAGACTCGAGTCGCGGGCGCGGGAACCGCCGCCATGCCCCGCCCTCGACTCACTCCCCATTTCTTTATTTTTTGCTGAACAGTTACTGCCATGACAAACTGGACCGTTTAACATTGTTGACCTGTTATCAAATTGTTACTAGTTGTTGTAGTTTATTAATAAAGTTTTATTACCTCGTCAATTTAGTAAAACTGAAGTTGTTGTTGAGATACTTGTTTAGTTTTATAATATCATGATTCATGATTTTCAGTGGTGTCCGAGAGCGAGGTTTGACGCCTGATAGGGATGCTTACTGTTGTGTCCTGGCACTGCCTAAATAATATTACGCTTGTACTCTTGTCATGGCACCTAAGCTAACTAGACCTGGCGTATACAAGACTAAAGATTTTACGTATTGCAGGTCACACTTATTATGATGTGCACAGTTAAACTGAGCGTTACTAAGCCACTTTCAGTCATGCCGATATAGAATGTCATAGAAAGTCGAAAAAGGCCTGGTATGAAAAGGAGCTTCCAATTGTTGTTTGGCACTAAAAGATTTGTTCGCATCAGCAGTATAGAAGGGGTGCGTTTAATGTTGTTGCTTTATTCGTCCAGTGGATCGTAAAGGAGATAACGATTCATCCAGATTTTCTTCGAAAATCAAAATATTTAGACTATAATTTCACGGCGTTTACCATTTTAACCAGGAGTGGCCTTTTCGAATGTCTTTGTAGTAAACACTAACGGAGAAGTTCGTGTTTGTTTCTTGTTTTGTTTTCCTTTTCAACTGTCTCGCGTAACATAGGTTTCATTATAGTCTGAGTTTTCTTCAAATTACAGGCAAATTTAACTAATAGGATTTACGATGTAGGACTTGCACGTACGGCTCTATGTTACACGTCAGAGACTTGCCTATTCTGTGAATATTCTGTGAGTGTGGCAGGAGGTCGACCGCGACCATACGGGATATGCAACATTTTCAGCGCGCATTGTCAAGGGGCAGTCATTTTGGTGTACTCACGTTACAAATTTTATCAAATCGAATAGCGGGCTCCAAGTGCGCTTGTGCTGAGTTTTGTTCGTAGTGTAATGGACGTATTGCTGATAATTCTTCTCGACTGTGCGCTGAACTGTTTTGCTTGGCGCCTACCTTCTCACATACTTTTTATAAATTGTATTATTGTACAGTTAAACGTCATTGCCTCTAGCAATGGCCACTTTTACTCGGCCGTCTGTGAATTTTAGTTTAAATTAGTGCGAATAACACAATATATAAATATATTTTTTCCAATCATGAAGGAAGAATGGTTTCAGTTGATGTGAGAAGAAAGAGTGAGAGAGTAATCTAAGAATATATTGTTGGTTTGTATAGATCTGAACTGTTTTAGCTATGTTGATTATGAAGAGAATTGTGTATCATTTGTATCAGGCTCAATACATGGCTGTGTCATGTTGATTGCCTTGTTACTTTATTGAATATCTATTTATTCAATAACCTATGGTGCTTTGACTCTTTTAGAGGCTCCAAAAGAGCAATAAGAAATCTCAACACTATTTTATACTTCTGGTTGTTCTATTTTACTCTTTGCTGAATTAGGACCAAATTTTACTTTCTTATCCTAATAAAATAACGCCAGTAAGGATGCCATGGAGGGAGGCCCTTCGGGAGTGTTTCTTTTGAAGGATGATTGTAACGCCGTGTTAGTTAAATGCGTTAGCCACCTTTTATTCGAAATGCGATAATTGTCTAGATTAATGTGCACAAATATCTAGTTAACTATAACAGACATTTTGGACCTGTGCTTCAATAGCTGAATGGGTTTGTCAGCTTGTGCAATTTTGAATGTATTGCTTCCTGTCGATGGAAGAGGCTTCATTTCAAAGTTTGGTCTTCATGGCGTCTATTCAGTAGAAATTATCTAGCACAAGTATAAGCATTGCGCTGGGCTTGAATTTGGTAAATGTAAAGTGGTCATTCTGCAGATGCAGGACAGTGCATTTAACGCTGGCAAACCTTAAAACCTACATCCGAGGAAGGCAGCAGTGTGCGTTCTAAAGCGTTCAATCTATTGTGCTTGGGCCCAATAAAATTGCAAGTTTCCTTACAATTAATAATCCTTTAAATTCACGACGTGTTGCTTACGAGCCTTCAACTTCCGCATTCCCGTCGCCTTGTTAATTGTCTTAGGATTGTTATGGTTGAAACTGCTTGAAAAGCATTTCAAATTGTGATAGTTTGGCAAGAGAATGTACCACATGACAGAAATATTTGTTTTCGCCTTGAGAGCCTTGTGACTGGGGCTTCTGACTCAGTCACGCCACTCCATCGTGCGCTATTATAAGTATATTGTGTCATCTAGAATATCCAATTGAATTTTCGATATTTTTATGAAGGAATAAAATGTTTCTTAGTGATTTAAGTGAAAATGGCGTCCTAACAGCACATTTACTGTGTGAATGAGTTAATGGGTTTATACTTCTTATATCTGTTTATTACCTTTTTCATCAGATTCTTAACTTCGCAAGACGTCGTACAGTGAAGGCATCGGCAAACGTGCTGGGGTGATTGCTTTACCAAGTAATGTCTTGTCCATAAAAATAAAAATTGATGTTTTAAGATTTTGAGACGTCTGTAAACTTCGAGGAGAATGGAGGTAGTTCTTTAAAAACCCGCGTTTAAAAGTTGTTGAATAATTTAGTTGGGCGACTCTAAAATGCTCCTGGTCTTCCTTCTTTGTGTATCACAGTCCTGAGAGGGAATGACTCAGGATTAGACCAGCGTTAAATTAAATCACTGTACCCTTGCCTAGGTTCAATTCGATCTAACGATAATGTCTTGCAACAAATAGCTCGTTTGTTATAATACTTCAGTTCAGGTCATTTTAATCTAACTTCGGTGATTTAAGATCCTCTTATCTAAAATGGAAACGAATGATAAATTCAGTTTTTCAAGAAGTGTCCTGTAAATTACATAAAATGCTTCTCCCACAAACATTCCTGCATCGTGTATAGTTGAGATAAAAGAAAGGTAGTGTTAAAAGATGTGGAAAATATATACTAAGAGTTAGGCTTCATCTGTCTTATAGTAAATAAAATAAAAACTTCAACTAAAATCCTGTTCATTTTCCCTCGTAATTTACATATGATTTTCTTCTAAACAAACTAAGGATTATTGGCACGAGCAGCGTTGTCATGCTTTACGGTGATGTTAACACGACACAGTGTTGAGCATCAGAGTACCGGCAAATAATACGACGCTAAAAAGAAAAACAAATCTTGCTACGCTAGTCGTGCAAAGTCTTTACATTTCACATTATGTTGCACTGCTTCCAGACACCAGAACTGTACACAAACACACGTACACGCTCACACACACACACGTACATGCTCTCTCACACACACAAATACACACACAAACGCCACATACACACACAGTAAATGCGTCATAATAAATACAACCGAGACATCAAATTTCTCGATCGAAATGTATCACAAAAATGCAGTCGGGTGCGCCGACATAGTCATTTCATACAAATGTAAAACTACATGCGGCACGAAATAGCACTTTGCGTGATGATTATCACAGTCAGATAAAAGAGCGCGTGTGGACACAAGCGTTCATCGCCATAGGACTAGTTAGCCTCTCACTTGACCGTCCTCTAACTTTTCGAAAAATGTCTCGCCATAGCGGCGGCACTGACACAGCGGCTCATAAGGGGATGAGGGCCGTGACGCCCTCCCTCCTGGCGTCCGCGGACGGGTAGTACTTGTTGCCGTGCACGGAGATGGCCATGACGCTCGAGGCCGTCCTGGACAGGTTCATCGTCTGGTGGCCGTACTTCTCGAAGCCTCTCTTCATCTCCTGAAACATCAAGTCCTCCAACTTAAAATTCCGCCTGCAAGTCCAGGCATGGTAGCAGCCTGAGTAGCCCGCGATGCACGCCCTCACCACAGGCGTGTCCGGCGGGCTGGCCTACCCTGGACTTCACAGGCGCTTTATAGCATGGCTTAGAGCCAACTTTTCGGTTTCTTTCACCCAGGTTAAGAGAAACAAACTTGCCTCGTCCATGCCCAACTCGCACTGCACTGCCATGGGCATGAGCTGGTGGTGGAAGCGCTTGAGCCGGATGGCTTCGTCCAAGCCCATGCCGAGGTACAGGTGGTACAAGGTCACCTGGGCGAAGAAAGTTAGGTGTAACGAACGCAGAGCGGTAGACACAAAAAAATTTCCGGCATTGCCACGTACAAGTCCGGCAGACGAGATGATCCGAGTGCCGCCGGATGCCCCGATGACCATCCGCACGTTGTCGTCGGCGTCCAGGATGACGGAGGGCGACATGGAGGACTGCGGGATCTTCTTGGGTCGGATGAAGTTGGCCGGCGACGGCGGCACGCCGTAGTACGAGTTGACGCCGGGCAGCGAGAAGTCGTCCATCTCGTTGTTGAGGATGATGCCCGTGGACGGCGACACGAGCATGGAGCCGTACCTGGGAGGGCGGACGCGGACGTGACGACTGCTGTCTCCCTCGCACTCGTTGACGGGGCGCACAGTGGACCGGAAGACCGGTGGAGGCGGCCAAAACTCTAGACGCGTTTTGCACTCCAGAGTCGCGAAACAGGCCTCGAACCGAACGTGTGACCCTATCTATGGATTCCTCGTTCGGAGAGCAATCCATTGGTGGGGTCTAGCGTTCAGTTCTAGTCCCATTTAGCGACTCTGGAGCTCAAAACGCGTCCGGGATTTTTTCCGCCTCTACCGGTCTTCTGGCCCATTGTGGCGCGCTGGCGCGGTACTCACTCGGTGTTGATGGTGCTGGTGACGGAGACGGCGAAGTCCTCGGTGATGACGGATACGTGCGCGGTGCCCTGGGGGTCCTGCGTGGACCAGGAGGCGCCGTAGAACTCGGGGTCCAGGGACGTCTGGGTGTCCACCTGCTGCATCTTGGCGCGGATCTCCGCGGCGAACGAGGCGTCCAAGAGCTGCTGCGCTTTCTGTGGAACAGAGGCGGAATGGTTGAAGCCTGTTGGCGCGGGAAGTGTAACTCGGTGTCCTGTTCGGACGAGGCGTACCGCTTTGGCGCTCGGCACGAACTCCTGGTCGCCGAAGTCGGTCCTGGCCGCGTACACGAACTTCATGGCCTCCACGATGCGCTGGTGCTGCTGGTCGTCCAGAGGGGTCTTGATGAGGTCGGCGGTGAGCATGAGGAAGTGCGCCAGCAGCGGCCCCGAGCCGGGCGGCGGCGGCGCGATCAGCTTGTAGCCGCCGGGGAGCGGGGCCACGGGGGGGTCCTCGATGAGTCGCGGCCTGCCGGAGTTCAAAATGAGTTCCACTTCGTTCCACCGTGGCATACCAGTACCGAGGGAAGGGAACGTACTCGTAGCTCGCGAGGTCCTCGGCCGTCACGATGGAGCCGAAGTCCTGCAGGTCCTTGACGAAGCCCGCCGTGAGCGAGCCGCTGTGCAGCGCCCTGCCGCCCTCCTTGGCGACGACGCGCAGCGTGTCCGCCAGCTTGGTGCGCTTCATCAGGTCGCCCTTCTTGAGCAGCTTGCCGCCCGGCGCCAAGATCTCACTGCAAGAACGGAGGAACCTCTTGGCATCTGCACTTCGACAACTTCGGCGCCACTGCCACCATTGCCGATCGTGCGGATGCAGTGACGCCAGACCAAACTAGATATTTGTTGAGAATTTGTTTTCCGCCCCAACCCGCATTCACTTTTCCAGTCACAAAAGGTAAGCAGCTATTTGCCCAGTGAACACGGCGATGTTACCTCAGAGTGGGTGACTCCAGGATCCTCGGGCCGACCTTGGGACCGTTGACGATGTTCTCGACATACTGGATGATGGGCACTCCGTCCTCGCAGATCTTGATGGTGGGCTCCACGAGCTGGGCCCACGTCAGGCTGCCCCCGAACTTCTTGTACAGCACGTCGTAACCCACCAGCTCGGCCGGGACGGCCACCGCCATGCCGCCTGCGGAAGAGAAAAAAACAGTCACCTCAGACTTTGTTTCAGTGTCTTCTGCCAAAAGCAGCCGGTCACTAAAAGTTACCGTATAGCGACAGGTTCCCGTTGCCGTGGTACATGTCCTCGAAGGCGGCGAGGGCGGCGGGCTCGCGCGCCACCATCACGTACGACTTCTTCTTCTTGCGGTCGTAGATGGTCATGAGGAAGCCGCCGCCCAGCCCCATGCTCTGCGCCGAGGAGACGCCCTCGCAGAGCAGGATGCCGATGGTCACCTCCACGGCGTTGCCGCCCGCGCGGAGCAGCCGCCTGCGACACAGCAACAAGGTAACGACCGCCAGCAGCGAGACTCTCCGAGCAGCAGAAAGTGTACTCACTCTCCCACTTCATGGCAGGGGGCCGCGTCCGTCGCGATGGCACCTCTGTAGCCCTTGTCTGAAAACCAGAAATTCATTTAACAGTGCCTCTTGTTGATGCGGGTTCAGGTTTGTTAGAAAGACTTATTTCAATGTTTTCATGTGGAGTGACGGACCTTCCTGGGGCTGCAGCACCACTGCGAGGACAATCACCACCACAATCACCGCAGCAGCTGCGATGCTCACCAGCCATTTGGTGCGGCGGGACCTGCCGAGGGAATCCCCGTTACTTCCAGGACATGCATCTTAATTTTTACTCTCTCAGAAACTGGATTCAAGTTTGGTCCAAACAATGTCATTGACTGTGTTTATGCGTTTGACTGTACTGCACTCAGACACCTGCTTTTCCGAGCGACGACCCGTCGCACTGATAAGGAGTACACTTTCGCGACTTGAGAAGAAAGCAGTCCATTGTTGAGAGAAAGAGACACATCGCACTCTCCGCATCAGCTTATAATCTTGGAAAATGTTATACCTTTTGGGGTGCCCACGAACGGTGCCTAGAATGTTCTTCATTTGCCATGCACTTGTTCTGACGAAAAAACTGGTCCGGAAAACTGCATTTTTTGTCACAAAGAGAATGTCAGATTGCGCAATTTGACCATTGACTGCATATTTGTGTTAATAAAAATATTTTTGAACACAAAAAAAAACGGTAATTTTTTTGCTTATGATGTGGGCTTGTTTTCAGTTTCACCACGAGGTCTCTCGCGTCTGTCAAAATCTCTCCGTTTTACGCGTCGTTCCGCGACCCTCCTCCACATCTCCTTTTCCCCGTTCGGCCCGTTTATCTAATCTCGCTGAAGGATGACACGCATGCAAAGTGATGTCATTGTAGAGCGGGCCCAGCAAATTGGCGCGGTGACGATGATGTAATACTTTTGTCCCGTGAAATAGAAGTCTGGCGATAAGAATATGCACGGCTGTGCCCCGTGTCTCGCCACCTACCCGACACTTTTCCCTTTGGGATCGGCCCAGACGCGGACGGCTGTTGCGCAACATTCCCAGCTTGAACACAAAAACAAAGGCTGCATCGAGATGACTTCAATTCGACCAGTTGACTGACATAACTCATCAGTGTTCTGCTGGGGTTTGTCTCGGGCAAGAAAGCGAACCGCTTGCTGCTGAGCGGTTTCGCAACAAAGACCAACCGCCGCACCTCATCTAGGCATAATCTCGGCTTAATCTACAATCCTAGACTATAAAGCAAGCTGATAGCTGTATCTCGCTGATCCTTAATTAATTGATTGCGGTGCATCTCAGCCCTGTCTGCTTCGCTCACGCATAAAATCAATATGGAGTCCTCTCACTAATCCCGCGTCACGCTATTGGCAGCATTGGCACGAGGCTATCACGAATACGCCGGCTGTCTTCACGCATGATGGCCACATCGTGGTCGCGTCAGGTTAGGTTAGGTTAGGTTAGGTAGGTCAGGTTGGTGTAATTTTTGGTAGGTGAGGTCTGGGATGGAGCGTCCTGGGCAGAAGCGTGTCACACTTTTGTGCTTTTGTCCGCATTGCGCTCTCAGGTGGCTGACTCACGCTTCCCCGCTCCCCAGACCGGACTTCCCCGTCGATCGCCGTCAACAGGTTGCCCGAGGTTGCCGCAGAGGCCGGCAACGTGACTTTCCAGCTGACGTTGCCAAAGGGGCGCTGTGACTCCGTGCACACCGTGCACTCCGTGACTCTGCGACGCCCGATGGGCTCCACGCTTCACCGGCAACTGCACTGTAGGCCGGCCTGTCTGGCGTGCCTAAGGCCTTCACTGCGGTGAAGCGGCGCGGAACGCTGCGGAACGGACCCGACCTATGCGTGTCTGCGCCACGCTGCGCCGTGCCGAGTCCGCTGCCGGCCGCCGGTCGACCTAGACCCGTATGCCGACTGCCGGCTCCGGATTACGAGCGGAGAGCCGTCACCTCACCGCCGGCCGAGAGAAAGGGCACAGTTAGTCCCACGGTTACCACCATCCTTTGCAAAAATACTCGCTCAGAATAGTCTGTCCCGGGATGTTATTCATATTTCAGGGGGCATGCCCTACTACTGTGGGAGTCCGAATGTAGGCCAAACCTCACACGCAGTTCTGACATTTTTTGTGTGCAGTAATCTACTTTTAAATAATTTTTTTTAAAAAAAACTCCTACTTTTAAAATCTAATGATGTTTTTGCAGTGTCGAATGTGTTAAAAAAAAAAAAAAGAATCCTAAAAACGCCTTCCATGATCTCTGAGTGCAGACGAAGGTAAAGGACTCACCAATTTTGCAGCATGTTGTTGGCTGACTCGGCGACCGTGCCGGGCGTGCTCTTTGAATGTCGCTGCCGACGACAGCCGCTGCTCCGCTTCGTTCCGTTCCGTTCGAAGCCTCTGGCTGCCGTTGGCTGCCGTTGGCTGCCTTTGGCCCACTGCCGCTATTTCAGTGCCTGGCCCAGTGAGTGGCTCGTGGAGCTCGTGGACGCGACGCGCGCCGACTGCTGGAGTGGCTGGCACAGCGCTGGCGGTGGAAATAGAAATGGCACAGCCAAGTGGAGCGCCCTCGCCCTCTTCCCGCCTTCGTCTTCGTCTTCGTCCGCGGTCGCGGTGTGACTGAACGGACGACGGCCGCGTCGGGTGTCTATATGACCGTGCCGCGTCGCGCCGCGACACGACGCCGCCGCGCCGCCCGCCACCCGATGCACACGATTCTCCTCGTCGTACACTGGTAAAACTACAGCGTAGTATTACCCTCTGTTTTCAAGCGTAATCAGTTTACGCTTGAAATCAAGCGTAACAGGCTCATCCGCCAAGATTTCACCTATCTAAATGCGTGGGGCAATTTCCAGAGTATGCTTGATTTCAAGCGTAACGTCTTCAAGCGCAACTCTATGCTTGACTCAAGCATAGAGTCACGCTTTAGTTTCACCAGTATACACTGGCAAAAGTCAAGTCATTTCAAGCAAAAAAAAAACAAAACACATCAGGCAAACAAACAAAAAAAACAATAATACTTGGGTCACTCTACTATCCTCGTTAATAGAAGGCGTGACAGCGCAACGTAATGACCCAATGGCTCCAAAAACACATTTTATGTAACATTATAATAGTCGCAATGTTGAGTCACAGCTTTTGAGAGTGCACACCCCCTCGAGATTAGCGATCGGCTGATAATTGTAAATCTTCGGCGAAATGTGTGCACCTGCACTTACGATTTTTATCTGTGCTTGATTACTGAATTTAAAGCACCACTCCTGAATGTGATGAACTTGGATTTCAGATAGTTTTGAGTGTTGGCTGTTTTTTTGTTTTTCTGCGGTCTTTTGGAGGGCTTCGCGCGGACTAATGTGTACACGCGTTGGCTCGCGCTTGGACGTGGCGCCACGACCGCTGCGCTTCCCTCTTCACCTTTGCACCGCGCTTCTTGCTTGGTTCCTTGTGGCCAGAATGCAACCCCGACGGCCTGGGGCAGGCAGGCAGGCCTGGTGGCCCACCTGTCAGGCGTTCCACGCGCCATGCGCAGCGGGTCACCGTTGGCGACCCTGCCGCTGGACCTGCGCGCGTACGCTCCAAAGGCTAAGGACCATTCCTTCACACCTCCTATCTATGACGTCGACGTCCTTGCGGCCACAACAGTTTGGCAGCCAAAGCAAAGACGGGACAAAGCTCGGCGCCGGGAGTCCGTGAGTGCGGCGGATTACCAGTGGATCACGATAGAGTGCTTCGTTTTCTTGAGGCATGCGGCGTGGCCGAAAAAAGATAAACGCCTCCTCGGATTGCGGCAGCGCGCAAGTTTGTGACATGCCTGCGAGCGCGGAGGGGCTCTCAAGAGGTTTTAGAGGCGGCGGTTAAGCGAGGGATTAGCTTTATCAGCACCCCCCCCCCTAACCATCTTCTCATTGAAGGGCAAGCGTCACAACACCGAAAGGGGCCAGACGGAAAGCCATCTCACCTTCAAACACCGCGCCATCAGTAATGTCCTTGCGAGTAAAGTGTGCATCCCGCGTGCATCCACACAGACTTGCACTCACACACACAGGCAGGCGCGCGTACGTTGCTGCTGCTGACGGCTGCTCTGCCTTCTGCGTTCTGTTTGGAAGCTTTTTCACAGTGGACATCCCAGCGGCCAGCGTGACCGCGCGGCAGTGCAGTGGACTGATTCCGAGAGTCGTTTTCATCGCTCTGTCTCTCTCGCACCCACACGGGACGCCCCATGGAGTGCGAGAGAGACGGTGTGACAAAAACGACTCTCGAAACGGTCTATACAGGTGCAGCAGCGCAGACCACGTGCATGCGCAAAAAAATGCCCGTTGTCAGCAGCCTCGCGGGACGTGTACGCTGACACGAGAGTGCATTATGGGCACGTAAAGCACTGCAGCTGTCCGAAGTCGGACCAAGTCGGACCAAGTCGGAAGGGCCGTCGTCTAGCCGTCCGTGCAAATGGTGAACGTCACGGTGTTCCGGACGCATTCCCGGCGTCGCCCTTCCCCGGCCTTCCCTATCCCCCAAACAACAGTCGATGACGCTATTCTTTCTGACACCGACGTTTCTCATACTGACGCTCAGTCATTCAAAGCAATTTTTCATCCCGTCTCAATGTGAAAGATGCTTTGATGGCCCTTTCACAACAATCATGGCGGACGACGACGAAGTTGATATTTTGGGCGATTTTAATTTGGAAAACCTTCTGACTAAAGATGAAAACCGACTGTGAGTAGTTTTCTAACAGTTCAAATGCTTTCCAAGGAAACGCTGAACGCTTCTTGTCATGATACTTTTGTGCTGCAGGTCAAAAGTGTAGTTGGCGTAGGTTATGTGTCTGAAAGTGTTCATTTTTATTTTCGTGTCACTTTCTGTTTTCTAACACCCGAATCTAGCGTTTATATCCTTGATGTTTTTATCAGATTTTTTAAAATTTCCTCCATATCTCACTATATTTTCTTCCGAACGTTTCGTATTATTATTGGATTCTGATACTGTTCTCATTACTTGGGATTTGTTTATCCATCAGTGTCAAAATGCATACGCCCATTCAATGCCCCTAATCTAATGCGTGAAGTATATGTAACAATTTTTCTCTGATGCCAATAATAGTCATTCATAGGAACATTTTCTTATTACCTCCATTCTACCAACCTTTAGTTGTAGATGTGGCATATTTCAACAATTCTTCACAAGCTTATTAACATAATATTGCATTCTGTGGGTTTGCAGTGCTTCTTGTTATGATGGAGGTGTTGGATCTGATTTGCTCCATTGCGATTATCAGTCATCATGGTACCTGGACGTTGGTTCCCCTCCGTGGTATGAAAGAAGCCAATTGGACTCTTTCTCTCCGCTACCATTTTCGCTCCCTCTCAGCTCGTCCCCCAATAATTTGCAGTGGAGTGACCCTTCTGCAGGGCCTAGCTCCACAGGAAATGCTGCAAGTTGGACAGAAAAAGAGCGCAGTCTGTTGGAAGAAGGCTTGGTAGGTATTAATGATGATGGGCGGTATTTGTTTATGAAAATAAAAGTTTGTTTCTCTATTGCTTTATTGTTTTGTATTTTTGTTCATTAGGAATTATTTGGACGGAGCTGGTCTCGCCTGTCTCAATTCATTGGAACCAAGACACCTCATCAGATTAAGAGCTACATGAAGCTTGCTCGACCAAGTAGTGAGAGTGAAACTTTATCAGTTTCCATATCGTCGAGCGTTGATGGAAATGTGCAGGCCCCTACTATTTCTAGTGGAAACAATATATCTTACACAGAACTTATTGACGACTTGCAGATACCGGCTTCCATGGAAGAGGTCTGTGTACTGTGAAGAACAAAAATGTATCTCCAATAGAACTCCTTCATGCCTCTCCATTAACCATTTTGTCTTATTTGTAGGTAATTGCTGTTGTGAGTACAGCAAAGCCCACAATATCTTCAAGTTCTACAAACTCAAGTCGCATATCTGAAGCAAACAGCAACAGATTCAAAAAGAGAAAGACCAAGCCACCTCAGACGTAAGCAAATATCAGCAATGAATCTCCTTTCTAAAAAACATATTAAAGATGAAGTATTGTTTTGAAATAATTTTAACTTCATTTCTTTTCGTTTCCAGCTCGAAAGCAAAACGAGGGCGTCCTCCTCGCATTCCTCCTCAGAAACCAACTCTCAAACGGGGCCGTGGTCGTCCTAGAAAATTGCATGGTGGCACCACAACTGACCATAGCACGGAAAATCCAAAAAACATCAATGTAATTTCAGAACTTACTGAAACTCCAGGATTAGGGGAAGAAGTGGTACGTTGTTGTCTCTCTTTGTTAATTGTTCAGAAATTGATTATTCAAATCTCAGTTTTTTAAAAATTGAATGTTTTTAATAGGTAAGAATTAGAAGTCTCAGTTCAGATGATTCTGATGTTGAAATTGATATTGAAGATGATGATGATGATGCCATAACAAGTTCTGATGATAAACCCCTTTTTAATAATACGGCGTTGGAAGAAGAAACCACTGTTATTGTGAAGCAAGAACCTGTAGAACTGCCAGAAGATATCCCTTGCTCATTGCCTAATTCTTCTGAAGAATTACTGGCTGAAGTGAAAACTGAAAATGCCACTGAATTTTCATCTACTGAATTTTCATTGAAAATTTCAAGTAATGAGTCCAGTACATCAGGGAAGGAGTCCAAGAACCTCATTTCACATCAAGATATCCTTGATCAGATACACCGGTTGCCGCCACCCACTCATGAACATACTCTGCGGCCAGATGAAATTCTAGAAGAAGAACGGGCCATCCATTCTGAATTTTTCGAAGGAAGGCCTGCCAAAACTCCAAAGAGATATTTAAAGGTGCAAAGATTTCTTTCAAAAGACTGTCTTTATTGAGGCTGCATTTACTTATCTTGTAATTCTATTTGTTCCAGATTCGCAATCATATTATTGATTCCTGGCTTCAAAGTAAACCCAACTATGTCACAAAAACCTCTGTTCGTGGGGGCTTAAGAAATTGTGGAGATGTCAACTGCATTGGCAGAATTCATTCATACTTGGAGCAAACAGGTGTTATCAATTTTGGCTGCGGTAGGTGCTCTAAAAAATAGTCCACTACATTTGTTTAAGTTAGGTCATACATTTATGAATCATTGAATTTAAATTTAAATTTCAGAGCAAACAAAGTATCATCACCCTCCTCAAGTACATGTGGGATCATCAAGCAACATATCTGTTCTCAAGGAGAAAGTGAATCGTGAATTATTGTGCATTGAAGGAATGCGTCCCAGAAAAAAGAAGCAAGAAATTGATGTACGTAGACCAATGCTGAAGTTCTGAGATCATTTTACAACAGACATCTAATTAGATTTTCCTTCTTAGGAGGACCTCTTGGGATCAACTGAGGGAGGCTATACAATTCTGCACAAGGAAGATGGTCAAACATTCCTAACTTACAACACCATTGTAAAACCCAAGGTTTCCAAGACAGACACATCTATAAAACTTCTTTATTGTTCGCAATTTTCAAATGAGAAACCTGTAAGTTTCTTTTGTTTATATTTCACCTTGTCTATTTCAAGTATGTGGTTGTAGCTGTCGAAAGACTAGATTTTTGCCTGTGCTGTTAAACTTTCAAACTCTTTTCAGGCCCCATTTACTGTCCATTTGCACATTGGAGCTCTTTTTGTGGTCGATACCCATTCTCACTGTTCTCACGACACTGAAGTAATGGGTCTACTGGGTGGTGAGTTGAGAGAGGACTCATTGCATATCATTCGAGCTGTGTCATGTCAGGCCAGCCTTAGTAGCAGCACCCATTGTGACATGTGTCCAGGTAATTCATTTTCCAGTGGCATTATGCTGCCAAACTTTTCATTTCCACTCAATGCGTTTTGGTAAGACAACGAGCTACACATTTAATGCTCTTTATTTTTCTCCATTTTCCTAATTTAGTCTCTCAAAGTGAAGCCAGTGACACCATTTCAAAAGATGGTCTAAGTGTAGTTGGCTGGTACCATTCTCATCCAACTTTTGTACCAAATCCTTCCTTGCAAGATCTTTCCACACAAGCAGAAATGCAAAGATGGTTCTCAGATACCAAAGCAGCCCCCTTTGTGGGCCTCATTCTGTCCCCTTATTGTGCCAACACCACGTCCTTTGCTAGTATTTTCCGGTATGTACACTCATGGAGTGTTTTGTTATTCACATAAAAGCATAAAGAAATTAATTTATGTTAATTTTTACCAGGGTGTTGATAGTGGACCCGGAGGGCGAATCCGGAGGCACGCCTTACCGCTTCCCTGTGAGTATTGTTTCTGAGGATTTGGATGTGGAGGAGCTTTTGGAACACGTGGATGGGACCATTGCTTCCATGCGCAAGCCTTCACTTGAAGGTCCACCGTATTCTCATGGTCCAGATGCCCCTGTGCTAAGCTGCTTGCAAAAGGTACATTTTCATACTCTCCTCTACTAATTGTATCTCCTGGTACTCTTAGATATTTTTATCACTGTTCAAATTGTGCTGTTTGTATCTTGCAGTGCATGGAAAGTATCAGGAAACACATGGAAACATGCCAGCCACCCCTTTCATCAGCCATACAGAGGCGCATATTGGAAGGAATCTTGGATATTTGTAAAGCACGGTGTGACTTTGAACCAGCTCATTCTTCTTTAGATAATTAAGAATTTTGGTTTCTCTGTGGGAGATTGTGGTGTGTCATGCAAAGTAATACTTGACCTGTAATTTTTTAGAGTAAATGGTAAATGTGGGCCTGTTAATGTAATTGTCCAATGCTACCCTATCTATTTTTGCTTTGTATTGCCCTAAAAATTTTATTAAGGCTTTTAATTATTGTTAGTAATTGTACTTATTTTGGGCTTTGCAATCAAAGACCTACTATGATTTGTTTTGTTACAACGAATCTGTGTGGTCTTATAAGATTTGTCTTCTGCTTGTATCAAACGTGATAACAAATGCCCTGATGTAGTCCCTTATTACGGTACATTTGTGAATTTTCATGTTTATTCTAGGAAACTGTTAAGACTGATTGTATATATTGTCATTGTTAATCAGGAGCAATATTACCTCAATTACAGTATTAGGTATTTTTACCTATGATTTTGTATGCAGCTCTTTTTTTTCTTTTGAATAATTTAAGAATTCTTAAGAAAGCAAAACCTTTCATCGATCAGAGTGTTCAGATGTTCCAATACTTATGCTTGTGAACTTACTTTGAATGAGAATCTCTTCCATTATCATCGTTAAAACTTTTATCACTAAGTTTGAAAGCAAACCAGCAACGTAATTTTGTAGAACTCCTTTTATAGGGTTTCAGGCAAATGTTAATCCAAAACTTTTATTGCTTACTTTAGTAATATCATTTCTTGGCTTGACAGTAAAGCTCTTAGTGTATCAGAGATTGTCTCTGTCTGTGATATGGGGATGCTACAAAATAGTGTGACTGAGGCAGTTATTGATCTCAATCTACCTCTTTCCCTCTATTTTATAGCTTCCCCTATTATTATATTGTTATAGTAAATATATTCTCATGTTTATGTTTGATGTGTAATAAGTTCATGTGCTGCCATCATTGTATATAAGGTACGGTCTAATCTATGTGTCAACCCAATAATGCAATAATGTGCATGCACATCAGAAATGTGTAAATGGGACTTGAAAATGGTATAATTGTACTGACACCATTCATTCTTCCAAGAAAAATGAAACTTTGTTAGTGACAATATTTTTTCAAAATAACTTTGTACAGTATGGTTGCTAGTTTCCTTCCTCCATTGTTTTTGTTTTCAGTGTATTTCATTTCGTTTTAATTGTTTGTTAAGGGAAAAATAAAATCTACCAATTGTCTCTCTGATTGTTCATTTCAAAATTAACCGACCCTTCTCGTCACTACTCCATGCGCAGTGGAGCGCGACGGTGCGACCAACCACATGACGGGATTGCTAAAGCCCCTGCGGTCGACCAATGGGAGCTCGAGGCAGCCGCCCCACCCCCACCCCCACCCTTCTCTATTATGCGCACTCCGGCTGCGCCGCGCCGCCGACACCTCCAGCTGCCAGTCTGTCAGGCGACTAGGACAGTGCTGCTCTAGCGGTGTTTAAATTTGGTAATTTTCTTCTCGCGTTTGCTCGGATTGAATAGAAGCGATCCCGTCGCAATCAATGAAATTATCTGTGTCCCTTTCCGACTCACTTCTGAGTCACTTTGTGTTGATCCCTTTGAGTTCTGGCTTTCCGGAAGGACTGTTGAAATCAGTGTTGTGCTGGGTCCTGCTCCTGTTGGCACGTTTTTCATCCAGTTTTTTTCACTGCCTTGGGTGGCTTTTGAATTGAAGGTTGTCGTTTTACCATCTGTGCCGTTCGACGATCTACATTTCTCGAAGACCGTTTGCCCGTTCGCGGCCGAGGAGGTTCATTCAAGGTAAATATCCTGACGTTATGTTAAGCTAGGGATGCACCACTAACCCAACTTCTGTGTATTGTTTTGAAAGCGGTCTACAGCTTTCGAAAGAGAAGTTCAGTGATTTAAGTTTTGGTTTAATCATTTCTCCGTTTTAACAATTTTTATTGGCGTTTAAAATTGGTCGCATCTGCTCACACACACAACCATCTCTTTGTTATAAATTTTTAAATTATCTTCCTAGTTGCAGGGCCTATATAGTTTAAATTTTCCTATAAGTCTTTCATTTCATTCCATTCGAAGACTTTATTATTGTACTGTGCAGTCAATTAACTGCTATGAATGAGAAAAAAATAATTTCTGAGTTATTACGTAGTTCCACAGAAAGTTGCTTTGCTTTCTTGGTATTTCGGACATGTTCTTAAATTTTTTAATAAGTAGGGGCTTAAAATTTATCCTATTATTTTCAACTTTAGGGGGCAAGGTCAAAAACTCTGAGTCCATCAATTTCTGGTGTTTCTGTGCTTTGTGCACCTGCCGGAGGACAAGGTGTCCTGTCTCGGGGAATGCAATGACAGGTGTTGCACCCTGAGCAGACCAGAAATGTTTTAGTTTGATTGACCCCTTTGGCATTAAGGCAAAATGCCTGAATCATCTTCTTTTTTTTTCTTTTGTCAGACTTCCATAGTCCCTTTTGTTGCCTTGAACTCCAGCCCGATGTCCTTGTGACTTTTCCGCTGCCTGTGCCACCATGGTGCCACACTCACTGATGTGCACCCATTACCTTGGGCGGCGCGCGGCGCTCACAGCCGGTTAGGTTTATGAAGTGCCCCGTCTTGTTTCGCCTCACTTCGTCTTCGCGTGGGAAAGATCCTGCCTGGTATTTCTACTGTGCCCGGCCGGCGGTCTGGAAGACAGAGATAGCAACAGCCTCGCGAGAACGGCTTCTTTTTTTCCCAAAGAGGCGCGAGAAGGCACTGGGAGTGCGAGGCCGGGGCCCCGTGCAACGTGGGTTTGTTTAGCCAAACTGCACGTCCTCTTCTGGCTATTCCACGCTCAGGCCGTCTAGTCCGCACCGTTCTGACAGTGGCCCTGCGCCCTGGCAAGGGAAGTTGCGCAGTGACAGCACGCCGATTCCGGACAGAGCTTCGTCGCGCTGTCTCTCTCGCGCCTCCGCGCCACGCCTCTTGAGTGCGAGCGAGAGGAAAGGAAGCGACTGTTCGGAATCGGCCTGCTATGATGATGCGCCGTTTGTTCCAGCGGCCCGGGGCGGGGCGGGGCGGGGCGGGGCCGCAGGCGTTCTGACGGCTGAGTTTGACTCGATCGCCTCGAACAATGAACGGAAAACAAGTGAAACGGAGCAGCGCTGCAGTGGCGTTACGGCTGCGTGTGTGCGTGATCGTTTACGAGCGTGGCGGGGCGGGGCGGGGCGCCGTGCGTGTGTGTGAGTGCGTGCGCGTGTCGATGCTGTTACGAAAGCTGGCCGCCGTCCGGGGGGCGGGTGCCTTGGCGGGTGCTTCCCGGTGGCTGGACCGTCTGCCAGGCCGTCTGGTCCGCAGTCCAGTCCGCAGCCCCGGGCGGTCTGGCCTGGCTGGCCTGGCCGGCACTGCGACAGGTACACGGTGCTCGGGGCAGCTCGGGGCCGCGGTTGGCCTTCCCAGGGAGCGGCGCGGCGGCGGGGCGGCTCGGCGGCTCGACGCGCACCCTCTCTCGCGCTCCGCAGCCGCATTCTTGTGCTGTGGAGCGATTCCGCCGCCTGCACTCCTCGCTCCGTCTCTCTCGCACTCGTGGAGGCTGCCGGGGGTGCGAGAGAGACGGAGAGAGGACCCCACACCCTCTGTGGGCTCGGCTCTGGGCACGCGTCCAAGCGCCCTTTCTGCAACGCTGCGGAAAAGGAAACGCCTCGTTCGAAGGGCTGTCCGTTGGCGCCGAGGGTTCAAGTTCCACTGTAGGAACAAACGCAGTGAAAGGACATGGTCGTTGTCCGTTGCTGCGCCGCTGCGCCGACAGCATGATTGGCTTCCGGACGCGACGCGGACGTGAAGGGAATGCCCAGCGGCTCGCGACACGGACGGACGGACAGACAGACAATCCGCTGGCGCTGGGATTCGAACCCTTGCATGTTATTCCTGCCGCCGGATGCGGCGATGCCGGGCGATGCGGCACGAGCAAGATGACGCGGTCGATGGAGGCGGCGCGCAGTGGGCCAGAAGACCGGTGGAGGCGGCCAAACCTCTGGACGCGTTTTGAGCTCCCGAGTCACTAAATGGGACTCGAACCGAACGTGTGACCCCACCAATGGATTTCTCGTGCTGAAAGCAATCCAGTGGTGGGGTCACTCTTTCGGTTCGAGTCCCATTTAGTGCCTCTGGAACTCAAAACGCACCTAGAATTCTGGCCGCCTCCGCCGGTCTTCTGGCCCACTGTGCGGAGGGCGCGGTGGCGTGGCGCCGTGCGGCACCGGTACCACCGAGTACGAGACGCCGCAGGCTGGTCGATTCGACTGTCCAGCGGGTGGAGGAAGAGCGGGGCCAGAGGGCGTGGCCGCGTGGCAGCGTGGCCGCGTGGCCTGGGGAAGGGTGTCATAACTCGGACGCAGGCAGATGGCCCTTGGGGCCCTCGGCACGCCACTGCTAGGCACTGCTAGTCACCGCGCGGCCTCATGGTGGCGATGGCTCGGCGATGGCGGCCCCCTCCCCATCATGACGGCCAACAGAAATAGCGAGGAAGGGGCGGACGACGTCTTGGTGCAGTGTCCGGCATGCGACCGATACCCTGGCAAAAAGAAAGCGGGCGGGGCGGGGCCTGGCTTGCTGGTGCCCCCTCGGGGTCCCCCAGGCCGTCGGCAGGCCCACGGCAGGCCGCCGGGCGGAAGCGAAAGGTCGCGGGGCCCTCCGTTCCATTTAGGGGCCTGCACTGCGGGGGCGTCGTCGGCCGCTCATCCCGCGCCTTATTCGCCGGGCAGGGCCTTCCCCGCCCTTTGGGCCCTGTGGGCCCTTCGGGTCGGCGTTGACCCTTGGGCAGCCCTTCGGCCAGCGAAAGGGCGCGCGCCGCCCCGGTCGGCATTTGCACCTTGGCGACGACGCGGCGGCGGTGCGGATGTGCCAAGGGCCGCCTTGTCCGCCCTGCCCGCCGTGCCTGGTCCAGGCTGCCAGCTCGGGCGGCCGGCGCGGGCGGCCTGGCGGCCCTGACCTTCCCTGGCGCCAGCCCAGCGCCAGCCACCCCCTTCACCCGGAAAGCGACCGCCCCCTCGGCCCCCTTCCGGGACTGGAGCAGCGGAGCGCCGCGCCCGGAGCTGGAGGGGGTTGCGCGCCGCCCCGCCCCGCCCTGGAGGCCCTGCCGGGGTCCACCGTTGCCGGGTTGCGGCGCAAAGGGCGAGGCGCACAGTGGGCCAGAAGACCGGTGGAAACTCTTAACGCGTTTTCAGCTGGAGAGTCGCTAAATGGGACTCGAACCGAACACGTGACCTCACCAATGGATTGCTCACCAAACGAGGAATCCATTGGTGGGGTCACACGTTTGGTTCGAGTCCCACTTAGCGACTCTGGAGCTCAAAACGCGTCGAGAATTTTGGCCGCCTCCACCGGTCTTCTGGCCCACTGTGTAGCGAAGCGCGGCCGGGAGGAGGCGAAGCAGTGGCGGAGCACGCCGATGGCGCGGGGTCCGTGTCTGCGCTGTGGGTGCTGCATCGGCGCGGTGCCCCCGGCCTCCCCGGCCGCGGGGTTGGGCCAGTGTCAGTCAGGCAGCCAGTCAGCCCCGAGGGCGCGGCCCCCCTCCCCCTCCCCCTCCCCCCTCCCCTCCCTCCCCCCTCCCCCCTCCCCCCCCCCCCCCCTCCCCCTCCCCCTCCCCCCTCCCCTCCCCCCTCGTGCCCTTGTCACCGCGCTGACGGGCGAGGGCGTGGTGGCGCGTCACGCAAGCCCAAAAGCGTGATGTGAGAGTGGCCGGGGAAACAAACTTTGTGCAAAGCGTGGTGTTGCCGCCGCGGTCTGGCTAACGTACTGTACACTGTATACGTCACTGGCCCGCGCTGCCTCCAGTTGAAAGTAGTTGAAAGCGGCCCCTGCGTTTTGCTTAATCATTCTATACAGTGCTCCAGCCACTCCAGGGCTGGGATCAACACACGCCCACGGAACGCTCAGGGCAGTGGTTGGTCGCTCTGTCTCTCTCGCACTTCCCTTTCGGACGCTGCGAGCAGGCCCGGACTGGCCCGGGCCGCGGGGGCGCGATCGCGCCCGGGGCCTCGCGCGAAGCGCGGGGCCTTTCGGCCGCGGGCCACGGGGCCTTTCCACCGCGGGGCCTTCTTGGCCGCGGCAAAGTCGCGGTCTTTAACAATTTACGTACTTAAATGAAAGGGGTACCCATTTGAAAATTTCTCAAGATTTCGCAGAATTTTGCGTCAAAATTATGCCGGGTTCCGCGAGATTTTGTTGGTATTCCACGAAATTTCTGCCGATTTTACGCATGATTTCGGCAAATCAAGCGCATTTTTTGGCCAACTTTGGTCCCAAAATCGTTGCGGTCAAAGGCAAAATCGTTGTGGTCAACGTCTTCCCGGGACAGGGCATGAAAGAGGGGGGTCTTAAGAACACTAGAACGTCGAGGGAGGCCTTTTACGTCAACTAGATTGGACACAGTGGCCGCCCAAAGTCAGCAAAATCAGCAAATTTCCGAGACTCGACCACTTTTTGACCAACTTTGGTCCCAAAATCGTTGCGGTCAAAGGCAAAATTGTTGTGGTCAACGTCTTCACGATACAGGGCATGAAAGAGTGGGGTCTTAAGAATACTAGAACGTCAAGGGAAGCCTTTTGCGGCAACTAGATTGGACACAGTGGCCGCCCAAAGTCAGCAAATCAGCAAATTTCCGAGACTCGACCACTTTTTGACCAACTTTGGTCCCAAAATCGTTGCGGTCAAAGGCAAAATCGTTGTGGTCAACGTCTTCCCGGGACAGGGCATGAAAGAGGGGGGTCTTAAGAACACTAGAACGTCGAGGGAGGCCTTTTACGTCAACTAGATTGGACACAGTGGCCGCCCAAAGTCAGCAAAATCAGCAAATTTCCGAGACTCGACCACTTTTTGACCAACTTTGGTCCCAAAATCGTTGCGGTCAAAGGCAAAATTGTTGTGGTCAACGTCTTCACGATACAGGGCATGAAAGAGTGGGGTCTTAAGAATACTAGAACGTCAAGGGAAGCCTTTTGCGGCAACTAGATTGGACACAGTGGCCGCCCAAAGTCAGCAAATCAGCAAATTTCCGAGACTCGACCACTTTTTGACCAACTTTGGTCCCAAAATCGTTGCGGTCAAAGGCAAAATCGTTGTGGTCAACGTCTTCCCGATACAGGGCATGAAAGAGTAGGGTCATAAGAATACTAGGGCGTCGAGGGAGGCCTTTTACGTCAACTAGATTGGACACAGTGGCCGCCCAAAGTCAGCAAAATCAGCAAATTTCCGAGACTCGACCACTTTTTGACCAACTTTGGTCCCAAAATCGTTGCGGTCAAAGGCAAAATCGTTGTGGTCAACGTCTTCCCGATACAGGGCATGAAAGAGTAGGGTCATAAGAATACTAGGGCGTAGAGGGAAGCCTTTTGCGGCAACTAGATTGGACACAGTGGCCGCCCAAAGTCAGCAAATCAGCAAATTTCCGAGACTCGACCACTTTTTGACCAACTTTGGTCCCAAAATCGTTGCGGTCAAAGGCAAAATCGTTGTGGTCAACGTCTTCCCGATACAGGGCATGAAAGAGTAGGGTCATAAGAATACTAGGGCGTCGAGGGAGGCCTTTTACGTCAACTAGATTGGACACAGTGGCCGCCCAAAGTCACCAAACACGTCTTACCCTCCCCTGGCTAGTAAATTTAAAACAATGGACGCATATCGGAAAAGGGGGCCCTTGACGTCACACTGCGACCGGGGCCCTGACTTAGCCAGTCCGGCCCTGGCTGCGAGAAAGCCCCGCTGGCGGGGGCGTCGGTGATGGGCAGCATGTTGTTGCCGCGACCTACCCCGGTGTTGTTGTTCGGGGTCTGCAGCGTGCAACGGGTCCGCCTGAGGTTGCCTGGCCCACGGCCTGGCCTGCTGCACCGCCGCGGCTTTTTATTTTCCCTCCCACGGAAAGCAAATAAACAATATGCCTTGCGCGAGTCGGCGGGGCATGGCCGGGCATGGCGTGCATGCGCCCCGCGCTGCGGCGCTGCGGCGCTGCTCCCACCGAACATGTGTAAGTTATCCCTCCATCGGCAGATCGTGTTGCCCATGTGCAAGGCGCGGCGTGGCCCATGGCGTGGCCCCGTGCCGGCCGTGCCCCGCAGACGCGTTCCCATGGCGACGGCGCTGGGAAGTGGCGGAGGAGGACCCGTGGTTCAAGCCCTCCAGCCGGTCGCACCAAATGTAGGCCGTGCCGGTGATGCACTGTCGTGTCCCGGTGGGCCCAGTGGGCAGCGCAGAGCGGCGCGGCGCGCGCTTTTTGGGCGATGTGGGGCACCTTGTTGTGGAGCACCTTGCGGGGCACCTTGTGGATCCGGATGGACGGGGCGCGGGCAGCCGGTAGGGCCGGCAGGGCCGCCGGGGCCGCGGCAGTCCGATGGAGTGTGGCTTTTGTACCGCAAGCTGGGGCTTCCCTCGCGCGCGTGCGCGTGCACTGCGAAAAATAAAACAACTGCAGCGCTTCACGCGAGACTGCAATTATTTGTGCACGAGCTTCGTACACTGTTGTTATACTGGGACTCAGTGGGCCGACCGGTGGAGGCGGCCAAAATTCTCAAAGCGTTTTGAGCTCCAGGGTCGCTAAACAGGACTCGAATCGAGCGTGTGACCCCACCAATGGATACCTCGTTCGGAGAGCAATCCATCGGTGGGGCACACATTTGCTTCGAGAATGGCCATTCAGCGACTCTGGAGCTCAAAACGCGTCGAGAATTTTGGCCGCCTCCATCGGTCTTCTGGCCCACTGCGGGGCGGAGTCTTGATTTCGCTGGGCCTGGATCCGAGTCGGCGTACAGGAAGCGAGTCGCGTTGTGAGACTGGATCCTGCTCCGAAACGAAGCAAACGGAGCCACGGCCGCCACGGCGCTGCGCGCCGCCACGGCGCTGCGCGCGCTGCGCTTCGGCCGGCTTTGGCTCGGGCCGCTGCATCCAGGCTGCATCCCGGACCCGTCCGGGCCGGCCACCTGTTTTGGAGACGTGCCACTGACGCGTTATCCAACTCGCGCCGCTCCGCCGCTCGGATTTGGCTTTATGGGTCATTGGCACGGACCGGACCCCTTTATCCTTATCTCCCCCGATGACTTCCTCGTTCCACCTTTGCGAAACGACCGTTGACACGCGAGGGCGCCGCCACACCGCTAACATAAATTTTGTATTTACTTTTCTTGCTTATGTTTTTTCGCTCCCGCCGGCCGTGACTGGGATTTGACGACGGCGTGCTGTGCTGCTTCTAGGCATTGATTTTGAAGGCCGGGCTACGCTAGGCTGCCACAACCAGAGCGTCTCCGGCGTGGCAAGTCAAGGCTGCCGCCGAGCGCCTGCCGAACGGGGGTGGGCCAGCCCGCCGCGCAGCCGTGCGCTCCGGCTGCCTACCCCGCGCGGCGTTCACAGTGGGCCAGAAGACCGGCGGAGGCGGCCAGAACTTTTGACGCGTTTTGAGCTCCAGAGCGGCTAAACAGGCCTCGAACTCTGCGGCGGTCCCGCGGTGCTGGCGCTCATGGCCTCGTCGCGGTGCGTCGCGGTGCGTCGCGGTGCGTCGCGGTGCCGGCAAGGCGAGCCCCAGCCGCGCCAAGCCTTGGCCGCGCGCGCATCGCGCATCGGGCCGAAGGCACCTGATCCTTAAACAAACAGGTTCCCGCGGCGGGTAACCGTTTAGTTTAGCGGTCGATGCCTCGCCTCGTGTGCCGCCCATGCTTTGCTGCAAAAGCGAGGGGGCAAAAACTCGCGCAATCATGTGTACACGGCCCCCGAAATCACATGCGAATCATTGAGAATCACGCGAAATCAAGCAATCCGAAATCAGCCAAAATCACTAAAATCGACCGAAATTAGGCAGAATCACACGAAACCAGGCCAAATCAGTCCGAAATCATTTCTTTCCGAACACAATCACACGCAATCACGCTCAACATCACCCTGGTGCGTCGCGAAATAAGGCAAAATCAGCCATGAAATCAATTAAAACCATGCGCAATCATTGCGTTTTCCGAATCATGTGTACACGAAAATCCCGAGTTTTTGCCCCCTCGTGCAAAAGCCGGAGAAAAATGGGAAGCGTCGTTGTGACTACTCGCGTGGGAGTTTGCGAGTCCCGTATGCCCGCAGACTTGTAGGAGTTGCTTGCTTCCCAGCGCCGTCACTCTTCGCGAGTCGTGTATGGGCTTCAAGTCTCAAACTAACCAACCTCCAACATAAAATTTTAGTTTTTAGTCCCATTTAGCGACTCCGGAGCTCAAAACGCGTTGAGAGTTTTGGCCGCCTCCACCGGTCCTCTGGCCCACTGTGTGTGGGGTGCCTAGCCTACCCTTGCCGCCTAGACCCGGTTCGGTTTGGCGTCTTCGCTTCCAGCGTACCGGCGTCATCGCCCTGCGCTGTAGCGGTGGGCAGGCATGCGTTGCGGCGTGCGTGCAGTGGCTGTGGTAAGGCCCCGGCCTGCCCGCCTCGGCCAAGCGCCGTGCTGCCGAGTACTACACTGTGGGCAGCTGTAGTTTAAAAGAAAATTGGTTGAGTTAATTTACTTTTCATCGGTGTATACAGTCGAATTACGTTCTTGGTTTTCCTTGGGACGGGGATCTCCGCCGCGGCCCACCGAGTCGTGGCTTGGGCCTGCCTTGGCCAGGTTAGACCTCACAGTGGGCGAGCAGGCGCAGTGAGACTTGATTTGCAATCAACATTTTCGTTTCTGTTTGAGATAAACTTTTCCTTCCTCTGTGTCGCTGCCGGCTCTCTTTCGGACGCTCGGGGCACGCGATGCCAGGCAGTGCCTGGCGGGCTGCCTGTCTCTCTCGCACCCTTACGCGACGCCCCACGAGTGCGAGAGAGAGGAGAAGATACCCGCCCCGCCCGGTGCATGCGGCAGGGAGCAGGGAGAAAAAAAAACCGCAGCCTTGCAAATGCGCTCGCTAAACGGGCCGCTAACTGACTGCCCACTTGTTTCTATTGGCCATTACTCTAGAGACGTATACCGCTCCGCCGCCAGAACAGAGAAAAGGCCGTACTCTTTCTGTTATTAATCCCGAGGGCTGTTTTGACGAGCGGCGACACGGCGTGAGGTGACGCAACCCGATCCGATCGGCCTAGCGTGGCCTAGTGCGTACGGCACAAGTACAGCTTCAATAGCTCGTCTGGCCGCCATTGAGTTCCACTGTTGTCCCCGGCGAGGCGTGGCGCTGGGGCCGGGGTGCGGCGGTGCACATGTCCGAGGGCAACCACATTGTCAGTCGCGACAAAAGACCTGTTGTTGTGTTCGAAATAAGTTATTGCCATTTTTTCCGGGTGACTGTTATTTTGTGTTGATTTTTGTTAGTCAGGGACTTTAGGCCTTTTTAAAAACAAAATTTTTTTTTGGAGGTCCTTAATTGAAATCTTTGATGATGACCACTTTGCCTAGTTTCCGCTCCGGACGGCCTGGGGGGGGGGGGGAATGCGGGTACCTCGATGGTTTTGCTTTGCCCAGTGTAATGGCCCGTGGTGAGATTAGACTCCCAGACGTACCGACGGCGCACGGCGTGGCAATCCTCATGGGAGGGAGTGAGAGGAAGAGTGAGTGGGGGCAGCTCATCTGGCATGCGACTGTGCTGCCCGGTATGGCCTTTCGGCGCCTTTTAAACGATCCCTTCTCAAAACTCCCAAAACGGACCGGAAACGACCTGGAACGGATAAAGCCGCGCAGCCGCGCCCACTGAGCCGAGCCACTGGCCGATTAAAATTAACTCTTTTTCCTTTCCTTTCTGTGGCAGAATGCCTGCTTGCATGCCTGCCTGCCTGTGGCTTTGACGAAACGGCGCTACTACACTGCTTCTGCACCACCTGCAGTGTACTGCCTCTGCAGCTTCTGCTGCGGTTGCGGGGTGTTATTTTCATTCTGCGGTTTCTCTGTCTATCTAGGGCCGCGCGTGGTTTCAACTGCTCCACGACCCCGGAGCAAAAGGGGGCTTTTAATTCGGGATCTCTCTCTGTCTCTCTTTCTCCGACCGCGGCGCATGCCAGCAAGGAATGTAGAACAACCTTTTTTTTTTTTACAAAAAATTTGGTCAGGAAAGAATAGCTGTTTTGTTTGTGTTGGACGGACTGGTCGTTTGTTGCGCGAGGATTGGCTGCCTCTGTCTCCTCCCCCCGGCCGCCCTGGGCGCTGCATCGCTGCATCTCGTTCGAGTTGGACTTCGGCGGGTATTTTGAGAGATGCGCGACTAGGCGGCCGCGAGGGGTCACCGTCCGGGCTGCGGCAGGGTAAACACAGCGACCCCTGATTTTATTTTCTGTCGTTGCCGCGCGGACAGGCTGTGGGTGTGTGGGTGAGTGGGTCAGAACCCGCCGCACAGTGGGCCAGGAGACCGGTGGAGGCGGACAGAACTCTAAACGCGTTTTGAGCTCCAGAGTCGCTAAATGGGACTCGAACCGAACGTGTGACCCCACCAATGGATTGCTCTCCGAACGAGGAATCCAGTGGTGGGGGTCACACGTTCGGTTCGAGTCCCATTTAGCGACTCTGGAGCTCAAAACGCGTCTAGAGTTTTGTCCGCCTCCGCCCACTGTGCGCCGCCCACGCCGCGGAGGGGACCCGACTAGACATGACGGGTGCAGCGGCAAGTTGTTAAAATTAATATTGGAGGGGGCGGAGTGGAACCCCCAGGCACGCGGCACCTGCACCTCCGCGGCGACGACGGCGGCGACGTGCCGCGGTGCCCCCGTCGGTAATCACGGCCTTGGCGTCGTCCTGGGGGACGGCCCCGCCCGCCGGTCTGCTGCTGCGTGCCGCGTGCCTCCATGGAGGCTGTCGGCGTGCCTGCGGGGCCGGCCCGGAAGTTTCCGACAAGTCAATAACCAACGCGGAGCCACGCGGAGCGAGGCAGAGGCAATGCCCCTCGGCAGACCGATTCCGAGAGTCGTTCTGTCTCTCTCGCACTCGTGGGGCGTACTCTACGGGTGTGACGGAGACGGAGCAATCCAGTGTGGCGGTGATAGGAAGTCGTGTTGCTGCCGATGGAGTCGTGGGACCGCGGTAGACCGGCCCGACAATTGCACTGCAGGACCGGCATGGCGTTGGCGGGGTAGTGTACTACACCGCACGCGCTGCCGGAACTTGAGGTGGCATAACTCGGCGCCGTTTGGCTGGGAAGCGGTCCTCGAATCCAACACTTGAGGGCACTTCGAACGAGGAATGAATTGATCGTCTGTTTCGAGGCCGGAAGACCATCCGCAATGATGCCCGTTGCTGTTGCCTCCAATAACTTGAGTCTTACTGTGGCCTGTGGCCTGTACTCCACGTCGAAAGCCCAGCAGCCTGTCCGCGTCGCCGCCCTGCGTCGCTCTGTCTCTCTCGCACCCCTGCGCGCGCTGCGGGCGTCCCCGTGAGTGCGAGAGAGACAGAGCGACGAAAGCGCTGCTCAGAATGAGCGTGCTGGGCCGGAGGGCGGAGGCGAGGGCGGAGGTGCCCGAATGATGATGGGAGTGGAATAGTTTTCCGGGCCATCGCGCAGGGACAGCGACGCACTGCGACGCACTCGCTCGCACGCACCGCTGCCCAGCCGACAGTGTACACACTGCGCGGCGCCCTTTAGGTTTTACTTCGTCGAGGCACAGTGGGCCAGAAGACCGGTGGAGGCGGAGGCGGACAAAACTTGTACACTGTGCGGGGGGAGGCTCCCATGACCCGCGGCCCACGACCGCGAGGTGACCTGTGACCTCCGCGGTGCTCCGATGATGGACTGATTACTCGCGATGACGAACGGCCGCTGCAGTGCCTGTCGCTCCGTCTCTCTCGCTGCGCCACGGCCCGTGCGTGCGTGCGAGAGAGAGCTAGCTGACCCGGAGCAGGAGGAACCCTCCGCTCCGCTCCGGGCCGGCCGGCCGGCTAGCGCCAGGCTCGTGCTCCCCCGAGGGAGAGAGAGAGGGAAAGGGGTCAGCCGGCCGGCAGGGGTCACATCGCATTGGATCTGGTTTGGCGAGCGGACGGGCGGACTTGCAGGCCGGCGGACGGACAGACTTGCAGTCGGACAGACTTGGATGACAGGCATGGTCTGTCTGGCACACACAGGCACGGTGTGATTGCTTTGCATGGCGTGGCCAGGTGCCTCCGGCAGCCTCTGCCGTGTCTCTCTCCGAGTGAAAACTGCAAACGCCGAGTGGCAACGTGTGATTATGCATGTCGCGGGGAGCGGGTTCTGCGGGGTTGAGCCCCGCCAAATTAGCGCCGTACTCGCTGCGCCAATTTGGCTGTCGCGCGCCGAGCGGCCGGGCAAGGCAGGCACGCTCGCGCTGCACCGCCCTACACCGCCATCACGCCGAGACGAATCGCCAAAGTTGATGTTGCTTTTAATCATTTAATTGTCGGGTGATTTAATCGCCGCTCTCTTGGTTTTGCAGTGCTGCGGCTGCCACGCATGGGCGCTGTGCGCGGCTAGCGCGGCGCGGCGTGGGCGCCAGCCGGTGAGGGAAGCAGCTCCGCGCCGACGCCATGGAGGCCGCGGGCGACGTGTCCATGGCCTCGGACTGCGACTTCGCGCTCAACGACGGCGAGGTGACGATGGTGGCGGACATGACGATCGTGGGGGACGCGTTCGCCAAGCAGCTCAAGGACTCGAAGCAGGACGCCAAGCAGGACGGCAGCGACAGCGGCGTCGAGCTGAACGGCGCCGAGCGGTCGGCGTCCCCCGTCCTGGACGCGAGCGGGGCGCCGCCGGTGCTGCCGCCCGCACACCTGGACTACGACGGCACCAGTGAGGGTGAGTACGTCCAGCATAGGCGCCCGCCGTTCCCGCCCCGCCATCGCCAAGGTAGGCAGCCCCGCGGTGCGTCGGTGCCGTGAGGGTTGCCTGTCTCATCCGGGCGGGCGTTCCCCTACGCCCAGCCCTCGGCCCAGCCACACAGCGACGCGGCATGAAAGAAACCTTGTGAGATGTTGTTGTTTTTCCGTGGTGATAACGGAGTCGTCGTTGTTGCAGGTGGCAGCGAGTCGTCCTCCGTGCTCTCCCACGCGCCCGTCCGGAAGAAGATCTCGGCCTCGTCAGCCTCGTCGTCGGCGTCGTGCTCCACGCCGGGCCGCGCCGGCCACCCCCGGTCGCGGTCCGTGGTGGTGTCGGCCTCGTCCTCCGGGTCGGCGCCCAACACCCCCGGCTCGCCCGTGCCCGCGCCGAGGCCCAGGGAGAGGTCGGCGGCGGCCGCGGGCCGCGGATCCAGCTGCTCCAGGGTAGGCAACGCACAGTGGGCCAAAATTCTTAACGCATTTTGAGCTCCAGAGTCGCTAACGCTAAATAGGAGTCGAACCGAACGTGTGACCCCACCAATGGATTGCTCTCCGAACGAGGAATTCATTGGTGGGGACACACGCTCGGTTCGAGTCCTGTTTAGCGACTCTGGAGCTCGAAACGCGTCCAGAGTTTTGGCCGCCTCTACTGGTCGGCCCACTGTGCAACGACTTGGAGCGACTCGCTGGCCGAAGCACTCGGCACTTAACTAATCTCGGCCGTCTTCCTCCTCAGGGTCGACAAGGCTCTTCGTGTGCCGAGGCTCCGCACGCCGCCGCGCGCACCACGTCGCGGTCGCAGCGCTCCGGGTCGTCGTCGGCCGCCCCCAACTTGATGACGGCCAGCTTGACGGGCAGCCTGACCCACGGCAGCAGCGGCAGCAGCAACGTCCGCGGCAGGGGCACGACCAGGTACTTGAGTGTAGCCTGCTGTACTTGAAGCACTTGTTGTTGTGACCTTCGAGCGCGACGTGTCAGTGCTGACGACGACGGCTTTGTGCGGACAGGGCTCCCGCGGCGCCGCGGCCCACTCCTCGCGGCGCCACCTCGGCCGTGGCCATGTCCACCTCGACGGACGACGGCCGCTGGCCCTCCACCGTCCAGAGGCCCACCACGCTGTCGAGGACCAGGGCCTCGAGTGTGGCCGCCGACCGCGACCGGCGGTACGCCATGGCCAACATGGCCAGCATGACCAGCTCGAGCAGCAAGACCAGCGTCAACTCCACCAACTCGGCGTCCACGCCTTCGCCCACCGAGTCCAAGGTGGGCATTGAGGGCCGCAGGGGGAGAGGGGCAGAGGTCTGTAATGCAGAAACAAGCTGCTTTTATGCCTGGAACCATTTTATATTGTTGAAACTTCAGTGGGATACTTGAAACCGAGTGAAATAACTGGTCCGTTCGTTTGTTCCAGTCTGAGAAGTTTTCGACTCTTCCCCGGAGGCGGCGGCGGCGCTCTGTAGAGAGCGCTGGCGGCGAGAGAGTGTCCTCGACGCAGTCCCAGTCCACCAGGAAACAGAAGGTGACGCTGTACCACGAGACGGGCGCGCAGACGGCGCTCACCTACCAGGACCTCGAGGACCTGCTGGGCGGCAGGGCGTGCCACCTACGCCCCATCGACGCCCGCGAGCAAAGCCACCAGGGCGTGCAGGTGGACAGGGAGAGGGAGGACTTCGCCACGATGCTGCTGGACCGCCGCCTCAAGGCCATCATGGACATGCTGGGCTTCGAGCACTCGGGTACTCCCCGCTCGCCCGGAGGGCCCGGAGGCAGCATCACCTCCACGGTGCACACCCCGCCAAAGGAAGTGGATCACTCAGGTAGGCCTCGCCTGTCGCCTGTCGAAGCACAATTGCCTTCCAGCCTCCTCTTCATCTTTGAAAAAGTAAATCGCAACTCTTTGGTGTATTGACAGCTTGGATGAAGACACTGGAGTTATTAGAACAGCGAGCTGCGACTATTAAGAAACGAGACTCAGTGCAACGAAATGAAATTGGACGTCTGCGGTATGAAGTAGAGCACAATGAGAGGCTCCGGAAAAGCCTTCAAAATCAGCAGGAAGAAACAGAGGCAGAATCACAAGAAATGCAAGTATTCTTGAAATTAGAAAATGCAGCTCTGGCTGAAAGTCTTCAAGAAGCTGAGAAAGATGTAAGGATCAATCTTGCTAATACTGTGCATGTAATGACTTCATCTAGGAATACTAACTGTAAACCATCTTTTTAAACAATTTGTAGGCAGTGGCTCAAAAGGAGGTTGTTGCAAATTTGAATCTAGAGTTAGAGCGTCAACGAGAAGAATGTCAACATCTAGTTCGTATCAGTGAGCAACGCAGGTACAGTACTACTTATGGTACTACATGAAGCAATTGTCCCTTTCACTATCAGTCATTCATTTGGTTTATTATTCGGTTTTATTTTGCAGGCAAGAAGTTCTTACTCTGCAGGCTCGAGTTGCTGCATTGGAACAAAGATCCAAAGAGTCTCTCCTTCAGCAGGGAGCAGCTGTATCAGGAGCCTCTGTTGCTCTTTCAGCTTTGAGCTCTCGCCTCGATGACCTAGCAGTCCAACTAGAGGTTAGCTGTGATGATATTTGAGAAATTATTTTTTGCCAAGGATTACGACTTCAACAACCAAATCTTATTACATCCACAGGAAAGTTCTTTGGATAAAGCCTTGTCTGCTTTGACCACTGAAGCAGAAGCAGTCACAACACGTACTAAAGAAGCCTGCAGGCCTCTAAGTAAGTTTTTTCTTCGTTTTTTTTTTTTTTTACCTTTGGGGGACCTTTTCCATTGACTAATGCCCTTGTCCCTTTAAATACAGGCTTGCACTTGGAGAACAATTTCCAAACATTGGATAATGTGACAGAACCAGAGCTTGAGGAAGAAGGAGGCGGCCAAAGGGAGAGTGCTACCACTGCCTCCCAGAATCTAAATTCTGCTCGTCTGGTGAATAGTGAAAGTATTCAAAATCTTTCTGCTGCTATTCTTTTCCGTCGACTTCAAGAAGAAGCAATAAAAACTGAAGCAAATGCAGGAGATGAGATGCCTGGACATCTAGTGGATCAAGTTCTCGATGTTGATTCTCTGATAACCAGAGTTTTGCGTGCCATAAGTGACACTGTACACTCAAAAAAACTGTACGTCCTCATAGAAAGTAAATTATCCTTGCCTGTAATAATATTTATGTTCTCACACTATTGTTATTTGCTTTTCAGACCTTTAAATCCAACAGATGAGTCCAGTCAAATTTGCAATGGACAAGCAAAAGTAAGTTCATGTTTCAGACCACCTTCATCGTCAATTCTGCTTGATTTTGGTTTTCAGATCTGATAATTAATACCTTGTTATTTTCCAGATGGATTCTAAAGCTCTTCAGAAAATTGAAGGTCAAGTAGACTCTGCAAAATCAAATCATATACCGCTTCTAAACGGTTCCAATGATGGAACATGCAGTGAGACTAGCAATATGTCCGTCAATGGGAGAGTAGAAATAGGCATTGCATCTGAACCTGTAACTGGAGCTGCTTAAAACAAATTAGATCATCAGCGATATTAATTAGCATACTTTAACAATATCAACTTCTATGCTATGATTGTGGTAAACGTTTCGTCATTTGGGTGAATTATATTCTTATCAACTTTATTGTTGTGAATTCAACTCTTATTACCTTTGTTAAACATTTGATTGTATTCTTCCCCCCCAAAATTGTGTGACAGATGTTCTGTTGACATTGTATCATCTTACTGTTCCTGTTTTAGTGAGTGTATCTATAAGTAGCTTTCACTTTATTCGATTTTTGCTTTTATGGATTTTTTGCAAACTTGTGATTATGTTACTTTGCACTGTATTTATTGATTAGTTGTTCCCAAAATAAGAGGAATGAATGAGAATTAGCCTTTGAATTATAGTGATTTTAATCTCATTTATAAATTGTAGATTGAGATTTTCATGACTGACCTGCTTTCTAACAATTGATTCAGGCCTAGTTAGTATTTGAGCATTGATGAATTGTAGAATCCGTACTTTTATTGTAGAGACAATGTTGGAATATTTCATGATTTGTCTATGAGGATGAGTAGAGGAGTATAGTGAAAGCAAATATTCCAACAGTATTTTGCCAGAAACTCCAGTATTTTACAATTATTTTTTTGGCTGAAGAAGTATGCATAACTTGTATTAATGACATCGAATAGTTGTCCGTCCGTGAACAATTTGATGCCATTTTATATGTAGTTGCACAGAAATGACTGTTATATTAGAATAATGATTTAAGGGCTTTAGTTGCAAACTGTGAGAATTGAAGACTGTCTCTAACTGAAGATGGCTGTCAAAGTAGAGCAAACAAGCCACTGATATTTATTGATCTCGGAAGAGGAATTAAGTTTCCTGAAATCATATTGTCTGTAGACACGACTTCAAAAGAAACTTTTTGTCATTCCTTTTTGTGCTTTCCTGTCCAGTTTTCACTTAAAACTCTACTTTGGGAGATTCCTTTGTGCCATTGAATGATGTCTATCTCACATTCTTTTTTAATTTGTTTACCAATCATGTTTTTTCTTCACTTAGTCATCTACAGCACTCCAACATAAACTTGACATATGAAAATTCATGTTCAGTGTGCGCTGCGCAATATGTTGAAAAAAAATTTGGTCTATAGTCCATGAATTGATTTTGAAGAAATGTTTTCTGTTGTTTGGTGTAACTTAAAAGGCATACTACTTGTACTAAAGCTTGACCAAATAAAAAAAATGAATTCATTGAGAATTGTTACCTTTCTCTTTACATGTACTGTCCCTCACTGGATGCAGAGAAACATTTTATTTCTGAACCAAACTGCCTATTGAAACTGATGTGTTGTCATTCACGGTTTCCAACTCCATGAATTTCTCACAAAATTCTCTTGCAATGCAAAATCCGCTACCAGTTTGTTCAGGCTTATCCTCACGGTCCCTCCCTAGTTCCTCGAGCTCGGTCATACATATGACGTGGGGTATCTCCCAAGGCCCCCCCCCCTTCCCCCTCCCCTCCTCAGGCTCCAATGTTTTGCCTGATGTTTTGGGTGCCTCCTCATCGTGTGTTTCTTTGGAAGGGCGAGGCAAGCAGTTTGAAAGATGGCGACCGTAAGCTGGTCGTGTGCGTGCTGTCTGCGCTTTAAATTTAGTCCTGAAGATGAGGATCCGCGTATCACAAGCAAAAGAATTGATGAAATGATCGAAAAGGATAAGCAATCGAAAAAACGTGAAGTGAAGTTACTGCTGCTTGGAGCGGGAGAGAGTGGAAAGTCAACATTTCTCAAACAGATGAGGATAATCCATGGATTGAAGTTCGAGCCGGATTTAATGCGTGAATATCAGCATGTCATTTATTTAAATATGGTCAAGGGAATGAAAGTGCTTGTTGATGCACGAGACAAGCTATCCATCGCTTGGGAGAACCCTCGCAATGGTAAGCACGGTCTCCATGTCCTCAGTTATCAAAATGGAGAGGCATTGGATGCAAGTATTTTCCAAGATTACGTGCCAGCACTAGAAAGTCTCTGGAAAGATACTGGCATCAAACGCGCCTATGAGAGAAGACGAGAATTTCAACTGGTACGTACAGTTTGTCGACATAACCTCAAAAACTTAACCTCTTCTGTCTTGTCACCCTAACCCTGTTTTGTTATTCTTGTGAAAATATTCCTTGGCCATGACGCGATTTCATTGTATTCACTCTGGAACTGGACGTCCTCAATGGAAAATGCCAGGTTCATGTGTACTTTCATGTGTACCGCCCGGTTTCAGAGTGAGCAACAGGTGTCATGGCTTTTCAACAAGTGACATTTAATTTTTGTTATTGACCTTCTTAACACTATTTCAGAGTGACTCGGTTCAGTACTTCCTTGACAACCTGGAACGGATATCAAAAATAGTAAGTCAGGGATGTTTATTCAAGACTGTGTCTCAGTCTCTTTTAATTTGAGTCAACACGTCTCCATTTCTTAATTTTTGTACTTGTTTGCAGGACTACATTCCATCAAATCAAGATATTCTTCATGCCCGGAAAGCAACCAAGGGGATATCAGAGTTTGTCATCAACATTAACAAAATTCCCTTCAGATTTGTGGATGTGGGAGGGCAGCGATCTCAGAGGCAAAAATGGTTTCAGTGTTTTGACACTGTAACTTCTATTCTCTTCCTAGTCTCCAGTTCTGAGTTTGACCAAGTTTTAGTTGAAGACCGGTAAGTTTTCTCTGCATTTCAGTTGAATGAAAAGTCTCAAGCCAATGGATCAGATCGTATTTGTAATTCTAAACAACCTTTCTTTTGTCAGCCGAACTAATAGGCTGGAGGAATCCCGGGTTATATTTGACAGCATTGTAAACAATAAGTGGTTCAAAGGAGTGTCAATTATTCTTTTCCTCAACAAGACTGATCTTCTTGTTGAAAAGGTATGTTAAACTGATATTAGTCATTGTTATTATAGTTTTTCTGTTGTTTTTTTTTTTAATATATCATTTGTGCCTATTTTTTTTAGGTTCAGTCAAAGGAAACAAGCATTAAGTGGTTCTTCCCTGAATTTTCTGGTGATCCTCACAAACTTTCAGATGTTCAGAAGTACACCTTAGACTTGTTTGTGTCAGTGAAAAAGGATCCCAAGAAACCCTTATTTCATCATTTTACTACAGCAGTCGACACAGAAAACATCAAAGTTGTCTTCAATGCAGTTAAAGATACTATATTACACAGAAATTTACAGTCTCTTATGCTGCAGTGACTTGTAGACCCATCACAAACTAACTTGTAAACTTATTTGGTTTTTTCTTTGATTTTTATTTATTACCTCATGCTGGACTTTCCTCTCAGCTTACTCAGGATTCATTGATTTTGTCCATAGCCTCCTCACCTCTGTCAAGTTTCATGACAAAATCTTATCAGTAGATCGAGGCTTTCAAGCTAATTAATTATCTAAACCAAATAAGTCTACTTCCCAGTGAGTGGTGTTGACAATGCTTTATTAGTTATTTTTTTTCTTCCCTTCTTAATTAGTCCACAGACATGTAAAAACTCGTCAGTGGCTAGTTTTTATTTGCCTGTGAATGCCCTTGACTATGTACCTAAATTTCATAATTATTGTGGAGAGCAGGGTGGTTGATGCTTCCTTGCACGGAAGCTGCCATATGTTTCTAGGGGTCGAAGAACCAGTCTCTTCCATCTAGAAATATAGTCTTCATTCCATTCTCATTATGACAGAAGCATTTCTTAATTTTTCTGTAGGTTTAAAATTTTATGTCAGGCATATGCTTTACTTTACTTGTATTGCCATCAACTTAACAATTCCAAATTTACCCCAGAAGAAAAGTTTGTGAAATTTGGCAAATCTTCTTTTTATGCATGGACCACTATTCTTTGCAGGCCTGTGGTGCATCCTATAGTGTCACTCACAGGGCCTTTCAGAGAATTCAGAGTTTACCTCAATTAATGGGTGTTTACTATCCCTATAGATTTAATAATGATAATGAAGTAAGAACTGATGGTTAGTAACTTAATATGAACTATTTTTGAGACTTCTTCCAATGAGTCTGTGATAAATATTATATGTATGGATGCTGTTGCTAAAGGCATTGATGAAGTAGGCCTTTCAGGTTTGAGTATCAGAGTTTTGCTTTGTGAAAGTTATATTTTATGTAGGTATTGAAATCTTTTCAAATTTTGTATATTTTTCACATTATTTAAAATTTCAGCTATCATTTCGAACACGAGCGTCCTTGTCCTGGTCAAAGTCTGATGCACAAAATGAGCAATTTTGTCCTTATTCTCTTATTATACACTGTTGAATGATTCCACGCTTTGGCCACTCATGTTAAATATTCTGGTTCCTTGTTAGTGTCACTTTGTTGTGAACATACTATGTTGCATCAAGTATGGCCTTTTTAATCACAAGCTATGAACTCACTTTTAATGATTGCCTCCTATTGTAAAGTACTGGAGACATTTAGATCTTGACCAATTCAGTTGTTTTTATAATTTATTGAGTGGCCTGGCCCACAGTTTACAAGGATTGGACGCCGTTGTTTTCCCTTAATGCTACATAAAATCAAGAGAATGACTTTGACATATTGACCAAAGGATTCCAATTTATTTAATGTCTAATGTAGACTCATACCAAACCAAATGTACAATATACTTTGTGTGAAGTTTGATTGACTTCATTTTATTATATTTTAAAGTTTAGCAAAAAAAAAAAAAAAGATTAGAATTATTGTTGACCATTGTTATTGGGCAACATTTAGAAATTTTGTTGACAAACAATTCTCATGACTTTTGTTTACTTGGATGGCTTGCATATGTGGTCTGATTTGCTGAAATTAGTTTGATAGATGTAACTTGCTGGGGACATCTGCAATGGTTGCAAACCACCCTTTAACTTGAGATTTATTGTAACGTACAGCACTCAAAATATTGTTTCAAACAATGGCAATGAGGGTCGCAAGCCCTAACATTGTTTTATTTGCTCATTGTGCTTACATTTTAGAAGATTTCCTTATGATTTACTTCTGTGCCATTTCAAGCCCAAGTGTTCATGTGGCATATTATTGATTGTGAGCTGGAAAATTAAATTTTTGTGAATAGCTCTTCTGTTTTTACCCAAGTTGAAAATCAATAAATTTATGGCTGATGGACAACTTGTGATTTCAGGTGTTCTGTGTAGAGTTTGTTTATCTGGAACATTCCTTCATTTGAAAATCCAAGTATTAGTGAGCAGTTGCCAGTTTCACAGTTCTGTTAATCTGTTCTACATTGAGTTGAATGTTTTGTTGGTTTCTTTTTTTGCATTTTTTTTCAAAAACAGAGTTTGTATTGCCTGGTTTCTCTTTGACAATGTCTAATACTACATAAATATACTTATTTTTAAAGGACGAAAGTTTACAAACAGTTTAAGATGATGAGACCTTGACCTCCTTTTACAGTGCTCCTGGACCCATCATTTCTCATTGCAGTTGGTTCGCATGGACCTAATTTGTAGATTAGGCACAAAGGGTGCCTGGTGCCAAGCTGTCTGTGCATGCATATCAGAATAGTGTACAGTCAAGTCATAGTGTATTTTACTTTTTAACTGGTAACTTTATAGTGCCTTTGTTAAGTATCAAAATATTTTTAAGAGGGTTTCTTTTTATGTCTATACTTTTGTACAAGTTATTCACTCTGAACAATTTTGATATGAATCTGTTTTTGTATTATGTGTAAATTGTGATTGTTGTAATATTTACAACAGTATATATGTCCTAAGTTGTATAGATATGGTTTAAGAATGTTATGACTTTCTGCCGTTTGTTGAATTTTTAATATATATGAAGCACATATCAATATGTTTGCTTTGTTTTGTTGTATGTTTATGTGGATTTGTGAGTGTGCTCGCATCTATACATTAAATATAATTCAATTTACCTTGTACAGTGTTCTTACATAGGTAGATTCAGGGTACTTTCCATCTAATTTCTTTCATTTTATGACCAATGTGTTATTTATTTCTAGCATTGAGGACTGTCTCCAGTTTCTCTCAATTCCAATGGCAATGGCTCATTTTAAGTATGATTAATGAATGCATACTGCTGGTAGTGTGGGACCAGAAAATCTTGTTGATCTGTGCTTATCAACTTTTTCACACTGTTTATGTCCCACCAGAGTACAATCTATTGTGCAGGCTTCTGTTATATGCCATGAGTTAGCCACGAGAAGGAAATAAGCCTTTCTTTTTGGCTGTTACTGAATGAAATTTAAAGTTGGACCAATGTACTAATATGCTGGAAAATATAAGAGGAAGGTGTTGAAATGAATCAAGTTCTTTCTGATTGCTGTTTATTGTTTTCCACTTTGGATGGTGTCAGGTACATCTTTCAGGTCTATTTTTTAAACATAGTGTAAAAGCTCATTATCATTCCATGTTCAATTAAATCTCTTATTTTGTACAAGTGGAACTTACTTTTGCTGCCATTTTGAGAAATTGAGAGATGCATTTAGGCATCTATAGCTTGCAACCATTGTCCTGCTTCAAGACATTCTTTGCTTACATGAATAAGCATTCCAGTGTTTTCATTCTACATTTGTTGTGTTGTTGATATGTACAGTGTCATATATAGCTTTGTTAAAGTAAATTATCAATTATAGGTAACTTATATAGTAAAATTATTGTCAACAAACCAAATGTCTCTACTAATATGAACACACAGACTAAAACTGGTTTCAGTGACACCTAAAGCACTTTGAAAGGAAAGTTAGTGCTATGTCAAAGAATGTCACTGAGCTTTCATTACTATAAGATTAAATATCCCTGATTGATTGTTTAAAATGTGTTTCCTTCAATGTGTCCTTGAAACTGAGATTAACACTGAGTAAGGTCACATGGGCAAAGGTGAATGTATGGTGCTCTCTTCATATTTACATTCATATAGACCATTGGTCAGAATTGGAAGAACCTATAGACAAATGTTCACTGGTTGCTGTTCCTTTAGCTGCAGCGGAACTTGTACGACTTACACTTTGTCTTGAACCGGGACTGAGAGCACGACTTGTTATGCTAGGGCCCCAACTAATACTAGAGACAGGTCTCTGTGCAATACGCACGGTTGTTCTAAATCCTGAAAGTTGTGTAGTGCGAGGCCGGCCAGTGGCGATGCGATGCCCCGTTGGTGCACCACAGGAATCCACACGTGACATTTCTGTGAGATAAGTTTGTAATGTGCCTCTCAGCTGCTGATTTTCAATTGCCAACATGTCTCTTTGCATCCTAGCATTTGTAGTTTCAATCAGGACTTTATTGTATTTCTTCCAAAAATTTGTCAATTTGCCAAAGGTACGCATCTGTAATTATTTTGGTTTCATTTTTTATTGTTAGGAGAAGCTGAGCAATGAAGTAGGAACAGATATTTACCTCCTTTTCTTCCAAGTCAACCATGTTGCTTTCAACTTCATCATCACTCAAGTCAAGGAAATTACTTTTTGTGTCACTCTCTGGTCCTGACTTCTCTGCAGCTGAATCTGATTTTAATGATACAAGTGCTGCTCTTTGTTCAGTTTTTGATTCAAAACGTTGACACAGGACTAGCACGGCAAGAGCCTTCTCCCCTTTGTTCTTCAGCCTGTCTAAATCCTGTTTGTAAAGATTGATAACAAGTTTGGAGATATACAGAATGTTCAAAGTTCATTTTCATCAAAATTGTATGGATTTGCAAACACACCTTAAGGATTTCGTCACTTGTAATGACAAGATGCTGGAATTTTTCATCATCCTTCTTTTTTTCTTTTGCTACTCTTTCAACTAGCATTTTAAAACAATGGAGCATTGAATCTCTTTGCTTGCGTAGATTTGAGTTGTTTTCTGATATTTCATTCATTTTGTTTTCAGCATGCTCTTTCATCTGACCAACTCTTTTCTGAAATGAATGAAATATTGACTTACGTTTTAAGTACAGATAATTCATCCTGTCTTACTTCAAAATACTTGCAGATGTGCGCTCAATGTCCGCTAATGTTTGGAGCCAGTCTTGGTCCATCTTTCGCAATTGTTGAACAGTTTTGCGCTTGGCGGCTGTATCAACTGCATAAGCGTTGAGGCTGTTCTGAATTTTTTGCCATATTTCTTCTAATGCACGCTCTCTCTCAGAAATGAGACTCTCCCAATCTTCTTTGTACTGAGAAGTAAAAATAGTCACTAACTTCATTCAAGGCCTAAACACCAAAATAGCCAAAGGCTTTAAATGAAAAAGACAAACAAAAAATCCACCTTTCTCTTCATTTCAGAAATCTTATTAACTTTTTCATACTTGTAAAGCTGACGCTCTGGACTTTGAAAGTCCATTTCCATTGCCATTCGTATCACATGCAGCTTCTGGTTTTCTCTTTCATACATGACATGGATTAAAGCTTTTTCATCTGTAGCGCTACTCAGGTGGTCAATTAGCTGAGCATTAAACAATGCCTTCATATTGTTAACATGTTCTGAATGCACTTCTGTTAAAATATTTCAATTCTGATTAGTAGTTGAATGCTTGTTGCGGTGGAAACAGTAGTGTATTATTGTTACCTATAAGCCGCTCAACAACTTCCATGTGGGACTGCAATGTATCTGAGTATTGCCGCTCAGCTACTTCCAAACTGCTCAACAATTCCTCCTTCTGGACTTTCTTCTGATCCATAACACGATCAAAACTATGCCAGAGATTCTAATTTTTAAGAAAATCAATTAGCTTGATATTTGGACTCTTTTTAAAATATAAACACCTGCCACAACCACTCATACCTCTACGTCTTCCCTCAGTTCAGCACATTTTATTTTCCGCAGAATATGACGCCAGTGCTGATTGATTTTCGCAGAATTAATTCTGGTGAAGGCTTCCTCTCTTTTCAGTTTATTCTATAAAAAATGCAGTTTTTTTTTTATTTAAAAAAATATTAGCCAGTTTGTTATATTTCTTAAAAAAATAATTTTGAAAGTGTATTTACTCTCTTCACAAACTTACGCGCATAAATGTTGCTATGAGCTGCTCCTTACGCCTTCGGGTCTCCTCTTCTATAGCAGCCCGATGCTGCAGGTACCTCTCTCGTTGCTCGTCCGTCATTCTTGCAAGCTTATTAGCTTTGCCTCCCTTCTTTTTAGGACCCATGATTACCTCTTATTTATCAGTTTCTTATCAAGGTATTTGATAAAACGTATTGTGCGTTTAAGCCCTTTACGTACTAATCGCGAGGATTGCGGTTGCTAAGGAAACCGAAAACGTCGTCAAAGCAGTCATGACAAGCGAAGCGAGGGAAGCGAGTCGCTCAATCGAATGTGTTTAAAAGTCCCGCCAAATTTTAATACAGTGCTCTTCCGTCCAATATTCGACCACTCCCACATAGACAATCATGTCTATGACTCCCAAAACCACTCCCTGAGCCCTTAAGACTTTTCGGTTCCTCAGTTACACAATTCTTCTTTCCCTCAAATTTCACAATGCATGGTTTACAAGAAAAAGCACTCTAAAAATGCATATAAAAATGTTCCAAAAGAGGAGATGCTTGTAGTAGAACGTACCCTGTCCCAGATGATCTGATTGGTCGAATGGAACTCAGCTTGCTGGGTAGATTTACAAAAACATCAACTCAACTCTTCCGTTGTGACGTTAGTAGTTGTTTTGTATTAAGTTCCTCGTTTTCGAGAAAATTTTATTGTGCCCTGACGTTTCTACTTGCTTTGGTGTATCTTTTCCATCACGAATGGCTGCAGTAAGCTCGGTAATACATCTCTTTCATATATGTGGGACTTAAAATTGAAGCTTGAACATTTTGAAACCATCAGATGTATCTGGTGACCGTTAGACATTAGTATTGTGTCCATCTTTCTTTCATTTGCCTCTTTCATTTCTTTTGCGTCTTTCTACTCGCAAATTGTAAATTTTGTTGGAATTAATTGTTTTGTAGAAATATAGAATGTCTATGAACAACAGTGTTCTGCACAGTGATTCAGACTCCGAAGGTTATGTTGCTACTGTTTTTGAGTAGGATTATCACTGTTTCTCTCGATTCTTGAGATTTGAATACATTTCTTTGTGGCTACTAGTAGACCTATTCATGTGCTTCGGTATTTTGGACCGCTGCTTGCTACATGTGTATTCTAGAGGCTTTGAAGAAGGATGTTGTGTTACCCTTCAGTCTTGCATGAATTCATTCAATGTACTTGGTATGGGTAGAACCATTTATTGTATTAATTTAGTCAGTTCTTTGAACTGTTTCAACTTCCATGTTGGTGTACTATTCAAATTGTTTGCATGGAAGTTAAAGGTTTTGCAGCAACTATTATAGCGTCACTTTTCAGATGAATCCAAGAGAAGCTGTATGGTTTCTATAGCATGACCGAAGTATTTCAATTTGCGTTTAGAATAGTGTAGCATGAATCTTAACCGTAGGCCTGCCATATTGCAGAAGGGCTGGTTGCATGCTCAATTGCAAGAGTTGGTCCAACGCCGCGTTCAACGCCAACTCAAGCAATTTGCGAGTGCAGCAGCCCTTGGAAGAACCTCTTGTGACTGTAGCTAATACAGCTTAAAATATAGATTTAACATTTCCTGAGCTGAGTGGGATAACTGTGAATATTTTATTCTTATTTCAGATATCGAATGTGGAAAACCTATCACCACAAATCATTAGACAGTTGACAAAAGAACTCCATGAGTTGGTCACAGAACCTCCTGAGGGTATCAAGGTTCAGATAAATGAAGAAGACATCACAGATATTCAAGCTTACATTGATGGCCCAGGTTTGTTTATTAACCATGTTTTTTGTGATATTTTTAATGTTTGCCTGTTAAATTTTAATTTACAATTGCTGAAAATCAACGCTTTTACCTTTTCCCATTAGCTGGCACCCCATATGCAGGTGGTGTTTTTCGAGTTAAGTTAGCCCTTGGAAAAGACTTTCCTCAAGCCCCTCCAAAGGGATTTTTCTTAACTAGAGTGTTCCATCCCAATGTTGCAAAGAACGGAGAAATCTGTGTGAACACACTCAAAAAGGATTGGCGGCCTGACCTCGGAATAAAACACATATTACTTGTAAGCAAAATGCTCTAATGCTCTGTTGTTGCAATTAACTTATAATGCTACTTTCTTGATTGATTTGTATGTATTTTGTTTCCTTCTTCAGACTGTTAAATGTCTACTAATTGTACCCAATGCCGAATCAGCTCTAAATGAGGAAGCAGGGAAACTTTTACTGGAACACTATGAGGATTATTCCCAGAGAGCCCGCATGATGACAGAAATTCATGCCCAGGTATGTGTCAGTACTTTTGCAGACTGTGGTATGTGGAACATTTCTTTGAACAAAATCTAATTATTTCTGTTGTAGGCCCCAAAGGTTCCCAAGGGATGTGCACCTGAAAGCACTGATGGCCCAACAGCTAAGAAACATGCCAGTGACAAAAAGGTAGCAGCAGACAAAAAGAAACTCATGAAGGACAAAAAACGCACTCTCAAGAGGCTATGACCCTCTCTGCTCAGACTGAGACCATTTTGGTCAAATTTAGTTTTGAATTTTTTTAAATGCATTATATAATACTACTGTAAGCTGAAGGAAAACGTGCAGAATGGGAATCACATAGCATGGAAAAAAAAATGAATTGTATAAAACAGCAGTATTGTGACAGCTCTGAAAAATGTAAATTTGAATTTCAGTTTGAAACACAAGAGCATTAGCAATTTAGAGTTCGTCTGTAGTTGCTCCTCGTCTAAGCACATTCTATTTATTATTTATGTAATGTTTGTGTGTACTCTTATTTTCATACAGTATGGTCATAGCAAATTGAATTTTGATTTCATCAATACAAGTTTTCTCTTTTTCTTTCTTTCTGTCTATATATTAAATTGCGTGTGTGTGTAATGCATGAATTGAGGTCTTTCATTATGATCAGAGGTATGCTTGTAGATGTGTAAACTTGGAATCATGTTCACTTTATAGTTTGTGGTTTTCTTTCAAATTTTAGCTCTTAACTTTAGGTGGCAGTGTACAGTACTTTCTACTGATCACTGATAATAAAACTTTTCTTATTTTGGGTGATTGATGTGAAGAAATTGTACCTCCTTTTATCTTCCTATTGTGGCCATTCCTCCAATCTTCTTCTACTTGTACACCATAAATTTTGTGTTCCTCTGGGCTATGTCTTTAGCTGATGCATGCTTCTCAATTCAGAAAACTTAGATGATTAAATGTTGTTCCCTTTTCTTTTCAACTTCAGCTCAAGCTCTACAACTAAAACTTGTTTTTCTCAGAACATTGTGAAAATAATAATGTAATGTTATCTGGGTTTCATGTCAATCTAGTGTTAGTAGAGAATGTTTCTATCCCCATAATGTTACCTTAACTTTAGTGTGTTTTGTACAAAATAAACTTAGATTTCTATTTGGTTTTAACCAGATGGTTTGGAAAATTTCTGCATGTAGCTCTTCAGACTGCTTGCTACATCATAATCTTCTTCCTTTCCTCCCAAAGCAACCCTCAATTTGAAATGCCTTGGGCATTATTTTTATGTTTAAATGAAAGCTACGTAATTAACCTTTTCTCACCATCTGACATGAATTGACTACAAAATCCAAAATTTGGTTTGGTGCTGCTGAATTATTTTTTTTTACCCTCCCATCACGTGCTTTTAACGTTCTGCCTGTTGAGTTTGTAAGACTCATGGACAGACTTCATGCATTATATACTAGTACTGTGTTGGCTTTGGTATAACTTTGTGGATGTGCTGTCCTCAAGTACTGTTGATGACATGTCATTAATTTTCCTCTTGAATCTGACAAGGCTTGTGGTAGCATCAAGAAAGCCATTAATACTTGAACTTTGTTGATCTTGTGATGTCTTTGACCACTTCTTATTGTGATTCTTTGGAAACTTGACTGTCTGCAGTATTGTCCAGTGATAAAGTTGTTCATTGAGTGTAAGTCTAATTATTGAATTAAGTCATAAAATTGTGTTCAAGATGGTCAGCCTTGTAAGCAAATGAGAGTGCATATGGCATTTTCTTTGGAAAATATTTAAATTTCTTGGGAGAGTCTGTACAAAGTAGTTGAACTAGGAAGCTTTTTTGTCATTCTAAGATACTTGAGGAGCAGTGCGTCATATTTCTTACTTTTGTTGTGATATTTCAATTTTATATCAGTTTCTGTCTGTTATTTTAAACTTTTATGTGAACTTTGATTTTGATTATTTATAATTAAAACGATGTGAAGGCAGATTTTGTGTTTCACATCTTTCTCCCTGTCCCATGCTCTGAGCGAGGATCAAATTACCAACTTATCATTCATTACTCATTTTGATTTTATAAGGGTTTAATCTTGGATGATGAGGCAACAAGTCACACAAGTCCAATATAACACAGAATTTTACCTTTGAGAGTGAGCTTTTACAGTACAGATCACAATATTTTTGTCAGCAAATTACTTATCTCACTTTTTTTTTTAAATCATGCAACTCACTGGACTCCAAATACTGATAACTTTATCACAAAATCATTGCTATCCTACAGTGTAGTGGAAATTTCCACTGTCAAATATTTAAAAAATATAAAAAAAATTGATCTAGTGTTCAGAATTTATTATGCTCTCTTGTTCTTTTCTGCAACGTCTGATGAAGCTTTGTTACTCACTGCTGAATCAGAAGCATTTGTTTTCATTGTAGCATCAGCCAACATTTTATTAGCCCTCTTCTGCATGATCCAAAAGTAAAGACTCGGACTTAATGAGCGCAACAGAATAGCATAGCGAGGCCCACTAGTTGCAAGAATTATTTCCTTTTCTTTTAGTATCACCCCATTTAGGATTTGTTCAGCAACATATTCTGGTGGATAGCCTCCAGCTGTTGTCTCATCCATCACTGAATAAGAAAAACACAAAAGAACTTGAACCATTACCAACATATAAAACATGACAAGTATTTTCCAATGAAAGAGCAATCACCTCCATATTTTTGACCACTTCCAGTGACCGCGTTGATAGATAGAGAAGTCTGCACATATCCTGGGCTAACAACAGTCACATGCACATTGTGTCGAGCAATTTCTGGGCGCATGCTATCGCAAAATGCTTGCAGAGCATGTTTGGAAGCAGAGTATGCTGACCTGTAGAAAATATTTGAGAGGCATAAAAACTTAAGCTATTCTATTCTGTTGCTGAAGTGGAGGTACTCACCTGAAAGGGATTGCTACTCTTCCTTGAATGCTACTGACAGCTACAATGTGGCCACCTTTTCGGTTAATCATAAGGGGTAGAATTTCTGAAAAAAATAAGCATTATTTAAAAATAAACTTGTCATAACTTTATCTCAAAAACATAGGGAAGAGAAAATCACATCGAAGCAGACCTTTGGTTAGAGCAACCTGACCAAAATAGTTGACCTGCATTATCTGCATGTCAACTTCCAGCTTTGTTGATTGGACACTTCCTCTTTGACTCATTCCCCCATTGTTAATTAATATGTCAATGCATCCAAAAATTGATTTAGCCTTTTCAACTCCAATTGGTATTGACTTTACATCAGCCAAGTCCATCGTGATGACAACTGGCTGGTGAACAGGCACAACCTGCTTTAAATAGAGTTGTTCCTATTACTTTACAGAACATAAAGGCAGACAAATACAAGTTAAGAGACAGCACATACTGTGTGAGTTCGGAGAAGGTCCTCACGGACCCTTTCTAACTCTTTCTGGCGGCGAGCTGTGAGGATTACTCTGCAACCGGCAAGATAAAACTGATGGGCGAGTGCTTCCCCAATGCCAGAGCTGGCACCAGTTATTAAGACAACCTAAACAAAGGAGAATTAAATCAGTAGATGCACAGGACCTATTAAGTAATGATACAACCTTAAGCAGCACTTATCAGTTAGTAGGACAAACTTTCTCTTACCTTGCCTTTAAGTTGACCTCTTAATTGATATAAGCGATAACGCCTATACAGATGCATTGTTACAAGAGGCAATGATACTGGTATACATATTGTACTGATAACCCACCAGAAAACTTGCCAGCTCATTTTCTTAACCTGCGGGAGATAAATGAATCGTTTGAGATGAAATTTCACTGAGGAACGCCAGTAAATATGGGTAGAAAAAACAACTTTTCGACACCCTCTTACAAGGGAAAGTGACCGAGAGGAAAACAAAACAAGCTGGAGAGATAACAGAGAGCGAGAGCAAGGGTATTTCGGTAAGGATCACTATCTCTATATCTCCACCAATGGTAGCAAACACATAACCTCCACCAGTCAAATAAAGTCAACACAACGTAATGACAATTGAAATATCGACCACGTTACCATGTTTGAAGAAAATTTGAACACGTTGGGATCAAGAAATGGCGAGGTCCTTGGTTTGTTAAGTCAGATCAACCTTGAAGTTTTGTTAATGACAAGTGTAAACAGAAAGGAACGAAAAAAGAGGCGGATGACGTCAGAGAGCGATTGCTATCGAAGTTGATATATCGATATATCGATCTTCTTGTTTCTGCCGCCTTATGAGAAATTTAGAGCTTTCATTTGAACAAGTTAACGACAGTGTCACATGTGTGTTGTGGATACGGCTAATTTTATTTGGGAAGCATACGTTTTACGTTTTGTTGAAGGCTACTTACATCGTTCCAATATGCTTACGAACATTCGGGAAAGTTTGGAGGCTCTGAATGCCGAAGCACTTTATGAAATCAAGAAACTTCTGAGAAGCAGGTGTTCTGAGACAATGGTAACGGTCGTGACAGCTTTTCTCAATGTGTGCGGGAATGAAACACACTTTCGTAAATGGCCGTGATGTTTCCTTCTCATTTCCAGTTGTCCGCTGTGGATCTTCTGGAATGTTGTCTGAAGGATGAATCTCTGGGCAGTACATACCCTCTGCGAGAATTTATGCTGGAAGAGGACATGGTTGGTTTTCTATGTGATGCCATGTCAACTAATTCATGGCCTTTACTAGAGTGAGTGCACTAGTAACATACCCGAGAGTAGGGCTTTTCTCTTTGAGTATTCTACATTGTAACTTTACAAGGAAGCCCTGTACGTGAGCAACAATTCTATCGACAGGCGTCTCACGTATGTGTTAGAGCTGCTCTCTGACAGCGACAAAATGCTTCTGGAGGGCCATGCAGTCGTTGCAGTGGAAGCAGCCCAGAGGCGTGCCCACTTTTTGGCTCTGATGGTGTCTAGCAAATCTGCGGAGTGTGAGTCAGCATTGCGAGCCATCCTTCGACTTGTATCGACACTTCTTGAAAGGTGAGATTCAGGGCGGAGACTCATCAGGTTTTCCATTTTCAGTTCCGAATAAGATTTGTTTTTATTTAGCTGGGCACCTGATTGTGAAATGGGGATACAGTGGAATGTTAGCCTCATCTCCCTTTCAAAGCCACCCCTTCCCTTCCCCTCCCCTTGCCCCGCGACAAAGTTCCAGTGCACCACGGCGATTGCGCTGTGGTGGCTACTGTCGTGCCGCAGATCTTCTTCTAGAGCCGGGGGCGTGCCCGATGCATAGGGAAGGCCCAGCGCCGATTTCTGATTCGCCTTTTTCGCTCCCGCTGTAGATGGCGCTCGGTGCTGAGGTCGGCGCAGTGCGCCTCCAACCTGTGTCCCCCGCAGGGCCTGCTGTCGACGCTGCGCCTGGTCCTGGACGCGCGCTGCGCCTCCCCGCCGACGACGTTGTGCGTCGCCAACATGCTGTACTCCTTGCTGTGCGTGGTGTCCGTCGGCGGCGAGCCCGGAGACCCCACCGGCCTGGCGGTCACCATCGCCTCGTGCGTGCGCGCCGTGAGCAGCGCCCTGCAGGGCCTGCTGCACCCGGGCGACAACCAGGGCGGCGACCAGGGGGACGGCCTCGACGAGGAGGAGCGGAACAGCACTGCGGAATGGGCGTGCGGAATTCTGTCCGCCATCGCCGCCCGCATTACCAGGTAATGACGCAACCACCTGCTGCCGCACAGTGGGCCAGGCGGCCAAAATTGAGCTCCAGAGTCGCCAAATGGGACTCGAACCGAACGTGTGACCCCACCAATGGATTCCCTGTTCGGAGAGCAATTCATTGGTGGGGTCATACGTTCGGTTCGAGTCCTGTTTAGCGACTCTGGAGCTCAAACCGCGTCCGGAATGTTGACCGCCTCCACCGGTCTTCTGGCCCACTGTGTGCCGCCTGCCGCCTACTTTCTACTAAAGCTTTCCTCGGCCAGTGTACGCGCCGCCTGCGAGAAGCTGAGCGATGTAGAGTGCGACGACGCCCTGCGCACCATGGAGCGGCTCGAGGCCGAGATGCAGCAGGTCATGCTGGACAAGTGCCTGCCCATCGTGGTCAAGACAGCCAGGGCGCGCATAGAGTCCAGCGACGAGGAATCGGTGAGCGCGCTCAGCGGGCAGCGGATAGTCCAGGTCCTTCCGGCGGTCAGTGGATAACGGTGACCCTTTCCAGGTCGTTTTGGGCTTGGACGAGTTGTATGAGCGGGGTCCCGCGCAGCCGGGAATGACCTGGGTGCTGCTGGACGCGCTGGTGACGAGCCTGGAGCACGGCAAGGACGCGGTGGCCCTGGCGGACACCCTGGCCTGCCAGGACTTCCTGTGGCTGCTGCCCGCGTTGCACCGAACAGAGTGAGTCTAGAGTCCTTAAGTCCTTAAGTGAGTCCAGTTCGCTCGGCCCCTTCGCTTCCCCCTTCGTGTTCGCACCCACGGCTGTTTTGTGCTTCGCGTCGCAGGCGGAGCGACGCGGCGCTCAACCTGTTGTGCTCCATGCTGGCACACCTCGCCGCCGAGCTGCTGGACGCCGCGGCCTGGTGGACGCCGTGGGCCGACGGCGGCACCGGAGGCCCCGGCGCCACGGACCTGGCGGCCTTCCTCCTCTCCGCCGCGCCCGTGCTCCCCGCCACCAACCTGGAGTGGCCCAGGGTGCTGCAGAGCTGGGGCTACCTGCCGCTCGCTCCCCTGGACGCGAGCGCGGGCCCTCGCGCCGCCGCGCAGCTGCTGGTGCTGCTGCACTCGTACTTCCGCGCCGTCGTGGGCAGGCAAGTGCAGTGTGTGGAGGCTGTCTCTCTCACGCCCCCAGGACGCCCTGTGAGTGCGAGAGAGACAGAGGCGTGTGGTTGATTGCAGTGTGGGCGGCCAGGATGGGCAGCTCCTCCTCGCCGACAGCCTGCCTGCCTACGTCCTGAGCCTGCCGCACGGGCCGTCCGCGCAACGCGTGCCGGCCAGCGTGCTCAAGATGGTGTGGGTGTCGTTCGCCGTAAGTCCAAAGGTCCCAAACCTCGGCGTCGCGCGACCACGAGGTCCTCGCCCCTCACTTGTACTGCTCCAGGTGAACTGCGTGCTGGCGACGGACTGCATGACGGAGGCGGCCCGGGCGGCGAGCTGCCGTCTGACGCAGCTGCTGGTCGACGCGGACGTGCGCGGAACCCTGGCGGCGGCCTTCACCGCGCACCCCTGCCTGCTGTACTGGGCCTTCCAGGCCTCGGCCGTGTCCGCGCGGATGCAGCAGGTCGTCCTGGAGCTGTGGCTGTCGCAGGTGTCGCAGGGCGAGGCCAGCGACGAGGACGCCGTCGGCATCGCCGCGCCCGTCCTCGAGATCGTGCTGACCCAGAGGCAGGCGGTGCACCCGCTGCTGGTAAGAGGCCGTTAGAGACTGCCGGCCTGGGGCTTACCGTCCTCGTTGACTTCCTTGCCAAGCCAGACGTTGTGCAGGACGTGGTGACCTCGGCGCCGGGGCGCGTGGCGCACACCGCGGCGCGTGTACTGCACCAGGCCGCGTCCGCGCAGCCCGCCGTGGCCGCGGACCTGGGCGCGGGGCTGTGGGGGCGCCTGCCACTGTCGCTGTCCCGTTGCGGGGGCAGCCGCGGGGGCCATGCCGTGCAGGACTCCAGCGCCGACAGCTGCGGCCTGCTGGTCTGGCTGGCCGCCGAGGTGTACCAGCCGCCGCCCGCGGACATGGCGCTGCGCGTCGCCAACCTCCTCGGCGGCGTCCTGGGCAGGCAGCAGCTCGCCACGCCCCGCCACCTCACCGCCGCCATGTACATCCTGAGGAAGCTGCTGGAGGACGGCCGCAGTCGCAGCGACCCGCGAGGTACGAGTGTCTTTGACGTACTTTTCCCCCGTTTACGGAACGTAACTTTACCCGGCCTTTTAGAGGGCACTAGACCCCGCATTGTCTAACAGCCTCCTCCCGAGGCAACTTTTCCCTCCGCCCCACCCAATGAGCTGGAACTGAGCCTGTCCCCGCTGTTCCCGTTCGCAGGCCACGCCACGCTGCTGGGCGACGCCCGGTTCGCGCAGGCGGTCTTGTCCGCCGCGAGCGACGAGGACGTCCAAGTTTGCGCCACGGCCCTCAGCCTGCTGCGCCACCTGGAGGAGGACAACGCCCTGCTCAAGGCGCCGGTACGACCAAACTGCCTCTTTTGCTCGAAAGTTTGTGCGCTGCGAATGAGGCGTCGTCTTTTCTCTTCCGTCTCACTGCCTGCTTGGCCTGCTTGGCCTGCTGCAGGTGGTGCAGGCGGCCACGCCACTGGAGGTGGGCACGCTGCTGCTGGCGGTGTGCAGCGGGGACTTGCAAGTGGCGTCCGCCGGCGTGCTGCTCTTGCTCGAGGTCCTCAAGCCCAAGCAGCACCCGTTCCTGATCCTCGAGGACGACGCGGAGATGCTGCAGTCGCTGTACTTCATGCTGCAGAACCAGGCCCTCAAGGTGACAAGGCGACACAGTGGGCCAGAAGGCCGGAAGAGGCGGCCGAAATTCTAGACGCGTTTTAAGCTCCAGAGTCGCTAAACCGAACGTGTGACCCCACCAATGGACTGCTCTCCGAACATGGAATCCATTGGTGGGGTCACACGCTCGGTTCGAGTCCCATTTAGTGACTGCAGCCCAAAACGCGTCTAGTGGCCACCCCCACCGGTCTTCTGGCCCACTGTACGCCGCGTTGCCCCGCGTCTCGTCCATTCTCTGTCCTGCCCTGACAGTGCACTGTCTTTCTTCCAGGTGCGGGGCAAGCCGGAGGACAGCGACGCGGTGTGGCGCGCCCTCGCGGGACTCATGTCTCGCAGCCCCACGCTGTGCCAGCAGCCCTGGAACCACGTGCTCATCAAGCTCAACTTGAAGCAGGCGCCGCTGTTCCAGCTCAGCGACGACTTCGTCTCCTTCCTCATGGAGTGGCTTCGACACGTCGCACCGGCCGAGCAACCCCCCGAACCCACGCCCAGGTAGGCCTTCAGTCCGCGCGTCCGCGCCCTAGAAGAACGCAGGTAGTCAAAATGTCATCTGAATCGTCCGCCTCGCTTCCAGACGCCCGATGCCCACGATGCTGACTGAAACTGCGATCGAAATCGCCTCAGCCTTGGCCGAGGCCGTACCGGACTTCCAGATGGGCACCGTCGGCCGAGGCATTGCAGACGCGGTAAGACAAAAAAAATAATTAAAAAAATGAAGGCTTAGTCATTGGTTTTTATTTTTCGTTTTCCAGCTGCTGCGAGTGACTGCGAACCTTCCACCCAATCTCATGTCAAGTGTGAAAGGGTTAGCTACGAAATGATGACAGCATGTGGACTTAAATTTGTTCTGTTCGGTTGTTTTATCCATATGTGATTGGTATCATGATTGTAAGAAAGGGCTGTGCATAATAGAATCAGTAAATACAAAAAATCAGTTACAATGTTTTTTTTAATCAACAGACTTTTGTTACCTTTATATCTAAACCTTTTCCTACGAAGGTGATACAAACTAATACTGATACTCCTTATCAATCACAGAATTTCACTCCAAATTGCTTTGAGCACAACAGACTTAACATGTCGGTAGTATCACGTGACACTTAAAGTAGAGCAATAGAAACTACGAGGGAAGCTCTCTTGCTTAACCAGGGGCCGCCCGTAAATCGCGTCAAACAGATACACGGTTGTCCCTCTTTGTGCGTGCGTGATTTAAACGAGTGCATGCGTCGTTTAAGAGCGGCCCCTGCGCTGAGGTGCCCTCGGTGCAGGGCCCACAGGCACCCACAGGCCCGCAGGATTTGGGGCCTTCTTGGGGAGTTTTCCCCTCGGCCGATAATAAGGAGTATTCTATATCGGGCCTGCCTGGCGTGGCCTGGCGCCGGTGTCAGACCCGGGCCCCAAGGTTACTCTGCTGCGACTGTACAGAGGAGGGAAAAGATCGCGGGAACCGACCAGCACCTCACCGCCTTACTCTAGAATGGATTTGCAAATGTTGGCGAAAAAATTCCACTCAACTCGCTTATTGGCAACGACATTACTACAGTTGGCACCTTATTTACACAAAGGCAGAGACTCAAGCCTAATTATTGAGGAACGTGGTTTCTTAGATTACTTTTAAATCGACCTTAACACGAATATTGCTAATTAATTACGCTGTAGCTACGCTAATGAGAACAAACCCTGCAACGTTAAACGAACTCGTGCTTTGAAATTTGAAATCGAATCGACGTCCATGTCGGGCACTGCCAAGGGCACTGCCCCGCTTCTCTTGTGCGATCGTGACCTTACTTCCGGTGGAACTTCCTTCCGGTCTTTTGGTTCAAGGTCGCTGGCGATGCACTCGCTGCACGAAGCAGCCCTTGAAGGAGTTGAGCCGCACGTCTATCTCGCCCTCCTCCAACTGCAATCGTTGAAATCAAGCCTAAATTTTACAGTTATAATAAAACTTTAATTATTTTTTTCCTAACTGCGTGTCTGCCCCTACCTGGTCGGACTGGTAGATTTCCGAGTAGCAGGACGGCGACACGCACTCCCGCACGCACCGCACGCGGCTGATGGAGGCGAGCTGGCTGCAGGAAGGACTTTGCTCGCACGCCGACTCGTACTCGTGGAAGGCCATCTCCTGGACACAGGAAAAGGAAAATAAATGAATCGCAGAAGGAAGGCTTCACGCGCCCCTTAGCGCGTTCTCCGTTCACAGCTACTCACGTTCTTGCCGGTCTCCTTGTAGGGGAACTCCGGGAAGGAGAAGACGACCTTGTCGGCGGGGGCGATGGTAACAGCTGACGCGATGAGCGAGGTTACGATGCAGCACAAAGTGAGGTTAAGTTCCGGCATCGTCACCTGCGGCCGCTGCCTGCGGGACGCTGTCTCAATCCTGCCGGTGCTGTGGAGTGTGGGGGGTCGGCACTGCACTCGTCATGTCCTGCAGGACGCGGATTCCCACGAGGAGGTCGAGAAGACCGCCGAGAAGCACTTGCCGGCCTTGGTGCTGTGCGGAGAGTCCGACTTCCGGGCCTCGAGGACCTCCAGCCGGAAGTGCGGTCCGCGGCCTCGCTGGCTTGGCAAGGTTCGCCGGGTCGACTGGGAAGGGCACGAGGTACCCGCACAGCGCAAAGCGCAGCAAAGCGCCGACAAATACCGTTATTGTGCACCGACGCGTACCAACTCGGAGGGCAGTCGCGGGCCGCGAGAGCCGCCACCTCCGTATTGATCAAGAAGGGGTGGCGCGGGCGGCGGGGGTGGCCGGCCGGGCGGCTGCGCTCGGCTCGCCTCGGCTCCCTCCCACCCTGGCGCCAGCGCGCGCGGACTGACTCCGACGCCGCGGTCGGGCGGCGACGGAAACGGCCGAAGCGTTTCGCGCCACGCGTTCGGAACGCGTTCGGAACGGCTCGGCGCCAGTCCTGCCACCCTCGCACGCCGCGTCCGCCACCGGAAGTGGACCGGAAGGGAATTCCGGAAACGGAGCGCGGCTCGCTGCAGAGTGTCGAGCCCGCAACGGCGAGAGCGAGGAGTGTCAAACTGCCAAGTTGGGTTGCTTTTGCCGTGGCTGCTTCTCCGGTCGGACCCTCTCGGGCGGCGTGTGACGCTTGCCGCCTTGCCGCGGGGAGGTTGGCAGCCCCGGGGCGCGCTGGGGCGCAAGGCACGGCGGGGGGCGTTAGCGGCGCCTGGTCCCCGTTTCACATCCTCTCGCCGTCTCGCCGCGGAAGGTCGTCTTGTGCCTCTCCGTCACCCCGTCACCCCGTCACTCCGTTCACGCTGCGTGCGTTGCCTGGCGTTGCCCGCCTGCGTGCCGAGCGTCCGTGCGTGCGCCAGCGTGTGTGTGTGTGTGTGTGTGTGTGAGTGTAGCGCCAGGACGTCCAGCACCGCCACTGTCGGATTCGTTGCTGAACTCGGCGTGGGCACGTCGACTGTTGAGGTAGGCACCGGCACCGACCCACCACATAACTGTTTTTATTATTTTAAAAAAAAATCTGCTACCTTGCGCTACGCACGGTAAAAAAAAAACAGCAGGAAAGCTTTGACACCTCGGAGTTTTGTCTTCTTGTTCTTGTTTTTTTCCGCATGACAGGACCAAAGTATGAATCGCGCAAGTCATTGTCGCGCGAGTCCCCCTCGGCGCCCCTGTCCCTGCCGCCCCCGGCCGCCCCAGCCCCTGGAGCCTGGTCTCGAGGATGGTCTCGAGGATTCTCTTGGAAAGTTTGGTGGGACTCGAAGTCGCGCCCGAGAAGCACGATGATGCCACGTATAAACAAGCAGCACCCCCTCCCCGAACGGGCCGGTGTCCAAAGCCAAAGGGGCGCTCTCAAAATGTCAAAAAATAGTTTATTTTAGGCCGCACCTACAAACAATAGTAGCCTGTCATTTCAACAAAGTATTTTGTCAGCATATTCATATAAGCTTTCAAAGAAAAATCTCCGACATTCACAAACTAATCCTTCGTGTAACAAACTGAAAAGTTTGTACCTCACATGCGCTCCAGATACTCGTGTGAGATTGGGGAAGTTGATGCTCGCGATGCTGGGCCGCCGGCGTGCTGCCAGCATGCTGCTCATTAGCGCATCAGTCTCCCCGTTCGTCATTAGCCACTTTCCGCTTCGCCTGCTTCGCCTCCGCCTTCTCCAAACTTGTAAACTTGGATCCAGCCGGAATGTGGGGGGCGGTGGCGGTGGCGGGCCAACAGGCGAGCACCAGCAAAGGGAGGGTTGAGTGGCTCGTGTGCCGTCCCGTCCGCGGCTCCGCTGGACCGACGCAGCGCGCGCAGCGCCCCGCTCTGTCTCTCTCGCACCCCTACGGAGAGGCCCGCGAGAGCGAGGGAGACAGAGCGACCTGCAGCTCTCGGTACTCTCGCTCTTTTGTGCTGACCTTCTGGAATGGACGCATGGAGCGGCGGCCGCAACGGGCGCACGCCACGCTTGCGCGCTCGAGCGGCCCATTCGGGCCCTGGGCGCCGGGCCCTCGCCTGGGCCAGAGTTCTGCAATGGGTGGGTTTTCTCGACCCGCCGCCGTCTTGCGCTCTTGGCCATGGTTCCACGACCCGGCCCGGCTGGGTGTGCACGGGTCGGGTCCGGACCCGACCCAGCTCTAGGAGCGGGTAGACTCTCCACCCGGGTCCCCGCACAGGCTCGACGTCCGCTGCGGAGCCGTGTCCGCAGCGCGCTAGGCTCGGCTGGCTCGTTGCGAGCCACGGCAGCGGCCGCTCGGCCGCAGCCGTCCTTGTCTCTCCCATAGGTCCGCCTTGAGAGCGAGAGAGACGCATGATGTGCTCGCTTCGTCCAGGCAAGCGCGCACCTCAACGCCGCTCGCCGGGCCGCCAGCGACACTGCCGGCCGGTGACGGGGACCGTCCCGGAACAGTTTGACAACATTTGGCAGGGGGGGATGGCCAGACCGCTGCCGCTTCGCCAAGACCCGTGCACAGTCGCTCTCTCTCGCACAGCCCAGGCGGCGGGTCGAGCCGACCCACCCATTGCAGAACTCTGGCCTGGGCCCTTGTTCTTGCTGCACAGTGGGCCGGAAGACCGGTGGAGGCGGCCAAAATCCCGGACGCGTTTTGAGCTCCAGAGTCGCTAAATGGGACTCGAACTGAACGTGTGACCCCACCAATGGATTGCTCTCCGAATGAGGAATCCATTGGTGGGGGTCACACGTTTGGTTCGAGGCCTGTTTAGCGACTCTGGAGCGCAAAACGCGTCTAGAGTTTTGGCCGCCTCCACCGGTCTTCCGGCCCACTGTGTGCTGCCAGCCAGCGGGGGCTGTCTGTACCGGCAGTGCCCGGGTCGAGGCCCGGGTGCTCGAGTTTTCCGCCGCCCTGGCCGAGGCGGTCGAGGCGGCCGAGGCCCTGGCCGGTGCTTTGCAGGCACAACGGCACGCCCTGTGTGAGGGTGGACGGCACGGGACGCCTCAAGTGTCTTGTGTCCCGGCGGGCCTGGCGGGCCTGGCGGGCCTGGCGGGTCGCGCGTGGCAAAGTGGCATTTCCATGCAGCGCCACTGCCCTGTTGACGGCGGGGCGGGGCGGGGCGGGCGGGGCGGGGCGGGGGGGGCGGGGCGGGCCACTCGGCAGGGTCGAGTGGCGGGGCATTATGGCTAGCGAGGCTACAGCGGTTCAACTAGAATTTTGCAGGCTCGGCTCAGAGAGCAGCGGGCACCCTGCCGGCGCGGATTCACAGCGAAACTTCAACACGTGAAGTTGTTCACCGCCGAGCAAGGCTTCGCCACGGCGCCGCGTACGAGAGGCGACCCTTCGGAACAGCCAGCCAGGCCGGGGTGTTGCTGTTCCTACTTTGCAAGGCTTTTCCCTCCCATTTGCATGCCAGTGAAGGGGACGTAACGCAACGCGGTACAAGGTGCGGAGCGGCAGGGCTGGACAGTGGGCCAAAAGACCGGTGGAGACGGCCAAAATTCTAGACGCGGTTTGAGCTCCAGAGTCGCCAAATGGGACTCGAACCGAACGCGTGACACCACTAATAGATTGCTCTCCGAACGGGGAATCCATTGATAGGGTCACACGTTCGGTTCGAGTCCCATTAGCGACTCTCGAGCTCCAAAACGCGTCTAGAGTTTTGGCCGTCTCCACCGGTCTTCTGGCCCACTGTGGCCCGGTAGATTGGGAGCAGTCCCCGGGCCCTGGTCCTGGTCCCCGGCAGTGTAGACTGAAAACACAAGACCCTTTGTGCAAAGTCCCCTTGCTTCGGCGCTGCGCTCCGCCTTTGCTCCGCCCTGCTCGTCGAGCTCGTCCTGCAGGACTCATTCCGTCTCTCTGTCTCTCTCGCACCCGTACGGGACGCCCCGTGAGTGCGAGAGCGACGAAAATGACTCTCGGAATTATCAGTGTGCCGCTCGTCCTGCTCGCCTTGATTGATGGCGAGGCCTTCGAGTCCGTCGCGTCGGCCCCCGTGGCGTCAGCGCAACTCGCGCCAACAAACTAGGTGGGCAAAAGTGTCCCGGCCCGCGACCGAACTTCCCCTTTTGTAGCGAGCCCTGCGCCCTGCCTGGGCCTGCCTGGCCCTGCCGCCCAGCAGACTCATTCCGAGAGTCGTTCTCATCGCGCTGTCTCTCTCGCATCTATACGGGACGACCCGTGAGTGCGAGAGAGACAGCGACGAGCACGACTCTCGGAATGAGTCTGCTGCCTCGGCCTCGTAGTGCTTGTAGCGGGCGGGCTGTGCTGCGCTCCGCCGAACACTCTGCACCCAGTTCCCCGCCCCGCCCCGCCCCGCCCCGCCCCGCCCCGCCCCGCCCCGCCCCGCCCCGCCCCGCCCCGCCTTCGCCCGACCCTCCCGCCCCGCCCCCGCCCCGCCCCGCCGCCCCGCCCGCCCGCCCCGCCCGCCCGCCCCGCCCGCCCGCCCCGCCCCGCCCCGCCCGCCCCCAGGCCGTATCGAAACCGGTTAAAGTTAGCGGCACCGCCAGCGAATTCGATCTCCCTGTTTTGCGACTGTCCGGCGACCGTCCGCTCGCGCAGACGCGCAGACGCGCAGATGGAAACTGCCAACCCGACGAAAAGTTCAGTTTTAGTGGGTGTCTGCCTCTCGCGAACAATCGCCGAGCGTCGGATAGCTCATTTGGAAATGAAAAGGAGAAGCGATGTTGCCACACGCACGGTGGGCCAGAAGACCGGTGGAGGCGGCCAAAACTCCAGACGCGTTTTGAGCGACAGAGTCGCCAAACAGGACTCGAGCCGAACGTGTGACCCCACCAATGGATTCCTCGTTCGGAGAGAGATCCATTGGTGGGGTCACACGTTCGGTTCGAGTCGCATTTAGCGACTACCGGTCTTCTGGCTCACTGTGTGGCGCTCACTGTTGGGAAGCGGTCACCTAAAGAGGGCGTTTTTCCTTGCGCCGCCGCCACGCCGAGGGCAAGGCCAGGCAAGGCCGAGCAAGGCCGGCCCGGGCCCTTACTTTTACTGCCCGAGTAATGACAGGCGAGTCAAGGGTTGTAGGGCCGGGCCGGGCGGGCTCGGTGGAGCGAGGAGGGAGGCGCCGCCAATGCCTGGAGCGAGAGAGAGAGAGAGAGAGGGGGGGGGAGCGCACAGTTCCACCACCGTCCACCCTCTGCCTTCCGCTTTCCGATGCAAAACGTCGTTACCGCCAGGGCTGTTCGAGCGCCGGCCGGCCATGCAGCCAGGCGGGTGCAGCCCGGCGAGTGCGGTAGGTGTGTCCAGTCCGCCCCCCTCCCCCCCCCCCCTTTACCCGGGGCCTCACTTGTTCCTCACCGAGATCGAAATGCAATCAGGCCGGGTTAAAGAGCTACCCCCCGCCCCGCCCCTCACCGCCCCTCTCTCGGCTTCATTCCGAGAGCCCCTTTCGGACACAAATTGGAACTCGAGCGCTCCATCCCAGCCAGCCAGGCAGCCAGGCAGCCTGCCCACCCCGGCACCCTCCGCGCAGTGTGGCGGCGCTGCTAACTTACACAGCGACACGGCGACAGGGACGGGGTGGACGGGGGAGCGCGCTTTGTGTTTTGACCGCCGACTAGACTGTCGCTGCACGTGACCACAGCGACGCGTCGGGGCTTCGCGGGGCAGGCCTTGGGGCAGGCCTTGGGGCAGGCCGCCAACGCCACAGGTGAAGCTTGGCCAGGCACAGTGGGCCAGAAGGCCGGTGGAGGCGGCCAACACTCTAGACGCGTTTGAGCTCCAGAGTCGCTAAATGGGACTCGAACCGAACGTGTGACCCCACCAATGGATTCCTCGTTAGGAGAGCAATCCATTGGTGGGGTCACACGTTCGGTTCAAGTCCCATTTAGCGAGTCTGGAGCTCAAAACGCGTCTAGAGTTATGTCCGCCTCCGCCGGTCTTCCGGCCCGCTG